>NC_138370.1:165475529-165499054 GCF_054177405.1 Leptonychotes weddellii | reverse complement strand
ACCCCATCCTCCCACCCCCCACCACTCCAACAACCCTCAGTTTGTTTCCTGAGATTAAGGCTTCCTCATATCAGTGAGGTCATATGATACATGTCTTTCTCTGATTGACTTATTTCGCTCAGCATTATACCCTCCAGTTCCATCCACATTGTTGCAAATGGCAAGATTTCATTTTTTTGATGGCTGCATAATATTCCATTGTATATATATATACTACATATTCTTTATCCATTCAAGATCAGCATGTTTTATTCCTCAGATCACTGGACCTGAAAAACTTTGAAGACCATTACTTTAGAGTCATGTTAATTTCCCACTACCCAGCCTATGTGTAGCCCCACTAGGCCCTCCACTGGCCTGATACTGGGACCCTTAACTTAGCTTCTTCTCATTACCCTCCAGCTACCTAAGGACTCTTGTGAATCTTTCCTCCCATACTTTTCCCTCTTCTTCCCCCATCCCACATGAGGATACTCTGCTTAGCCTATTAGAAAAGGTGCCTGAATTGTAAATCTTATCACAGAGCAAAGTTTTCAAGTAATCCAATCTTTCATACATCCATTTAATCCTAAAATAGTTATGGGCATTTCTGTGAGCCAGACCCTGTACAAGAGCTCAGGTTGCTAAGGTGGGGAAGACACAAAAATGGCCTTTAGGACCTTGGGTTGCAGTCAGAGATGTATTTCCCTAAGTATTATTCTTACAGCCTTGCTACTCAAAGTGTGGCTCCCCATGGCATTGTGTTACAAACGCTGAATCTTAGGTCCCACCCTTGACCTATTAAATCAGAATATTTTAACAAGAGCCACGGGTGATGGGTATACTCATTAAACTTTGAGAAATATTACTTTATATTTCTTATTTTTTAAAATTTCTTGTGGGTAATTTTTTTAAGTTTTTATTTAAATTCTAGTTAGCGTATCGTGTAATTATTGGTTTCAGGAGTAGAATTTAGTGATTCATCACTTATGTATAACACCCAGGGCTCATCACAAGTGCCCTCCTTAGTACTCATCACCCATTTATCCCAGCCCCTGCCCACCTCCCCTCCAGCAGCTCTCAGTTTGTTCTCTATAGTTGAGTCTCTTATAGTTTGCCTCCCTCTTTTTTTATTTCCCTTCCCTTATGTTCATCTGTTTTGCTTCTTAAATTCCACATAGGAGTGAAATCATATGTATTTTTCTTTCTCTGACTAACTTATCTCACTTAGCGTAATACCCTCTAGCTCCATGCACATGATTGCAAATGGCAAGATTTCATTCTTTTTGATGGCTGAGTAATATTCCATTCCATATATATATCCCACACACAATTTATTTTTCCATTCATCCAGAATATTTAATGGAACTAGGGTTTTACAAATGCCTTTTGAAAATTTTGGGTCACATGGGTTTTGTTTTGTTTTTTGCTTTTCTCTTTTAGCTTTCATATTTTTAGAAGTTTTCATCTCATTTTTATACTCTATTATAACAAATGCCCTTCTCTCCAGCATACTTTCTTTTAGTAATAGAAATAATTTCTGGCATTTAAAATCATCACCTCTTATCTTAGTCTATGTGGCTTGGTAAGATTAACTCATCCTAGGCATAGTTGAGCATGTGACTTAGGACTGGCTAATCCTGAGTGGTTTTGGTTCAAGAATAGGCATACATCAACTATGCTGGGCCAGTGAAGTTAGCGGGGGAATATTCTGAAAGAGAGAGAAAGGGAGAGAGAAGGGGAGAGAGAACATGAGATAACACTTGTCTTGATGACATAGTACCATATGAGCATGGAGATTGGAACATGGACTTCCACTGTTTTAAATTTAACTTATTTGGCATTAGGATTCTATCTTTATCAACAGTGAGAGGCCTATTTCATGCATCTAGTCCATTTAATACATAGTTGGGTCAGATATTGGGCCTTTTCAAAGGATTTGTGCTCTGGTTGGCAGCCAATGCTCCTTATGTAGATGTATCTTATCTGATGTAGATGCTGGGGTTAAGGCCCATCCTGGGGACAAGGCTTGTTGCCACTGGCAATGGTCTTTGGTGTTCTGGAGAAAAATGTTTAGTATCCCTGAAAATCTCTTTAAAAGTGATTGTCAGACCTGGTACTCCTCAGAATCATCTGGAAATCTTGCTGCATATATAGAATTTTGGACAAATACAGTTATATTTTGGAGTTCTTGGGGTGGGATTCAGGAGGCTGTGTTGTAACAACTTCCTATCTGTTGATTCCTAGTGTAGCCAGCCTAGCATTTGTTCATGGACAAGGCTAGAACAACCTTCCGCCCTGCTCTGCCCAACCAAAGATCTTTGCGTCCTCCTGGCTTGGGTATTCTCTGCTGAGAGTTGGTTCTTTCCAAAGTAGCCACAGATAGAGCCTTCCACTTTCTGAGGAACAATTTCTTGGGAGGAAATCAACATTAGGACCCTGTATTAAATCCTCCCTGAGTATTTTTTCCTGTTTTGGAAGGATTGATTGATTGATTAATTGATTTAATTGATATATTTTTTTAAGTAGGCCAGCGTGGAGCCCAACATGAGGCTTGAACCCGAGCCCTTGAAATCAAGACCCAAGCTGAGATCAAGAGTCAGATGCTTACACAACTGAGCCATGCAAGTGCCCCTTTATTTATCATTTTATTTTTATTTTATTTTATTTTTTTTTAAAGATTTTATTTATTTGTCAGAGAGAGACGGAGGGAGAGACAGAGAGTGAGCAACAGCAGGGGGAGAGGCAGGCAGAGAGAGAAGTAGGCTCCCTGTGGAGCAAGGAGCCCAATGAGGGATTCGATCCCAGGACGCTGGGATCATGACCCGAGCCAAAGGCAGCCTCTTAACCAGCAGAACCACCCAGGCGTCCCTTTATTTACCATTTTAATGTGTTATGTCAGAATGTCAAAATGTTTAACTACATTTGCATGCATTATCTCACTTAGTCACCTTCTAGAATTGCCCAATAAAATACACAATGCTTGGTTAAATTTGATATAAACAATGAATATCTTTTTCTTTTTTTTTTTTTTTTAAGATTTTATTTATTTGCGAGAGAGACAATGAGAGACAGAGAGCATGAGAGGGAGGAGGGTCAGAGGGAGAAGCAGACTCCCTGCTGAGCAGGGAGCCTGATGTGGGACTCGATCCCGGGACTCCAGGATCATGACCTAAGCCGAAGGCAGTCGCTCAACCAACTGAGCCACCCAGGCGCCCCGAATATCTTTTTCATGTAAATATGTCCCAAATATTGCATGGGTCATACTTACGCTAAAAATGTATTTGTTTTTTATCTGAATTCCAAATTTACCTGGGCTTCCTGTATTTGCTAAATCTGGTAACCCTATGACCTCATAACAACCTGTGAGAGAGGCAGAGCAAGTATTTTTTTTAATTTGGTTTTGTAGATGAGGAAATTGATATTCTGCAAATCTGTGGCTTTTTTCCATGCCACACAGTTAGTGAGCTGTGAAGCAGAAACCACATCTAGGTTTACTCACTGCTGGTCCAGGATTCTATCTTTCACTGTTTTAGCTTGAGGGATGATTCAAGAAGAATTATACTATACTCCTACCTGCTATAGTTAATTTCATTACACATTATTTTAGCATATATTGGGGGTAGAAGGGTTACAATTATGTTCCCTGCCTTTAAGCTGATGTCAGATTATTAAAAATAGTTTGGGAGAGAGAAACTATATATTCGTGTAAACTAGTGGATTCCCATATAATTGGAAGAAAGTATATTTATTTACATATTGGCTAAATAGGAGCCTCTTTAGGTCGTGGAGAAAGTCCAGTGAACATAGCATAATCCATAACATGAATAAAAACTAAATATAAATTTTTATTTGGTTAAGGAATTGGAGGCTGTCTCCCTTGGTCGGGTTGGGGAAGTAGGAATTAATATAATGGTCCAGGGGTTAAGACCTTAGACTTTGTAGTCAAATTGCCTGGGTTCAAACCCAGTTCTATCTATCCTACTCTGTGCCCTTAGGCAAGTTGCTTAACGTATCTATGACTCAGTTTCTCACCTGTAAAATGGAGCTAAATCTTACAAACATCTCTAGAGTTGTGATGAGGATTAATTAATTTAATTCCAGTCAAGTGCTTTACAACAGCTACTGGCAAGTAGTAAACACTCCATAAACTTAAGCTGCAATGATTATTATTATTTTTCTTCTGCAGCTGCTGCTACCAGCTTGTGCCATGATTATTCCAGGTTTCTTCTTGCCCCAGATTGCCTTCCTTACTGGTTCCATTAACAGCAACAATAAATCATTTAAATTCAAACAAAAGTTTGCCTCAAACACTCTGTTTATTAATAGACTATAGTGGCTATAAATGGTGAAAGCCTAGAGTGTTGCCCCTGCTGTCAAAATCTTCCCCTAATTCTTTTTTTTTTTTTTTTTTAACTTAGAATAAACAACAAATGCAGTTAAATCTAGCTAATTCTCTGGGGCAGTTAAGGCATCAGAATCACGT
Organism: Leptonychotes weddellii; assembly: GCF_054177405.1. NCBI lineage: Eukaryota > Metazoa > Chordata > Mammalia > Carnivora > Phocidae > Leptonychotes > Leptonychotes weddellii. The sequence continues at coordinate 165,494,589 of NC_138370.1, read as the reverse complement.
AGGGTGCTCCTACAAACATCAGACACCCCACTCCATCCACTGAGTCATGATATCAGGAGATAGTTATTTCTCTTCTAAGATAGGTATTTCTCTTCCAAGTACTCGCTTTTATCACCGACAGTATGATTTTATTTGACTGTCGCCTAGCTTTTCAAGGTAGAGATAATTCGGGCAAGGACTTGCTTTGAAAACATAATCTGTCATATGTTCAAGCTTTATTTCTTATCTTCATTTAGTTAATCAGTAGAAGAATATGGGAAATTCGAAGCAGTAAAATATACAAACAATTTCGAGTTTCAGCCTGGGCATGTCAGACTAGAGTTTACGTTCTTTGGACACGTACTCCTTAAAATGAGTCTATTTGTTGTAGCCAACGTCTGCAGCCCAGCGTATTTCCCTTCATCTGCCAAGAGTTTGAGCATTTGATAGGTCTGTGCCCTTTCTCCAGCTGATTGCACTGCCCCATTAGTGATGACTTTAGAATACTCAAACCACTAATGTAATATGCAGCACCTGCAAATACTGTGAAATGTTAGCAGAGTGGTAATGAAAATTGACTGCAAGTATAATGACAACAGGTGAAATTATTCATAGTCTGCTCATGTAGCAAACTTAAGATATAAACTCAATGAGCGTAAATGGAATACGTTCATGACAAATATGAAAATATCCCAAACTGCTAAAGTAATAAAAGTAAATATAATAAATCTTCCCTGCAAATATAATAAGGTCCCTAACTGCAAATGCAATAAAACATATCAACAGCTGCAGTATATTTGGAACATATTATATAGCTTTACAAAGAATTATACCCCCTGCTGGTATGGCCTCAACAATGTCATGCTTTGTCTTTTTCCAGTGAGTACAAGTCTAGCGGACTACATGTTGCCCAGTATATATTAAGTATGACAGAGCGTTAATACAACCAGGTTTGGATTGAAAATGAAATGCTCAATCCAGATGTGCTCTTTGGCCATTCTGTAAGCATAGCCAGAGGCTGTGGATCTCCCACCAGGGGCTGAAATGTAGCCAGGAAAGCTAAGCATGGGAGGTGAGGAATTGATGAATTGCTGGATAACCTTTTTGTTGTTTGGCTATGGTATCTGACTCAGGAAAATGAGCAGTATGCAGGACTAAGGGAATGGGGGCAGGAGAACTGGAGTGAGAAAGGGATGTTGGGGTGATAATGTTCTGTAAAGATCATCCATGTGACAGGCGCTCTGCTAGGGATCTTGGATCTTTTCACCTTCCTCCCTTTATCCTTCTTTCTTCCCACAATTCAGCACATATCTGTTGAATACCTATTAGTTTATAGCTACTGAATATAATAAAGTCATCGTCCCTGGGCCATGTGAGGCCCTTAAGTCTTAAGGGAGAACCAGAAAGTAACAAGGAGATTCTAATACAGTACAGTTACATCTGTCACGAACCAAGAGAAGAGGATCTGGGACAGAAGGCTGAGGAATCCCAACATTTAAGGGATGCGTGGTTGGCTTAAATTTCTCTTTTCACATTCCTTCTCATGTTCAGCCAGGTCCTTTTATAGTTTTTATGGTTTTTATTAAATATAATACTAAGAACAGAGCAGAAACAGATTACCAACAATGGCAATAGGAGATCATGACTTATGAATCTCAAACTTTGCAAACCTATAAACCCTATAGCCTCTTCTCAACAAAATGTATATTTTTATTTTAAATTTAATTTTTCTCAAATATTAAAAAAGTTAGTTCATTACAACTATTGAAGCAGTTTAACCCCCTACCCACCCCAGGTGGCCTAACCTACAGTAACCAATGGTAACACCCTGGTTGATGTTGTGTCAGGTCTAACTCCTTGCTTGTGGAAGCTCTGATACATATATAAGGGTTTTGTAGTTTTGTTGTTGTTTTTTAGACGGGGCCCCGGCAGAAAGACAGAGATGGGGAGGGGCAGAGGGAAAGGGAGAGAGAGAATCTTAAGCAGGCTCCACACCCAGCACAGAGATGGAAGTGGGACTCGATCTCATGACCCTGAGATCATGACCTGAGCTGAAATCAAGAGTCGGATGCTTAACTGACTGAGCCACCCAGGCTCGCCAAGGGTTCTGTAGTTTTTTATATACACATTACTTTTTGTCTTGCTTTACTCTCTTAATAATATAGCACGGACATCTCTTTAGGTCAATAAATACAGAATGAACTCATTTTAAAATACTGCATAATATTTCATGCACTGAACTGTCAGTTAACCAACATTTGGATTTTTTTCAGTTTTTTTCTCTTAATTCCTCTTTCCTTTTTTTGCCAGCATGTTACCCCCACCCCATACCACAATAGATATCTCTACATATTTCTTTGCATATCTGAGTTTTCAGAAAACCAAAGGGAACATGTAAGGGCTAAGGAGCTTGTGTTTTTAATCAATATTGACATGTTACTCTCCAAAATGCAGTAGTGACTCACATTCTTACTAGCAACTATGTGGCTGCCCGTTTACCAGACCTAGTCACTAGAACAAGGCTTTATTTTATTTTACATTATTTTTTAATTTGAGAGGTGAAATATGGTTTTTCATCCTGTCTTCAGCTTCCAACTGCCAGGGAGGCTGATGATCTTTGTGTTTATTGGCCATTTGGATTTCTTACTCTGTCAATTGCCTATTCATATAATTTCCTTATTTTTCTATTTTTTTCTCATCATTATGGGAGAGTTTTATATATATTTGAGATAGCAATCATTTACCTACCATATGAGTTACAAATATTTTATTTTACTTGACTTTGTTCATGGAATTCTTTTTATGTCCATTTTCCTTTGTGATATCTGGACTTCCTCTCACCTTGGTGGGTTTATTCTTTCCCAGAAGAGTTGTATGAGACCTCCTACGTTTTTCTAATATATTGTTTTATTTTAAATTATTTTAAGTATATGCACAAAGTTATCAAATATACAGAGGCATCATTATTCATTATGACTTTTTATTTAGATGAACATATAACAGTTATTTTTATATTAATAATATATCAAATTAGTCTGTAAGAAATTTATTTATTATTTTTTAAAAATTTTATTTATTTATTTGACAGAGAGAGAGCACATATGCATGAGCACAAGTAGAGGGAGCAGCAGAGGGAGAGGAAGAGGGAAAAGCAGGCAACACTGGGCTCGATCCCAGGACCCCAGGATCATGGCCTGAACCAAAGGCAGATACTTAACCAACTGAGCCACCCAGGCACCCCAGAAATTTATTTATGTGGCCTGTGCTTGGTTTTCTTACTGATGGCTCACCACTTACGTTGGCTCTGAAATAAACCTCTGTTTTACCACTTTATTGAACTATAACTTGTCATTCATCCAGTCATACTTTCGGGTGGATCTATTTTGAACTAGTTATTCTTTTTTTAAAAATTTTTTATGTTTTTAAGATTTTATTTATTTATTCGAAAGAGAGAGACACAGCGAGAGAGGGAACACAAGCAGGGGGAGTGGGAGAGGGAGAAGCAGGCTTCCCACAGAGCAGGGAGCCCAATGCGGGGTTCGATCCCAGGACCCTGGGATCATGACCTGAGCCAAAGGCAGACGCTTAACGACTGAGCCACCCAGGCACCCCTGAACTAGTTATTCTGACCAGGCAGTTGTCTGTACCAATCAGTTGCCCCATTACTTTTATTATAATAGGTTTATTGTAAGTTTTGGTATCTACTCAAACAAACTTCCATATTCCTCTTGGGTTTTTTTTTTTTTTTTTTGGTTTTGTTTGCTTGTTTGGTTTGTTTTGCTTTGTTTTGTTTGCCATATTCAAATATATACCCTTTCATATGGACTTCAACATCACCATATCCACTTCTAAGATAATAACTTGATGTTCTTATCTTATTTATAATGCATTCATTTTATAATAAAGGAAAGATTTACACTTTCATATAGTTTTCCTATTGAAATACATGGTTGCTACATTTCAATAAATATTTGCTATTTTCTTCATCTGAGAGTCTTATATAATTTTTTTTTGCAAATTTTTAGTAAGTATTCTGTCATTTAACATCACTTTTATTTTTATTTTATTTTTTAAGATTTTATTTATTTATTTGAGAGAGAGCGAGAGTGAGAGAGAGAGCATGAGCAGGGTGAAGGAGGAAGAAGCAGACCCCCGGCTGAGCAGCGAGTCCGATATGGGGCTCGATTGCGGGACTCTGAGATCATGACCTGAGCCGAAGGCAGATGCTTAACCATCTGAGCCACCCAGGCGCCCCTCACATCACTTTTATAAACAGAATTTTTCTTCATTTTTTATTCTAACTGGTTCTGACAATAAAAATATACTTGGAGTATTTATCATTTTCTAATTTTGATGGTTCATTGTATGTGAGTGTTTATTTGCAGGTGTGTTATTTAATTTAAACTAAATCCTTTTGGGGCACGTGGGTGGCTCAGTTGGTTAAACGTCTGCGTTTGGCTCAGGTCATGATCCCAGGGTCCTGGGATCCAGTCCTGCATTGGGCTCCCCGTTGCTTTTCCCTCTCCTCCTGCCTGCCGCTCTGCCTATTTGTGACCTCTCTCTGTCAAATAAATAAATAAAATCTTTATTAAAAAAAACTAGATTCTTTTGATGATTCTAAGTGTGCAAACACATCCATAAAAAGAGACGATTTTCTTGTTCAACAGTCAGTGGACTTAGGTATGTAACTTTATTTTTGACTTACTGTATTAACTAGTGTCTCTATAGTAATATACAATTATAATGTCTTTTTCCTAATTTTAATGGAAATGACATTGCATCTAATGATTTAGAATGGTTTTTTCTGTTTGTTTGAATAGTATCTTGTCCCCTCTTTAACAATAAATTTTGATTAAAAATGATGAATTGCATCAATATAGCAGTTGTATCAAATGCATTTTAAAATATATTACTCTAAGAATTTATTTTTTCTCTCCAGTATATTAATTTGATGTACAATACAGTATATACATATATCCTCATATTCTTTGGATAATTTAACTTGATTTTATTATGCTGTATTATTATTTTGTAATATAGGGTTCAACTCTTTTTAGATCTTATTTTTAAGAGCAGCTTTAGGTTCACAGCAAAATTAAGCAGAAGGTACACAGATTTCTCAATTTCCAATTCCTAACTTGGAAATTGGGCATTATTATTCAAAATGTGATTGGCTAAAGTTTTTGAAATCTTTTTATCTTGATATTAAAATGTTTAGGGTTTTATTAATTTCTAAAAATGGAATGAGGAACTTTCAATCTTTTGTCACCCAAAAAATTTTCAATAACACTGGTTTACATGTCATTAAACACAAAAAAATTATACAAAACTCATCTGTTAAAGAATCTAGGCTAATAACTTTATAAATGGTAAAATACTTTATTTATTTCATCATCTTTTCTGTGGTTGTCTATTTAAGTTCCCTACTTTCTTTGGCATCAATTTTGACATGTCAGTTTATACTTTGCTAGGTATTCATTCATTTTTCTTCAAATACCCCAATTAGTTGCCCTAATTTTGCGCACAGTATTTGTATTCAAATATTTTAAGCTCTTTGAATATATGATTATGCCTCCTTTCTCATTTCTAATAATTGCATTTGTTTTTTTTAATTAGAATTTTGCCAATTTTGTGACTTTTTAAAAATAAAACACTGTAGAGTTTTATTTTTATTTATTTATTTATTTATTTTAAAGATTTTATTTATTTATTTGACAGAGAGAATACAAGCAGGGGGAGAGGGAGAAGCAGGCCCCCCGCCGAGCAGAGAGCCTGATGCGGGGCTAGATCCCAGGACTCTGGGATCATGACCTGAGCCGAGCTGAAGGCAGACGCTTAACAACTTAGCCACCCAGGCGCCCCTGTTTTATTATTTTTTTAGATTTTATTTTTTTGAGCAATCTCTACACCCAGCGTGGGGCTCAAACTCACAACCCTGAGATCAAGAGTCACATGCTCCACCAACCAAGCCAGCCAGGCACCCCTCACAACTGTAGAGTTTTAAATATAATTTCTACAATTAATTCTTGTTTTCTATATTTCAATAATCTTGTGTTTTTGTAAATTATTTTCTTTTGTTTTTTTAAGGACACTAGACAATAACTAAGGTCTTGCAAATATAAAAATCATTCGTAAATATTATAGCCTCTCTAAATATTACTCTAATTATTCAGATAAATTTTGTCTAGTTGCTATGATCTCATATTCAATTTTTTGTCTTCACTTCCCCTGTATTGTTGAATTATTTTTTCAACTCTATGTGTGTCTCTTAATTTTCATGTCTAACGTACATAAAATACAATTAGATTAATTTGTAAGATTCTAGCCATTTATATCCTTTTCTCTTCTTGCCCTCACTAGTTTATGAGTTGAAACTGCTCCCAATTATCAGAAATAACATATAGTACACCAATAAACATTATTGTCTAAGTATTTTTTTATGTTGAATTACTTCCTTGGGGTATATTTCCTGATATGCTTTTAGCAGACAGAATCTTAAGGTGGTTCCCATGATCTTTATCTTCTGTTATTCACAGTCATGTGATTCCCTCCCTTTAAGTGTGGTGGTGGCCCTTCATTTACTTTGAGATGATAGATTATGACAAAGGTGATGGGATATATGTAATTATGTGTACACGATTATGTTATGTGAGATTATAATGCCCATCTTGCTAGAGTCTGTCCCCTGCTAGCTTTAAGGAAGAAGTCAGCTATGTTGGGGAGCCCCATGTGGCAAGGAACAATCTGTGGCCTCTAGCAGGTAAGGGCACGGCCACAAAGAACCAATCTGCCAACAACTCAAGTGAACTTGAAGTGAATCATTTTCCAATCAAGTCCCAGATGAGACCCCAGTGCCTGGCTGACACTTTGATTGCAGCCTTGTGAGACCCTAGGAGAGGGCCCAGCTGCCTCAGCTCAGCCATGCCAACTCCTAACCCACAGAAAGTATGATACAATAAATATATGTTGTTTTAAGCTACTACTTTGTAGAAAAATCATCATGCAGCAGTAGAAATACCCCATTATTATGTCATCTGGTAGCATCACTCCAATATAGTAATACATTTTTTAATTATTTTACAGAAAGATTGTGTGCCCTAAGTGCAATCAAAATATACCCATTTCATCACAGCTTTTTAGATGTTGAGAATATCTATTTGCTAATGTTTTATTATTTATTGATTTAATTTATATGTATATATATACACATAAGTATATATACATATTTACATATATGTATATATCGTTTATGCATACATATGTATGTACACACATAATCTTTATTAATGAGGCTGAACAATTGTTGCGATTTCACTGTTATTTATCCTGCCTCTGGTGTGAACTACCAGCTCCTCTCTTTTGCCTTTCAGTTATTGAAGTTTGGGAATTAATTTAGTAGAGTTTTTTTTTTTTTAAATCTGCTCTGATATATTTTGGAGTATAAATCTTTGTCATGGCAATGAAAAAACTTTCCTCTATCCAGACAATTTTTAAATCATGCAGATCTTTCCTTCACTTTCAATAGTTTCTCTCTATGTACCCAACAAATACAGAGTCCAATTGTTTTTTAATGTAAAACTACCATTTATTGAGCACTCACTATTTGGCAGACAGTTTCTGCCTGATACAGAAATGTGACCTGTCCATGATTGAGTCCCCAGCATTGTACAGAGTGACTGACATATAATAGTTGCTCAATAATTATTAGATTAAAAATAATATTTAATTGAGTAATTAATAAGTACAGTCAGAGAAGAACCAACTTGCAGGTGAATGAAGAAGAGAACACGTACAGAAACCTCTGAGTACATGATCCACTAAAATACTGTTTCTTGCATGGAAATTATCTTGCACTATACTTCTGTGTGTTCTTTTGTAGTCTGAGAAGCGCTTTCATTTGATTCTTTCTGAAGCCTGGTGAAGTTGGCAGAACAAGTATATTTATCTGAACTCAAAAATCTGAGAGTTCAAGTAACTTGTATGTCATAGAGGTACTGTGTGTCAGAGTTGGGGAAAAATCCAAACTTCTGACTCAAGTCCTCTTTCCATTATTCGCAAGCTATCTTAAACTGTGTATTTTAGCATGTTCTCCTGTGGAATGAAATGTCTTGTATTGCTCTTTTACATTATTGCTTTTTCTCATACATTATGCTCTGTCTCCCCAGCAAAAGATCATGAGTTTTATTATTCTGAGTACTTGACCTTGTGTCTCTATTCACGGTAACATGGAACTTAGTAAGTTCTCACTAAATAGGTGTTGAGGGATAGCATAAATGACATTAACACTGGTGAATCAGCTGACTACACACACACGTCTTTGAATATCTCAATCCCTTTGTCCACCTTCAACCATACACATTATGCAGCCAGATGTGGTGTTAGGCTCTGCTAATGATGTGGAACGTGAAAAGGACACTCTTTGTGATCTCCATATGACAGAACAGAAATGGATGGGTCTGCTTTGATCTACATAGTGCCTTTGGCTAGGCCATACATGTTGTCTTTCTAAGTCCCTAGACTATAAAACACAGCCTAGAAAATTCAGAGGCAGGCATACATCAGTGGGAATGACTATAATTTCCTACTGGACCGGTTAAAGAAAGATATATCTGTTTATGACCCTCCCTCTTACAGTTACCTTGAAGACTTTATGAAAGGTTACATTTCTTACACGATCGTGGTCTAAATATCGTATTTCAGTGTCTTTGGAATCATTCTTACATATTTTGAAAGTGAATCCTCATCTTTTGAGGATAGATCTTTGTGAAGGAAACTAACACAGGGTTTTGTTTCCTTCAGAGTGCTGGGGAATAAATACGTATTTTCCAGGGATCTAGGAAGATATAAAATGGGAGAGATATAAAGATATAAAGAGTGCCCTTGAACAAGCTGAACCAGCACGTGCAGGGATATAGAGACATGTTCAGGGAAATTCAAGAAGTTGTACCTCTGGGGTGAAAGATGGGTGTAGAGAAATTGAGATAGCGGAGGAGGAAAACATGAAGAACACTGAAAGCCACTTGAGGAAGTGTCAACCTTCTACAAAAGGCAAAGGAGAATCATCAAAAGCCAACAGAATGGCATAATCCCTTGGTGACTGGGTGTAATTGAAGCGAGAAATATGAAATTAGAAGCAGAAGCGTCTGTTAATAAATTAAAGAGGCTTTGGGGAAAGGCAGAAAAGAGAAAGAGGAATAATACAGTTTTAGATCATATTTACATTTGAATTTGAGTGCATCAGAATCCATCAGCGACTTGGTTTCTAAGAGCCTTGGTTTATAAGTTTGTAACATGGAAATAATGTCTTTTTTTTTTTTAAAGATTTTATTTATTTATTTGAGAGAGAGAGAATGAGAGAGAGCACATGAGAGGGGGGAGGGGCAGAGGGAGAAGCAGACTCCCTGCCGAGCAGGAATCCCGATGCGGGACTTGATCCCCGGACTCCAGGATCATGACCTGAGCCGAAGGCAGTCGCCCAACCAACTGAGCCACCCAGGTGCCCGGAAATAGTATCTTTTTCAAAATAGATTCTTTTGATGAAATACAAAAGCATATAATCATATATGGGAGTAGAGTAGGCATCCAGTAATTGATATTATTACTGTTGTTGTTACTTAACGTAGCACAGAAGATGCTGCATGACTTGGCCTCTGCTTCCCCTGTGCCTTTGTTTTTGCCTCCTGTACTTTTACATCTCCTCATTTCCTGCTCCCCAAATGTTAAGTTTCAGCAGCATTGAATATAGCTCACAGTATCCTGTATCCTTGCTAGTTCTGCCTATTTTCTCTGGAATATTTTCTCTTGGCATTTCCTTTTCATCCTTGAAATCTCCCCACTGGGGGGCTTTCTAGTCTCCTTCACTTCCTCATATGCTTTTTGCGTGTATCTTTAACATACCTTGTGAGAACGTTCTCTCTGTGTCTCTAGCTCTTTCACCTAGATATGATCTCGTTGGAGTCTGTGGGCATGCTGTATCCATCATTTGATTCCCAGCACTTAGTGTATACCTTACTATAACAGCCAATAATTGCTGAGTTTATAAAGGTAGATGATTATTTAATAAAAACTAGTAATAGCAGTTGTGCAGATGAAAAAGGCATTTAAATAAGTAAGTATATCTGGAGATGAGGAGGAAATAAAAGCTTAAACAAACACCTAGCAGATGAACTAGAGAACATTTGGTGATCCCTTTAACATCGTCGTTAAATACAATGAGAGGGAGGAGTCCAAGTTTAGCTCATGCTTTTTGATGTGGAGGAAGAGTTACTCACGGTGCCTTTGCCCGAGATGGGGAATCCAGATGGAGGAGCACATATGCAGGGCTGCCGATGAGGGATGCTCGTGAGACATCTGAGAATGTACAGGATTTAGATGGAAATGCATCATAATCAGAGTTCAGTAATGTGATTTGCATTCACTTCTCATTTTGCCTGCAGAGTCCTTCCTCCCATTCTTCATCTTGGTAATTGCTGCCTGTTTGCAAAATTTGACCCAGGTCCCTGTCCTCCAGGGAGCTCTGTCTAACCTGCGGGTTCTCTCCTGCATGCACATCTCACTTCTCTCTGGCATAGGACTTATCACACTGTCTCAGAGGAGATGCTCAGCACTTATTCATTTATTTTTTAATGAAGGCTTATGAAATCAATAAGACTAGCCTCTTTTAAAAATAAAATAATTTTTTTTTAGTTCCACAGCACTAAAAATTAGCCCTTACTATAAAAATGTAAAAGAAACAATATACCCCAACAACCTGGAAAGCACCAATCTTTATTAAGGCCAGATGGATTTTTTCCCCCTCAAATGAAAGCCTGCTACAGCACAACATTAGAGAAGATATCACTTTACTTTTAATTTGTATTCCCCATTTCAGAATTACGAGAGTTAAATCTTCAGATTATGCTAAACTAAATTTGTTCTGCATTAATTTTTTAAATAAAGATTCTTGCTTGGGGGAGTTCACTGAGTTGGTTGGAAGGAAATTCAGGACACAGCCAACATAAACCTTCCAACACTGAGGAAATGGTTGTTCTTCTTGAAAAAATGTTTTGAAATTGTGTCAGGTGGTCCTCACTTTAGAAAGCAACAGTGCTAGAAAGAACATATCAGAAATAAAACTTGTCAAGTGCCACTTAGGAAAAGATGAGGCCCACTCTGGGCCTGAAAATTTCACTGTCATGGTTTTGAGTGCATCTATCTGGTTTCAAAATCTTTCCATAACAGGCAGGTGGGTGTTGTTCAAAGGGGCTTTAGGAAGATAGAGGGGTTACTTAAGAAAACTGAACACTTGTTCAAACTGTATACAATTTACCGCACATCTAGACAGAGATATTGCTAGCTGTAAGGAGTATATCATAGGGATTCCAAGCAAACATCAATCTCCATTTATTTATTTATTTTTAAAGATTTTATTTATTTATTTGACAGAGAAAGAGAGTGAGAGAGCACATGCAGGGGGAGTGGGAGAGGGAGAGGCAGAGGGAGAAGCAGGCTCCCCGCTGAGCAGGGAGCCTGACACAGGGCTCATCCCAGGACCCTGGGATCATGACCTGAGCCGAAGGCAGATGCTTAACCCACTGAACCACCCAGAAGTCCCCAAACATCAATTTTTAAAACTTTCACTAAATATAGCTGGGTAATTGTTCAGCAATGGTTCAGATTTCATTTCTTTCTTTTTAGTTTCATGTATCCTACTGAGGGTGACTCAGGTATTATCCACCCACACCTATGTGGTATTAATGAGAATCATAGCATTCAAATCATGTAAGTCAAAGTATCACATTTTGCAGTGCCTGGCCAAAGGTACACGTTCAACAAATATTCTTTCCTATACTTTTCTGCTTCAACACCCCCATGATACATTAGTGACTACTTGGTGAATGTGATAAAGTGCTATTTAGGTTTTTGGTAAATAGTTTCACACAGCAGTTTTTCTTTCATTGTAGTATCACTATAAAATGTAAGTGAGAAGATTTAAGTTCTAGCCAATCGTGGAGATCTATATATCTGCTAGCTATCGATCCAGCTTATGGAAAGGCACAGAGAGCCTCAATTGTGCTGACCAAGTGGATTTTTTAACACAATTGCATTTCTTTGACTAGAGGCTCTGGTACAGTAATTACTTTTCTTCAAAAGAAACTTCTTAGCCCATCACAATGGCAACAGACCTAATAAAGCCAAATAGATCCCCGAAGTTATTGGAGCTGATCTTCTAGCTGATAGAAGCTATTTCCTTTAGTGTGAAAAGGAACACATCTCTGGCCTTTATTTTCTTGTTATAAAATTCAAATAAAGTATCTGGTAGCTTTTTGCTACCAAACCCAGCATGCTCTGTCTCTTTCATGCATTTCTAAATGTTCTTACATGTTCTTTGATTTTTAGAGTAAATTGCCCACTGAACTTTAATTTGTCCTCATTGTTGTGTACGAGACTGAAAGTGTTTTAGACTACTTTATAAATTGAATGGAATTGAGTGTAAGGTGTATGAGAATCTTGCTACCACATTGCAGAGACGCTGTTGGGACTAGTATCCTGAAAACACCCTTTACCCGAGTAGGGCCCTCAGCTCAGGAACTCCACTTGCTATAGAGGCTGATAATGGAAAGGGCACTTGGCAGATGAAGCACAAAGTTTGCCAGGCCTGGCCTGGAGTGAAGGCAAGTGAGACAACTAGGATGCCACCTTTAAGGAGACACTCTCTCCAGGGTCACACAAGTCCTTCGCCGGCTTCACCCCAGAGCTGACCAGTTTACCAAGACTTTTCCTAATGTAGTCAATCAAAAATGGAAGGCGTTTCAATCTAAGGTTACAATAACAAAAATTAATATTCATTTAGGTGTGCCTTATAAATAAAGCCCTACCCTAAGTGTTTTATTTTTCATTATCTTATTGGATCCTCGTACAACAACTATGAGATGGGTTCTAATAGCTCTAATGGGTTCTAGCCCATCATTTTAAAGCTGAGCTAACTGAGGCACAGAGAAAGAAAGTAATATGCTGGAGGTCTCACAGTAGGTAGACACAACCCACTGGAGAGCTGGGCTTCAAACCCAGGTTGTAGGACTGACTGTCATTTCAAAGGAAACTCTAAAGCACCTTCCCTGTGTAAACGGGAGGCTTCCAGTGACAGTCTGGGACGCTGGGCTTGGTTTAAGATCAGGACAAGGTTGGTTGGTGGAAGCTGAATATGTAATTAAAAGAAGTCAAAAGACTATTATGAAGATGGTAGAACTGGCCCTATATTTGCTAGGGCTACTTAACAATATACCATAGGCTGAATGACTTAGCCAACAGATATTTATGTGCTCACGGTTCTGGAGGCTGGAGATCCAAGATCAAGGTGTTGGCAGGTGTGGTTTCTCCTGAGGCCTCTCTCTTGGCTTGCAGACTGCTGCCTTCTTACTGTGTTCTCACGTGGCCACACCTGTGCCTTTTCCTGTGTGTGTGCCTCCCTGGCATCTCTTCTCCTTACAAGGACACCAGTCCTATTGGAATAGGGCCCCACCCTTATGACCTGATTTCACATTAATTACCTCTCTACTAAAGTCCCTGTCTCCAAATACAGTCACAATGGGGTCACGACTTCAATCTATGAATTTGGGGTGAGGCCGTACAATCCATACGAGGTACACAAAGGTGATTTGATTCCTATTGTCCCAAGGGGACGTATCAGCCAGGGTAGGCTAGGATCAGATGTAGTAATAAGCAACCTTACATTCTTAGTGAGTTAATACAATAAATGTTAATTTCTTGGTCAGGTTGTAGGCATAGTATGGCTAGGCAGAGGCTTTTTGTGTTCTCTCAGGGTCCCAAGATGTCAGAGCCTTATCTGGACACATGCTTTTACCCTGTGGAGAATGGGAAAAAAAAAAAAAAAAGAAAAAGAAAGGAACTTGGAAAATTGTGTGCTGTTTTTTAAAGCTTGCACCTGCAGGTGACATATATCACTTCCTTTCACATCCCAGTGGCCGAACCAAACCATAAACTACGCCTAAATTGAAAGGGAGTAGAAAGTACAATCCTGCTACTGTAGGCCTGGAAGGAGCGCAGGTTGCTAGTTGGGAAGTGAGAATCATATCTTGAGCAAATGTCTTTTATTTCCTTGATGAGGAGGCAGCTTAAGGATGTAGGCTGTTTCAAATATTTTTTATTTGATTTGGTTTGGGTTTTGGTTTAGAGGGGCAATTTAATTCTCTACTTTGTATTGCAAGATATTTGGCATTTCTGGGCATACCCAATAAAGGCCAGTAACTCTTCTCCGCCTCATTATGAGAACAAAAAACATCCCTTAAATTTTCAAAACCCCTCGAGGGAGGGAGCTGTGGGCTGGAAGAACCAACTACTGGGAATACAAAGTGTTGTAATTTAGGAATGTTCCCTAACACCCAAGACTCATTCCTCAGTCCCAGACCTTAGGTCTGTTTGTCAATAAAGGCAACAACACATTCACTTGCTCCCAAACATCACTCATTTTCTGAGCACAAGAAATGGGAATGGAGTGAAGATACTGAAATTTGTTCACCCCGGGTCAGGCAGTAGGGCATAAATAATTCTGTGAAAGATACGATGTCAGGGAAACCCAACAACAAGAAGAAAGAGATATAGACCGAAGGAAACAAAACCAGGAGTTGGTGTTGCCCTCACATCTGCAGAATTTGCAGGGAGAAATTTGCCTAAATGCCTGTAATGTTTGGACTTAAGAAGCAGACCTAAATATTAATTGCAACAAATCATAAATACAACAATTTGCAGAAACCATGTGGAAATACTCAGTTGGGTGTGTTATGGTCTGCATGCAGAAGTAGGGAAACATATTGCTGACCATGGCCAACGTCAAAACTAGTGAAATGTACAGATTTTAATACCTCATTTCACTGTTGTTTTGCAGCAGTAAAATACTTTTGCAATTATGTAGCTTCAAGTATTTCTTATGGAAAATTACTTTTTCTCAACGTAATGACCTTTTAAGTCGTGGTAATACTTCATTTTAATTTCAAAACTATTTATACCACTTACAGTTAGTGCCATATGATTTAGAACTTTATTTTATGGCCTCTCATTCTCCACTCTTCTGTTGTATAAATATTTCCTACTTAATATGACTTTTTAAAAATGATGCTGGTATAAATATGTCAAGGAGGAGGTAAAATTAATATCTTTTGTGTTTCTACACATTTCAAAAACATGACAATGAAAAGAAATACAGAAAATATAACAAAAATTAAGGGAATTTATTTAGGTAGTTCAAAAATTGATATATGAAACATTAACATCTTTCCTGTATTAAAAAAAAAACAGGTAGGAGTCATAATAGAAGGAAAGTACCCTATATAAGAATGATAAAAAAAAAAAGAGATGAACTGCTTTGAAATGGACTTAAGAAATATGCATGATTTATATAGATAAATTTTTTAAAATTCTATTGAGCATAAGTGAAGTTTTAAATAACTGAACAGTCTTGTATTGAAACACTCAATATAAGTTTAAATTTACCCAAAATTCATCTATAAACTCAATATGACCCAAATTAAAATACGTATAGATTTCACTGAAAATCAACATGGGATAATAGCTTGGAAAATAATGAAAAAGAAGAATACTAAGGAAAATGTTTCGAACTAGGTATTAAGACTTGTTATAAAGTTATGGTAATTAAAACAGTTTTCTACTGATGAGTGTATCATGCAGGATGAACTAGGATATTCTGTAGCAAAAAAACATCTCAACATCTTCATGACCTACAACAACAAATGTTTAGCTTTTTGCTCATTCTGCAGACCATTACAGGTGGCCTTAGAGCTCTGTACACATTTCCTGACTCAAGGATTCAGGCTAATGAAACAGTATCATCTTGAGCATTACCAGTTATCATAACAGATAGATAAAAGAGTGCAAAGTAGCTTACATTAATGATGAAATACTTCAGCACCTAGCATTTCTGTTTGTAGCTCATTGGACAGAAATGACCCCATTTAGCTACAAGGGGGCCTGGTGACTGGAGTCCCGCCATGTGCCTGGAAGACAGGGAGCCAGAAATATTGGGTGATCAGCAGTAATGACTAGCACAATTAGAAATAAGCAGATAGATAAAGCAGACAGAAGTATCCAAAGATAGACTACGTAAGAATGAAGTTTCTAATAGAGTTTGAAATATAATATTGAAATTATACGTTTGCATGTTGTGTGTGCACACGCATGTATTCTTTACTAAATGATGAATCATTCATCCAAGAAAGGTTTACCTTTTTACCTTGTGTCTACAGTATGCTAGGAGCTATTATAGGTCCGGGGATATACTGGAGAAAACAAACAAACAAAATCCCTGCCTTTGCTTACTGAGATACAGACCTGAGAGATACATGACCCATGCCCTCACAGATCATAACCTATCCATGAGAAAAGTGGGTGCTACTGATAACATACAACATTTTGCATGAATATTTTAATTACATGTACATTATCCTTCCAAGTAGATTGGATACTGGTTTTAGTTCTCCATTTCTCCTTAGGCTTTAATGCCCTGTTCTCATTAAGCTGATTTTTTTAACACAGGAATTTATGCCCTGTTTTTTTATTTGTTTGTTTTTTTTACTTTTAGGTCAGAGACTATAAATCAAATGTGTCTATTTATACACTTTAGTTTCAAAAAATTTATGTTCATTATTTTACATAAAATGCATAATTATGTGCATGGATTGCATAAACCCTTAATAAAACTAAATGAGACAGAAGAAAATAATTTCTTATACTCTGCCACCTGTAGATGTCTACTTCTAATATTTTGATGTATCTTTATTCCTTCCTTCCATATTGTAACTACCATATAGGAAGTAGGTGTTCCTTTAAAGCTTGAAAAACTGAGTAAACTGTGAGCTCTTTTTGGTTTTTAAACTTTTTAAAACAGATTTTCTTTCTTTCCTTCTTTCTTTCTTTCTTTCTTTCTTTCTTTCTTTGAGAGAGTGAGAGTGAGTGTGGGTGGGGGGAGGAGCAGAGGGAGAGGGACAAGCAGACTGAGCACCAACCTTATGCAGGGCTCAGTCTCACAACCCTGAGATCATGACCGGAGCTGAAATCAAGAGGGGGATGCTCAACTGACTGAACCACCCAGGAGGCCCCAGTTTTTTTTTTTTTTAAGATATTATTTATTTATTTGACAGAGAGATAGAGAGCACAAGTAGGCAGAGTGGCAGGCAGAGGGAGAGGGAGAAGCAGGCTCTCCACTGAGCAGGGAGCCGGATGAGGGGCTCGATCCCGGGACCCCAGGATCATGACCTGAGCCGAAGGCAGCCGCTCAACCGACTGAGCCACCCAGGTGCCCCGAGCCCCCAGTTTTTAATCTTAATATCAAATAATTATTTGATAACCTATTCAAATTTTTTCTATGTATTTTTCTGTTAAGGTCTTCTATTTCTTTTTGGAAAGATTTTGTTACATATTACCTTGGAAATAATCAATTTTAAGAATACATAAAACTTATGATATCTTCCATATCAGTTATATCCTCCTGCTTTTTAAATAGACTCTTTTTATTTATTTTTATTTTTATTTTTTTAGAGTAGCTTTAGATGCATAGCAAAAGTGAGGAGAAGTACAGAGTTCCCATATACAACTTTCCCTACTATGAACACAGTGGTGTATTTGTTACCATTGAAGAAGCTACATTGACACATTATTATCATTCCAAGTCTGTAGTTTATACTAGGGTTCATTTTTGGTGTTATGTAGTCTATGGGTTTTGACAAATGAATAATGCCATGTATCTACCATTACAGTATCATACAGAATAGTATCACTACTCTAAAAATCCTCCTATTCATCCCTCCCTCTCTCCCAGCCCTTGAAATCATTAAACTTTTTACTGTCTGTATAGTTTTTGCCTTTTCCAGAATGTCATATAGTTGTATTCATACAGTATGCAGCCTTTTCAGATTAGCTTCTTTCATTTAATAATATACAATTAAGTTTCCTCATGTCTTTTCATGGCTTGATGGCTCATTTCTTTTTAGTACGAAATAATATTCCATTGTCTGGATGTATCACTATTTATTTATCCATTCACTTACTGAAGAATGACTTAGTTGCTTCCAAGTTTTGGCAATTTTGAATAAAGCTGTTATAAACATTTGTGCAGAGATTTTGTATGGACATAAGTTTTCAATTCCTTTGGGTAAATGCCAAGAAGCGTGATTGCTGGAGCATATGGTAAGAGTATATTTAGTTTTCTAAGAAATTGCCGAACTGTCTTCCAAAGTGGCTGTACCACTTTGCATTCCCACTGTCAGTGTGTAAGAGTTCCTGTTGCTCCACATCATCACGAGCACTTGGGTTGACTGTGTGCTGGATTTTGGCCAATCTAACAGGTATGTGGTGGTATTTCATTGTGTTTTAATTTCCAATTCTCTAATGACATATGATATTAAATATCCTTTCATATGCTTATTTCCCATCTGTATATCTTCTTTGGTCAGGTGTCTATTCAGGTCTTTTGACCCCCCCCTTTTTTTTTAAGTGGGTTATTCATTTTCTTCCTGTTTAAGAGTTCCTTGTATATTTTGGTTAATAGTCCTTTATCATATATGTCTTTTGTAAGTATTTTATCCCAGTCTATGGCTTGCATTTTCCTCTTGACTGCCTTTCACAGAGCAGAAGTTTTTAATTTTAGTGAAATCCAACTTATCAATTATTTTTTCCTGGTTTGTACCTATGGTGTTGTACCTAAAGTCTTGGTGTTACCCAAGAACATCTAGATTTGCTCCTGTGTTATCTTCCAGGAGTTTTATATTTTTGCATTTTATATTTAGGTCTGTGACCCATTTTTTTTATTATTACGTTATGTTAATCACCATATATTACATCATTAGTTTTTGATGTAGTGTTCCATGACTCATTGTTTGTGTATAACACCCAGTGCTCCATGCAGAAAGTGCCCTCTTTAATACCCATCACCAGGCTAACCCATCCCCCCACCCCCCTCCCCTCTAGAACCTTCAGTTTGTTTTTTAGAGTCCACAGTCTTTCATGGTTCGTCTCCCGCTCCTATTTCCCCGACATCATTCTTCCCCTCCTGCTATCTTTTTTTTTTTTT
>NC_138370.1:165375442-165475029 GCF_054177405.1 Leptonychotes weddellii | reverse complement strand
AATGCTGTTTCATCTTATGGTATCACTTATCTCTCAAATTTTGCCCTCATGATCCAGTAGTTGTTTTTCTCTCTTTTTCTCAGCTTCTTTATTTTCCATCATTTGGTCTGCTATATCTCTCTTCTGCCTCCTTTATCCTAGCAGTTAGAGCCTCCATTTTTTGTTGCACCTCATTAATAGCCTTTTTGATTTCGACTTGGTTAGATTTTAGTTCTTTTATTTCTCCAGAAAGTGTTTCTCTAATAACTTCCATGCTTTTTTCAAGCCCAGCTAGTATCTTTGAAATCATCATTCTGAACTCTAGTTCCGACATCTTACTAATGTCCATATTGATTAGGTCCCTGGCAGTCAGTACTGCCTCTTTTTCTTTTTGTTGAGGTGAATTTTTCCATCTTGCTATTTTGTCCAGAGAATAGATGAATGAGAAAACAAAGTGTTAACAGGGTATCAACCCCAGAAAATATACACTAAACAAATCAGAAAAGACCTGAAACTGGGGGAAAAGAAAGGGAAAGAAAGAAAAAAGAAAAAGAAAAAGAGAAAAACAAAAACAAAACAAAACAAAACAATATGATCAAATATGATCAGGCTGGTGCATAGATCAGTGCCACACACTAGGTTTTGGGCGTATTTGGGTCTGTTAGAAGAAAGTGCTTCTCAAAATTTTAAAGAAAGAAAAACTTATATATGTACAAAAATAAGGGTAAATACAATGAAGGGATGGAATATAATTGTAAAGATGAAAATTATGAAAGATTTTATAAAAGGAATTGATAAGATAAGAAGTTGGTTGAAAAAAGAAAGAAGAGGATTTAATAAAAAAAATAAAAAGGGAGAGAATGTGATCAGGCAGAAGACTAGAACAAAGCCATACACTAGAGATTTAGGGTATATTTTGATCTGTTTGAAGAAACTGTATCTCAAAATTTTAATGAGAGAACAACTTACATATATATACCAAAAATAAGGGTAACTACTATGAAGGGATGGAATATGACTGTAAAACTGAAAACTAAAAAAATTTTTTAAAAAATGGATTGATAAGATGTTGGTTGAAAAAGGGAAAAAGAAAAATTAGAAAAAAAAAAGACAGTTAAAAAAAAATTAACTTGAGAGACTAAAGAATCATGGTAAAAAAGCCATGAATTCTATGTGCAGTATTCCCCTAGTGCTGGAGTTCAGCCCTTCTCACAGTAAACTTGGTCTTTGCTGGCTGTTCTTGCTGATCTTCTGGAGGAGGGGCCTGTTGCCGCGGTTCCCAGATGTCTTTGCTGGTGGTGGAATTACCATGCCCTTGCCAGGTCTGGGCTAAGTAATCTGCTTGGGTTTGCTCTCGGGAGCTTTTGTTCCCTGCAAGCTTTCCATACAGCTTGGAGCACGAGAGTGGAAATGGTGGCCTCCCAATCTCCACCCCAGAGGAGCGGAGAACTCGGGGCCCTGCTCCTCAGTGAGCCCCAGAGAAAAGCAGTCAATCGCTCCCATCTCCCCGGTCTCTGGCTGCACTCTGGCCGCACTCCGTGCTCACCTGGCCTGTGACCGAGTGTTTCTGTCTCTGGCACCTGACCCCGTTTGGAGTCTCCAAATCCAGCAGATCCCTGCAGTGCACTCCCGTGCCGCTCCTCCTGGGGGAGGAAGGGGAGTCTCCCCGGATCTGCCACTTGTTGGGTCCCTGCTGGAGGAGGAGTGGCCCGACTGTGCTGCAGATCACAGTTTATGGCAACCCCGAGCTGAGAGCCCGCACCTCAGCTCTGTCTGCAGCCAGCTTCCCTGCTCCGATACCTGGGAGCTCTGCCGCACTCAGGCACGCCCAGTCTTTCTGTGACCCCAAGGGTCCTGAGACCACACTGTCCCAGTGAGGGTTCAACCCCCCGCTTAGCCACCAGAGTGACGTCCCTCAGTGGAGCCGACCTCTAAAAGTTCCGATTTTGTGCTCCACGGCTCTGTCACTTGCCAGAAGTGGCCTATGGAGGCTCCTTCTCCCACTGTCTATCCTCCCGAATATCACCTTGGATTCACTTCTCTGCACGTCCTACCTTCCAGAAAGTGGCCGCTTTTCTGTTCAGAGAGTTGTTGCTATTCTTTTCTTTGATCTCCTGTTGAGTTTGTAGGTGTTAAGAATGGTTTGATCCCTATCCAGCTGAATTCCTGGGACCAGACAAAATCCAGTCTCCAATCCTCCATCATCTTGCTCCTCCTCCGGTCTGTGACCCATTTTGAGTTAATTTGTGTGAGGGTTGTATCTACACTTGATCTAGAGTCATTTGTTTGCATGTGGATGTCCAGTTGTTCCAGTACCATTTGTTGAAAAAATTGTCTTTTTTTAAAAGATTTTATTTATTTATTTGAAAGAGAGCAAGCAAGCAAGTGGGGCAGGGGGAGGAGCAGAGGGAGAGAAAGAATCCCAGGCCGACTCCCTTCTGAACGTGGAGCCCAATGCAGGGCTCTATCCCTAGGACCTTGAGATCATGACCTGAGCAGATATCAAGAATTGGATGCTTAACCGACTGAGCGACCCAGGCACCCCGAAAAAGTTATCTTTTCTCCATTCTATTGCCTTAGTTCCTTTGTCAAAGATCAGTTGACTGTATTTGTGTGGGTTTATTTCTAAGCTTTCTGTTCCATTATATTGATCTCTTTGTCTGTTCTTTCAACAATACCATAGTGTCTTGATTACTGTAATTTTATAGTAAGTCTTGAAGTCAGGTAGCATCAGTCCTCCAACTTTGTTCTTCCCCTTTAATAATGTGTTGGCTATTTTGGATCTTTTGTCTCTCCATATAAATTTCAGAATCAGTTTATTGATATCCAAAAAATAACTTTCTGAGATTCTGATTGAGATTACATTGAATCTGTACATCAAGTTGAGAAGAACTGACATTTTGACAATATTGAGTCTCTATTCATTCATATGGAATATCTCTTCACTTATTTAGTTGTTTGATTTTATTCATCAGTTTTGTAATTTTTCTCATATAGATCTTATACCTATTTTGTTTAGATTTATACTTAAGCATTTCATATTTGGGGATGCTAATAAGAATGGCATTTATTTTAAATTTCAAATTCTACTTGATTATTGCTGATGTATAGAAAAGTGATTGTGTTTTGAATATTAACCTTGAATCCTGCAACCTTGCTATAATCACTTACTAGTTTCAGTAATCTTATCCTTTTTCATTAAATTTGTATTTTTTTAATTATTTTTTTTCAGAATTCCTAATCTAAAATTTAATCTAAAATTTTGGTTTTAAGTATTTAAACAATTCCTATTCAGTTTTCTAATTCACTAATTACTATTGTTTTCTATCTTGAACTATTTTTCTTACATTGTTCTTTCGTTGATTTTATGTTAATTTTACTTAAATTTTGACTTGCATGATTACATTCAGTATTTTTTTCCTGTTTTCTTTAATTATAAAGGTATTTATGCTGCTTGATTTGACACTGAATACAATTTTTATATGTATTTTATGCCTAGGCTTAACAAGAGGTAGGCTGTGGCATCACGGCTGCAAAACTTACTAGCTTGTGCCACTGGGCATGTGAAATGAGACAATAATAGTATCTTCCACAGAAAGTAGTTGTCATAATTAAAAGAACTAACTGATGGAAAAGACTGAACAGAATCTCAGGTATATAATAACACATTATTTTCAAATTTTAATGAAATAGAGAAGTGATTATTACTAATATTTTTATATAATTGACATATATTTTTGGATATATATTTATTTAGTTTTAACATTTTAGAAGGCTTTATTAAAACTTATAAGTAAAAAAACAAAAAACAACAAAAAAAATGTGGCGCCCGGGTGGCTCAGTCATTAAGCGTCTGCCTTCGGCTCAGGTCATGATCCCAGGGTCCTGGGATCGAGCCCCATGTTGGGCTCCCTGCTGAGCGGGAAGCCTGCTTCTCCCTCTCCCACTCCCCTGCTGTTCCCTCTCTCGCTGTGTGTCTCTCTCTGTCAAATAAATAAAATCTTTTAAAAAAAACATACTTGTAAGTTATTTTATTCAAATTATTTGTCTTTATTTTTGAAAATAAATGATAAACAGGCCATATAAACTACTTTCTTTGAGTTTGGTTAAAAGTGAAAAATTTCCCAAATGAGAGACCCCTGGCTCCCCTACCACAATGCTGATTTTGGAATATCACCAATATCTTAAGGGGTTTTGGAACATTTTAAAACATGGTCAAGAGACAGCTGATTTGAAATAAGTTTAATTTACAAAGTAAATATGTGAAATATAGCAGTTTTAGGAGACCCTATGATATGACATTCAGTTAAACAAACAAAAATCAAATAACCGCAGAGTCAGGCAACTTGAACTCAAAGAACAATAGATAGTATTTACTGGAGGAAAAAAACACTTCTTGTAGCATACTTTCTTCAACTCTGTGCAAAATCAGAGCACTTACTGTCTCTTTTTGATTATTTTGGCACACAATCATATTCGGTCTATTGTATTTTTGTTGTCTTGCTGTCTAACTCCTGGATCATTAACTATTGAGATAATATTTTAAAAAGTAGATTCAGACTTCTTGAAACAAGGGGCCAAGTTTTTTCTCTGAGCAAATTCTCCAGCCTAGAAATGTAATAAAACAGAAATAGAAATCATCCTAGATACTATTTACAATCCCCTTTACTTGCTTATATCTTATAAACAACCTCTTTGCGGCTGGCTTCCTAGTGAGATGGATATGTCAGTGAAAAAGCACAATCCCTTCCTTCAAGGAGCTTCCATTCTAGTGGAGAAGTTAGAACACACATGAGTACACAAATAGACATTTTTATAAGTAATGCTAAAGAGCCAAGGAAACAAACAGAAACAGTGGTCATACAGTGTGATAGTGACAGTAGACAGGGCAAGTTCAGAGTGAGTGCTCAAGAATGCAGAGATCCAATCATGAAAAGGGGCCAGCCTCAGGAGGATAAGAGGACAGCATGTTTCAGACACAGTGAATAGTAAGTGTAAGGTCTCTGAGGCAAGAACCAGATCTATGTACTCCAGAAATGGCCAGAGTTTGCTGTGGCTTGAGCAAGGTTCTAAAGCGCCGGGAGCAGCTATTGGAGATGCATATGAGGAGGGCATTGGACCATTTTAAACCAGGAAGTAAAATCTCATTTTCACTCTAAAAGATAATTTTAGCTGCTCTGTAGAAAATGTATGTAAGGACGCAAAAAATGAGAACATGGAGACTAAGGGGGGCTATTATTAAGAGTCTTGGTTAGAGGCGCCTGGGTGGTTCGGTTGGTTTAAGCATCTGCATTTGACTCAGGTCACGATCCCAGAGTCCTGGGATCAGTCCCACATTGGACTCCCAGCTCTGCGGGGAGCCTGCTTCTCCCTCTGTCTCTGCCTCTCGCTCTCTCTGTCTCTCATGAATAAATAAATAAAATCTTAAAAAAAAAAAGAGTCTTGGTTAGAAATAAAGGTGGCTTGAATGTCAGTAATTTCAGTAGGTTTAGAGCAAGATGGGTAGGCCAGGGTATGTTTTGGGAAAAGAGCTTTGTAAATCTTATTGCCCTATGGAAATGTAATGTAGTATTATTATAGTTACTAAATAATTTTAATATCCAATTCAACAATTAATTACTCAAGCCTTTCTTTCTCTTTCTCCCTCTCTCCCTCCCTCCCTCCCTTCCTTCCTTCCTTCCTTCCTTCCTTCCTTCCTTCCTTCCTTCCTTCCTTCTTCCTCCCTCCCTCCCCCCTCCCTCCCTGCCTCCCTTTCCTTCCTGTCAGCTCACCACTATGCACATTGCTGTACTGTAACAATTTTTTCCCCACTCCTTTTCCAATATGAGAAACTAGCTTCTGATAAAATAAGATCCAGGCACATAGTTGATATTTGATAAATATTTGCCATATTAATGACTGCATAAATAAAATATGACAGACCTGCTACAAAGCTTTTGGGTCAAGGAGATATTTGAATGAATGAAACATAGATTGAAGGAGTTTATTGCTACAAATTAAAATCAGTTGACAGTCTCTTCATTTCAAGATGGGAATTTTACAATGTCACTGACCCTGGGATATGTTTTTACATGAGATTTCTTGGCAGCATTAGCTTAGTCTGTTAGCATGAAATAATGTATATAAATGGGCTTTGAAAAGAACAAAGCTTTGTGTCAACAATACTAAGAATTGCTATCATTTATTTTCTGACCCCTATGTGTCAGGTCTCATGCTAGGCATTTGCACATACATTACCTTGTTTAATTCTCACAAATACCATAGAGGAAGGACATTATTCCTTTGTTTTAAAATTGAGGGATCTGTTTGTTACTCAGAAATGTTATTTAACAGCTGGATGAAGGATGTAGCTTTCAAATCCTGATCTGACTCATTCCATTGCCTCTGTAAAAGAGGACATTACTGTCTTGATTTTGAAATAAATATTAGCACACATATCTAATACATTGTTGATTTCTTTGGAGAATGTCTTAGAAATTATACTATATATCCTCCCCCAAATCATAAAATTAATAGATTTTAGAAATTGAGAGATAGATCTGTAAGTGACCAGATAGTTCTTCATATGTAATTCTTTGTCTGACTTTCACATGCTCAAGGTCATTGGAAAGCAAAGCTAGGATTCAAATCCAATTTGGTGCTCTTCAGACCATAGCATACTGATTCAGAATTTGACATTTTGTTCATCTCTATGTTTATAAGAAGACTAAGATAAAAGACCCAGAGAAATCTTTGAAAGGGCTCATTTTGCCATTGGTGAAAAGAATTTGTGGTTTACTTGAAAGAAAAAGATGGCATGATAGGAGTAACAAATAGCTTTGGCTTTAAAAAATATTATGCCCTACAAAATGCCTAAAAATAATGAAACAAGGGTGCTTAGCATTATCATGAGTGTAGTGTGTCGGTGTAGAGAAAGATAGAGATGAAATGGAAGCTGTTGGATGTCAAAGGCAAGCTTTGCCAATGTCAGTGGGGTCAGACACCGCTGGAACTCGTGGCAGGAAAGGTGGGAAGATGTGGCAGATGACAGATTACTGCATGGAGCGTTCTAGAGATTACTCAACTGGAGAAAGGATTTTCATATTCCTGATCCTTCAGCTCAAAATGGCTCCCAAATGACAAATACTCAGGCTGCTTTTTTCCTTCTTCCTCCAATACTATGACCTCTGAATCAAAAAGAACACCTACAAAGAACAGAGAACTTAAACCTGGGGGGATGGGGAGTGAGTCCAACCAGCTAGGACATATACTCTAAATGTTTACTCTGAACCCATCCATAACGGCAAACTCAGAACCCACCCCCAGATTCCTCAAAAGTGATTAAAGTCTATACATGTAATTTAGGTAACTGATGTCTCAGAAAATTATGGTTGCACCGAGTTCAAGAAAATTACAATTTTCTTTTAGTGAGGGTTGGTTCTTATTTCTCTTAGATATACAAACACTCAGTTTTGTCATGGGTTTCAAATGAATCCAGAGTCTCCACTGACATCACCAGAAACTCTGGATATTAATCACATTCATGATGATATAAAAGAATGGAGTGGAAACATATGAGAAATAAGGTCATTTTGATAGGCTGTAACTTATTATTGGCCACAACATTAGGAGCTAGAACCCTCAGCTGGCATGTCTTTTTTGGATTTTCCATACTATTTGTCATATGGATGGTTAAAAGTGAATTGCAATTCCTCAACTAGAAGTGGGATAGGATGTCATGAGAGTTGTACAGATTACTGTTTGGGAGGGTTGGGTTGAAAAGACCATGAAAGTTTACATGTTTATATTGACTTAAGTGCTTCCCCACTATGTTGGGATCCAGCCATAGCTCAGTGTTTACTTTGTTCCAGTCACTCACAGAACTTGGAGAGCCTTCAACCCATTGGGAGAAGAAATGTAAAGGTGTTTTCAAATAAGTAGATTTAATGTATGAAACAAAAAAGGATCATAGAAATAAGAGTCAGAAGAAATTAAGAAAGACCCATAGCAGTGGTTTTCAATGGAAGATATATCTGAATCACCTTAAGGCACTGTCCCCAAACTATTTTATGCCTCCTATGCTTAGTCTATAGCAGAAGGTACCCTACTATTTTTCTATGTAGCAACCATCACATTATAATGAAATATTTTTTAACTTTTAATTTTTTTAACTTCTTTGCTTGATATCAGAGCCAATTATAAGCTGTAAGAAACTTTAGAGAAGAATTTGTTTCTATATTGTTTTCTGTCTGAATACATCAGCTAGAAAAGCCTTTCACACGTAAGAGATATATAGTAGGCATTTGTTGAATGAATGAATGAATGAATGAATGAATGAATGCATATTCTTACACTGTGCCCTCCAAATGGTATCTTCTAACATTGATTTGAATGGACTGAATCATACATATTTTCATAAGTTCTTCAAGTATTTCTGCTAAGAATTACTGGCCTGCGGGATTTTTACTTTACCCTGGTCTCCATGCCCTGATTTCTCCAAGCTTCTGCCTATAAGATCAGGGCTGGATCACTGCCTAAACTGTCAGGGCCAAATTATATATAACAAATTCCATCATTCTCTTCATTTCTTTTTCAAAAAAGATTTACTGGCACTATGTTTTAGGACCATACCTGTAACTGATAACACAAGATGGTGATCTGGGCCTTTTTTTTTTTTTCTTTTAAAGATTTTAATTTTTTAAAATAATCTCTACACCGAACATGGGACTCGAACTTATAACCCAGAGATCAAGAGTCACATGTTCTACCGACTGAACCAGCCCAGGTGCCCAGATGTGGGCCTTGTTTACAAGGACCTCTAGTGTGTCTGGTGGATGAGACAGATTAACAGCCTGTAGTTAACACTATTGACGTCAGAGAAGGACACAGAAATTTTGGGAGCACAGAGGAGAGCACCTAGTTGTCTTGGAGGTGAGTCTCTATTGAGACTTCTTGCACCCTTCCTCCCATCCCTCACCATACCGTTATGGTAGTGCTTGGGGTGAGTTACACTCCAATGCAGTATTTCCTGGCCCAACCATGCTCTTTCTCCACCTTCCTCCCCACCCCAGGTGTTGGATACAAACCATACTAAGTATCTCTTTTGATAAGATTTCTGTTCATTGTGTCCCATATCAGAGACTGGTCTCCTCCAGGCTTCTTTTGTGCCTCAATCTAAACTCTGTCCACTTGGCTGGTACTCTAATTCACAGAGCCTCACACAGTAAGTGTTTAATAAAAATGTATTGTTCAGAATACTAATGTCTGAGGGTCAGCTGCCTAGATTCCTTCTTGCTGGGACACATTCCTGAAACCTAAACTCTCCCATCCTTCGAACCTTTGGAATTTTAAGCTCACTATGTCAAGAGTGTTAGAGGTTAGCAGTTTGGGGTGATACAGATTTTCACATGATTTTAAATTTAAATTTTATATAAGTTTAATGAATCCTTTGACTAATACTGATATTTCTTTGGGAAAAAATTATTTGCAAAAATAAAATCTTATGCAAAACTCCCCCCAACCCCCCACCCCCTGTAATCTCTCTACTGCTTCCCTCTCAAAGCAAAGCGAGAGTTACGTCAGTATTTCCAGGTGATCTACAGAGCACTTGTCATGGTGAATGACAAACAGTAACACACACACATGAGCCTTCTGCTAGTTTCTTGCCATAAAAATCTCTCCAAATACTTACCTCTCTCCTATAAATTAGCTGTTATGCTTATCTTCATTGTACAGATTGGGGAAACTAAGTTTAACAGAATTTCAATGATTTGCCTTAGGTCATATAGCAGGTAAGCTTCAGGTAGGCAGAGTGAACGATTTGATCTCAGTTCTGACTCTCTCCCAAAGCTCCTACTCTTAGAGAAATAGAATCAAGTGGTTGAGAAACATATTTGGATTTGGATTCAGTCTGGATATAGTTCCAGTCCCAGCTCTTCCACGTGACCCTCAGATTAGGGAATACTACCGAGTCCTCCCCGAGCACTAGTCTCATTATCAATAAAAATGGGAGTAAAAATGACTAAATGATTAAATTAGCTGTTAAATGTGCTAAATAAGTCATAGTAAGAACTAATGTTTATCCAGCAGTTATCATATGCTGGGCACTGTTTAAAGCATATGATATATATTAACTCATTTACTAATAACCATATGGCTTAGGGGCAAATATTATGCCTATTTTATAGTTCCAGAAATTGAGGTATACAGAGTTTAAGAGATTTCCCTGCCAAAGATCGTACAGCAAGAAGTAGAAGAGCAGGAATTTGAACCCAGGCAGGCTGGCTCCTTATCTTACTTATCTTTACGCTACGTAGCGTGGGCTAGTGTACAGATGGGCGTATTAGGTCATCATAAGCCCTCAGAGACTGTTAGTCTCCCTTACTCTGTTTACTGCTGTAGACTCAAGGGATAAATATGCCACCTGACATCAACTTACTGTGAACTAGTTCGATGTTGTCTCTAAGACTATAGCAAAGAGTAAGTAAAATGAAGATACTCAAATCAGTATCGATGGATTAGAAATCAGTAAAATGTTTTAACTCCTGGAGATGTGTGCATTCACAGTTTATCTCTATTTGGCAGAGGTTTTCAGAGTAACACTTTTTCGCAGAGTGTGCAAAGGTTGTGACAGTCAGAGTCTGACTTGGCAACTTCTCCCACCCTCATCTGTGTTGATTGAGGAAACCTATACTTCACTATCCAGCTTTCTCCTACTCCTTGGTTCATGTATTTTAAAAGCTATTGAGTTCTGATTGCAAGTAAGTTATTTGGAGGGTCCTATGGAGCCATTACTATGGAGCTACCATGGCTAACAGGGACGACCTGACGACCATTCCATGGTGAGTCTCCAGGGAACGACAGCTTGAGATAGAGCATATGTGCTTGGGGAGCTTTGGAGGGACAGCAGACTGCATTTTTGGCCTTACTGTTTCAGAATGCCAAGGCATCATGGGGACATGACTATTAACAATGGAGCCTGCCATTGTTCTGCTGTTAGTTTTTCTCAAGGCTCTCTGAGTGACAGTCCCTGCGGAGAGTGAATTATCATCCCTAACTTGTAACTTAACTGCTCCTTTTGTCATTCTGCATAATTGCTGTCACCCAGGTAAAACTAAATGGTTTTTCTCCCTGGTAAATTCTCCCACACTCAGCTTGGAGCCCTTCAGGCAAGACAGGCAGTGGGGAACCTGGGCAGATAATGTGGTGATCTGAAATGATGCCTGGAAGAGGAGAGTCTTTGAAAGGCTTTGTCTCTGAAAACAAATGCCAAGCACAGTGAAGACACTGGTTTAAATAACTGACGTTGCGATTTATTTAACAGTGACAAAAATATGTATTAAAATAGCGTGTACTACATAGAGCAGTTGTGAAGAATAGATCAGTTGATACATTAAAAGTGCCTAGCTCAGTGTGTGGCATAAAATAAGAGCTCGGTAAGTGTTAGTTGTCATTACTTTGTGACATTATGTGTTTAATTTTTACAACAGCTTTCAAGGTAGTTATTACTAGTTCCATTATATAGACAAGAAAAGTGAACTTTATTGGAGCTCGAATTTCAAAGTAGGTGTGCTTTATTCCAAAGCAGACATCCTTAACTTGCAGAATGGCTCTCCGATTTCCTCGGTGACTTGTGTCAAGTGAGATATCAGGATAATTGGTCTCCTTCCTTGGTATGACCAGTGAAGAATCTTTAGGGCTGATTATACACTCTCACGTTTATCAGTTACCAGTTTACCATTATTTGAGTGAATTAGTTCATTTTTTCATAAAGCTCTATTTTCATAAAGCTAATAGAATCGGCTAAATACAATAATTTATTTTGAAAAATAACTGCTTTGATACTTGTTTGTTGTTGTTTTCATGGACTTGAAACATTGACAATAATATTTACCACAAGAGTAACAGCAATCACAGTATTAGCAAGAATGATAAGATAATGATAGTAATTGGTTACTTGCTGTTTATTGAGAACTTACTATGTGCCAAGCATTGTTCTAAGAACTTAATTATCTCATTTAATCCTCACTAGACAGGTGCTGTTATTATCTCTGATCTATATATTACAAAACTGAGATTCAGAGAGGTAAAGTAACAGACCAAAGTCGCAGTTATTAAATGGGTGAGGCAGGCTTTAAATCCAGGCAGTCAGACTTCTGAGAGTGTTCTCTTACACAGGTACTAAATGATAACTTGAGACTCAAATCTGACACTTCCTTTCTCACATGCTCACACTATTTCTCCTTATTCAAATCCATGCTGAGCATGGATGCCTCTTGAATCCATCTTTTGCTATACCCACAGTGGTTAGATTTGCTACACAGCTCGGCAACACATACCCATTCAGTTTTAGAAAGCGAAATTTTCTTAGACTTCAGTATAACGCATATGGGCAATGCCCAAATAACTGAACCAGAGTATATAATATAGGACTGAGTCCCCTGACTATTTAGATGATTCTCAGTCAGTCTGGAAGGGCAAGAGAAATGGCACAGGATATGGGTACAGATGGGGGCTGGAGCCTGGAGAATGAAAGAAGTCTTTTTGGAACTATGTCAGTATTTCTAGAAAAGGGATGTGTAATGTTTATAGCAGGAATGTCCACAATAGCCTAACTATAGTAAGAGCCTAGATGTCCATCAACAGATGAATGGATAAAGAAGATGTGAGATACACACACACACATATACATACACTGGAATATTATGCAGCCATCAAAAAAATGAAATCTTGCCATTTGCAATGACGTGGATGGAACTAGAGGGTATTATGCTAAGCAAAATAAGTTAATCAGAGAAAGACAATTATTGTATGATCTCACTGATGTGAGGAATTTGAGAAACAAGACAGAGGATCATAGGGGAAGAGAGGGAAAAATGAAACAAGACAAAACCAGAGAGGGAGACAAACCACAAGAAACTCTTAATCTCAGGAAACAAACTGAGCATTGCTGGAGTGGAGGGGGGTGAGAGGGATAGGGTGGCTGGGTGATGGACATTGGGGAGCGTATGTGCTATGGTGAGCACTGTGAATTGTGTAAGACTGATGAATCACAGACCTGTACCCCTGAAACAAATAATACATTATATGATAATAAAAAAAAAAAGGGATGTGTACATTGCAAAACACATGCAACCATTGTTTTCTCTATATAAAAACTACAGAGAGTAAAGCTCACCAAAATCTCTGCTGGTGTGTGTAGTGTAACAAGGGTTAAGAAGAGAAGCTGAATGACATTGAACTGCCTGAAAGTGTATCTGGTTTTTACTAACACATACCTGAGGTTCAGACAGATGTGTGCTTAAGGACTGATGACATCGTGGAGCTAGTTATTTCCCGAGCCTCAACTTCATCATCTTTAAAACAGGCCTTTCAATACTTTTCTTGCAGATACAGTTTCTAGCACATGGTAGAAACTTTATAACTGGAACCTGTCATTATTATTATTACTATCATCATCATCATCATCATGGTCATCTATTTTAATAACAAGGGTAAGGTAATATTCATTGGCAAAAAGATCTATAGTTTTGATAAATTCATATCCACATTAATTTTTTTCTTGATGCCCCATTATCTACTATCTCTTTCCATAAGCGTGATAATTGTACGTATAACTCCACCTTATTCTCTACTTATCTCTTTCTCTTTCTGACAGAATCTCTCTGATCTCTCTTTCAAATCAAGTTATCTCTTCAGTTTATGCTTCATGACTTTTCTCCCTAAGGTACTCAGGACAAAAGATTGCAGTTTTCACAGCATACGTATTTTGTACTAAAACAAAAAACAAAGAACAATTTTAACTCCTGACCTGATCATGTTCACTGAGAAAAAGCAGGTATTGTGATTTGTTTATCCCTTGGTGGAATTCCTCATACGTGGTCTGAAAACATACCAAAGCCTGGTTCCAAATTGATGGGCTTTTAAAAATAAGTGCGAAGACCAGCTTGTCCCCTCCAAAGATACACCGAGTTGCAAATTCCAGCTACATTCTTTGAGGGGCTGAAGTCGTTGTGAGGAGTGTCCCTGAGAACAAATCACCTGGTGATCAGTTGGTGGTGATATTGCCACTTTCTCATGGTCCGGACCTTACTTGCCAGGGTCAGGTATTTTACAGCTGCCTTGGCAGGTGGAGGGAGGAGTTGATGATATTTAACCCAGGATATCAGCCAAGAATTATTTATCTGTCAAAACGCTTCAAATACAAGTCAGTGTTACTGGGCCTGCTGAGCCCAAGACTATCTGCCTCTCCAGGAGGAAGGTCCTCAGATAATTTCTGTAAAGGCGGGAGAGAGCAGCCTCATCTCCAGAACTCCAAGGTAAAAAGGAAGAGAGATGCAACCCTTCTTCTCTTCCACTGCAAACAAACAAATGTCCTTGGACTTTTGTCTCCACAAGCAGCAACCCTGAATTTTGAGTCAGGAAAAATAATTCCTCCCTTCCCAGGCTCCCCTCACAGGACCTTTGGATTCCAAAAGTTGGTTTCGAAGCACCTGGTTTTTCAGGAGTTTGCAGTGTGCAACTTGATGTAACTCAAACCTGCTTAGACACTTCTTTCAAGGGTAGGAACACTGACCTCTTCCATGCACCTCCCATGTTCCTTGTCATGTGCCGACCCCAAACTGCAGCCCAGACAGGGCTTGCTGCTCCTCTCTCAATCCTGAAGCCCTCGGTTAGAACAGCACAATGGGGCGACGTCGGGTTTGCAGAAGACCGCAGAATAGCGCTCGCCTTCAGTTCAGTTCTATACAGATTTTCTCCTGAGATCAAGTTTGTTTAGGGGGAGGGAGGGCAAAGAAAAAGGAAACTTGGGTGTGTGTGTGTGTGTGTGTGTGTGTGGTGTTGTGGGAGATGGAGGTACACTTAACAGCCAGCCTGCTGATAAAAAACAGCAGATATTTGGAAGCACATTACAATTTTATTTTTCAACCAAACTACAGTGCTGAGGGATTTGACTGCTGGGAGAAAAGAGGGCACATTTGTCAGACTTCTCACTTCCGTGTATGCTTGTGGAGTTGGTAAATAAAATATTGGAGCAGATATGAATTGCTTTGGTGTCCAGTGGCTTTAGGGCTAAGGGCTTACCTAATGGTATTGCGAGTCCTCCTGCTGGCTGAGAACAGCTTTGTATCGAGTGAAGATACTTGAAACCCCTTACCCTATAGAAAGCCAGATGAAAAATCGATTTTGTTTGCTGAAAAGTGAGCTCACAGGTATGAGGAGAAAAATTCAATCAACGTCAATAGATGAGTTTTGGAAAAATCTGGTATTTCTGCCTATTATGTGATTTCAGTGCAAATTCCAGGACTTAGGAGGTGCCTGATAATTGCTAGATGAAGGAATACATGTACTATGCTATGTTTACATAACATGTGTTGCGTAATAGTTTACTATTCTTCTCTTGATCCAAGTAGTGGGTTGATGTGATGTTTAAAAAAAAAAAAAAAAGCAGCCAGATGGAAAAGACACGAACCCAACTTAGGTGTCCTAAAGATTCCCTGCTAAAAAATGTCACCAGTAAAGTAAATTTATGTTGCCTTTTTCCTCAAGGCTATGGGATCTGGGATATAAGCAGAATATACATTAAACATGTATTTATGGTAAACTCTTGCCATTCCTTTTAGAGAAAAGAATTCCCATGGCAATCTATTTCTGGATTTGTCCAGAACAGTTGTTTAAGTCATAATTAAAACATTTTCCTTGGTTTGGAAGGGAAAAGGAATTGAGCCCTTGACTGCCAAGCTGAGAAGAACAGCCCTTCATGGACAAGTAGGTGACATTCTTTCCCTCCATAAATCAGTGCCTTAATCCTTAGCAACAGACCTAATCATTGCTCCAGGCTTTCCAGCTGAGTTAAACCAACATCATGATATGAGGACAGTTAAGGAAATCTCTTGTTGTTCACATACTGATTAGATTCTATATGCCATCCCTCCATTTTTAAGGTGAAAATTAATAGAAGTTGGGAAACTATCCCAGCATCCTTAAATGACTAAATGTTTAATCATGGGAGAAAGAATAGCCTAAGTCTGCTGCTAGACACACAGCCTGACATGTCTGCTTAAGAGTCCTTCGTCTTACCTTGTACGACAGTGTCCCTTATGGTGAGCTGCTTTTAGAAAAGTTCCTGGGAAAGACTTGCCACCTCTTGAATAACATCAGTTGATTTCCTTTTATCACACCTCAATATCTTTGTGCCTAATGATGTTTTCCTCCTCCTGGCCTTTCCTGGCTTAGAAGGAGCACAGAGTCAAATTTCTCACTCTGCTACACACTTCATAAAGACCAAATATTTTTCATACTATTTATTCCCTTTTGCTTGCTGAAGGCTTTATGTGTATAACATTTAAATGCTATTTTCCTCTATTTAACAGTCGTGTGTGTGTGTGTGTGTGTGTGTGTGTTGCAAACCATCAGACACTTCTTTTGGCATGATGTGATCTATTAATAAAACATTGTGGATTATAAATTTAATCACAAACTATACTAAAATCATTACTAGCTATGCCATAGCCTTTGGCAAGTTTCAAAACTCTTCCATGCTTTCATTTTCTTATCTGTAAAATGGGGATAATAATATGTATCTTTCAATGTTGTGATGAGGATCAAGTGAATTAATAATGCAAAATTGACTCTGGGTTCCTTGATACCTTAGGAAATAATTTAATTAGTTTTAGATTCCCAGGCCCTCAGGCCACACCTGGAATTCATCTCACTGCCTTTGGCCGTGGATCTTCTAGGCCTGGGATGGCCTGTATCTTCCTCAAACACCTATTCAACTTCACCTTTACAATGTCTTCCCGCTTCCTGCCAGCCCAAATAATTCCTTGTTCGTCATCGCTATTCTGTATGTACCAGCATTTCCCTGCTTTGGCACTATTGATATTTGGGGCTGGATAATGCTTTGTGGTGGGTGTCTATCCTGTTCCTTGTAAGATATTGATCAGCATGCCTAACCTCTGCCTACTAGAGGCAGGCAACATCCTCTCAGTATGGCAACCGAAAATGTCTCCAGCTATTACCAAATATCCTCTGCTGGGCAAAACTACCCTGGTTGAGAAGCACTGGTGAATATATCTGCCATACCACTTATAACATTTTATGGTACTTATTTAATAAGCGTTTACATAGTACACATAAATATCAGATATTTTTCTAAGAGTAATGTGAATAAATTATTATTATTATTATTTTTAAAGATTTTATTTATTTATTTGACAGAGAGAGACACAGCGAGAGAGGGAACACAAGCAGGGGGAGTGGGAGAGGGAGAAGCAGGCTTCCCGCTGAGCAGGGAGCCCAATGCGGGGCTCGATCCCAGGACCCTGGGATCATGACCTGAGCCGAAGGCAGACGCTTAACGACTGAGCCACCCAGGCGCCCCTGAATAAATTATTATTAATATTTATGAGTTAGGGGCTAGTGTCATATCAGTCTACAGTGGAGGAAAAAGAGGCACAGAGAAGCTAACGTAACTTGTCCAAGACTGGGGATTCGCGCCTGGGCAGTTTGTATCCAGAGCCCATGGTCCTAACCATTGTGCTGTGTTTTTTCTCTCATGGATGAATTTATCTCTACCCTGGACTGTGTGTGAGAGAATGGGGAGAGGACTTGGGGACGACAATTATCTTTGTAATTATCTTTGATTCCAGAGCATGAAGCACAGTATAAAGGTTAAGCTGGATGAATGAGTGCTTGTCAGTAAATCTACCTCTTTACCAAAGAATGTTTTATATCACAGAGGGTGGGCCAAGGTTTGGAGTCTAATGTACTGAATAATTTCTAGAGGAGGAAACCGAGACTAGGAGATTAAATGACTGCCCAAGATTACAAGGCTGGTGAATGGCAGAGGCGGGCTGGGATTTAAGGTCTTCTAACACACAGTGCAATGTTCTTTTACCATTTCCATGCTGAGTTCCTTTTTGGGGCTACTCTAATCTACATGTGTATGTGTCAAGATCATCTTCATCTTCTTCTTCATTATCATCAGCACCATCCAGGTTTCATTGTTAGTTTATTTACTTATTTTTAAAGATTTATTTATTCATTTTAGAGAGAGAGGGAGAGACAGAGAGAGAGCGCAAGCGTGGGGTGGAGGGGCAGAGGGAGAGGGAGAGAGAGAATCTCAAGTGATTCTGTGCTGAGCGGAGCCCTAGGTGGGGCTTGATCTCACGACCCTGAGATCATGACGCGAGCCAAAACCAAGAGTCAGATGCTTAATGACTGTGCCACCCAGATGCCCCTAGGTTTCATTGCTTATTTATGCTTTCCTAAAACTATTTGGGTATTTATTAAAAACTCACAGTGTACGGCTTACTTACTGTACTTTTTTCCATCCATGACAGAAATTCAAAGATCAAAATGTTTAACACCTCCACTAATGACTCCCTTCCCAACAGCACTATTGTTCAAATCATTCTGTGCCAATTATATCTCAGTAAAGCTGGAAAAAAATCATTCTAAGATCTTTGATTATGATTAGTAGGTTTTGTTCCCTTCATACCCAAGCTTCTTGAAGATCTGCAGAGATGATGTTTGATTTATCATGAGGAATTATCAATTGCTGACTTTAAAGGTGTCAGATATGGTGGTAGAACTATTATAGAATCATTAGAGCTTTTCATACTTTCACACTACACCCCCATGGTCCCTTATGCAATTGTCCTTTGGTCTGCCAGTGATCATGATGACGGAAAGTAATGGTACAGATGCTGTTCTGACTCACAGCCAGAAAAGAGCCAGAAAAGAATTTCAAATTATTTAGGAATTTAAATATGTATGCTATTACTAATAAGGCGGGGTCATAGCTGAATGACATCATCAGACTAAATCTTACATGTAAGTAGGTACTCTTCACCTAAATTTCATCTATTTGTGGAACACCCAGAAGGTTCTTTTGCTTTCTTTAAATATCCACTTACTCAAAGTCTATAATGTCTTAAATTCCAGCATTAATGAATGCATCCTTTTACTTGCTATGTTATTTTAAAAGCCAATAGCCCTGGGAAGGAAGCACTAATTAAAATTAATTCCCACTGAGGTATTAATAGCAGGACATAGTGGGGAAAATTTCTAGACACAGAGTTAAAAGACTTAACTAACTTGCCTTGTTACTTTGAACAAGTCACTTAACCTCTCTCAGCTTGAGTTTCTTTATCTGGAAATCAGAGATGATGGGTTGACTCACAGATTCTTATTGTGAGCATTAAATAATGGAATCAAGTGAAAACATGTTTTAAAGGCTAATATTGCTATTTTTTCCCCAGCTTTTGTGACAGTCTTCTAACTAAAAAACCAGGACATAAGACCACTGAATGCTTAGGATGGAGACATTTAAGATAGATGCCCTGGACTTTAAAGTTTTAGCCACAGTGATTCGTGTGTGTGTGTGTGTGTGTTTAAATGATGAGCTTGCAGGATTTCTGGAGTGTTTGAGAGAAAATTGAAGGCCAACTGACTAATATTGGAACTGTGACGAGATTTCTCAAATGACCAGCTGCTTTTCGGATACTACACTCCCTACCGGTCACTCATGACCCTTCCAGACTCTTGGCTGTCCCTCTTGCATTTGAGAAAACAAGGAGTCATTATTCAGCATCTGACTAGACCTTATAAATCCAAAGTGGAAGTTATATCACTATATCATTTTAGGGAACTGCTTTTGAAAACTGTCTATTATGAGGATAAACCAATGTGTAAATCAACCAGTCTAAGTGGAGGGATGGAAACTATGCTTTTGGATACCAATATATGAGTGTCTTGGTAACCACCAACCTAAATCTTAACTGTAGAGGAAGATGGCTGTTGCATTCAGGGCTAGTCACCTGAAAACTGTGCTTGTCAAGGATCTGGGAAGTTCCTCCCTGCCCTCCCTTATCTAAAATCTCATTATTAGAGACAGCATATTCTCACCAGGCATTGTTAAAATATCATTACCTTGTGGAGTGGTTAGACCAAACAAATGGTGGCCCATCTAGACTAGGAACAGTGAACTGTCAATCACTTTCCTCTAGATTCATAGTCATGTGCCATTCCTAGCCACTCTGCTCTGCCAGGCTTGTTACAAATTTTATCTAATTTAATTTTTTCCAGCAAAGAAGTGAGGGAAATAAGTATTCTCCTCCTCTCTGTGTTGCTGATACAGTTACTGAATCTATAGAAGTTAAGTGTGTGAGGGTCAGATGTGGAGCTGAGATTCAAACTTTGATGTTCTTGCTTTAAGTAAGCACTTTGTACCACACACACAAGCAGGGAATAAATGAACCTTAATATATCACACGGTCAAGTCCTAACAATAACTCAAAGCTCAGCATAAATGGCTGGTCTTTATCTAATCTCAGATTAAAACCTCTATGGTTCTTTGTTTAAACCTTTTACTGCTTTTATATCTTATTTTAAATATCAGAACCATTCATAAGCCTCTCCCCTACTAAAATGAATGTTGTGATAGTTCCTACAATTCCAAGTTTTTCATCTTTCCATCGTGTTTTTTTCATTCATTCATTCATTCATTCATTCATTCATTCATCCATAGCTCCCATGTTTGAACCCTAGAAATACAGAAATAAATACAATGGACGTGACCCAGCGGTTCTCATTCCAACTTTTGTTAAATGAATGAAATACAGGCCTTCTTGACTATTTTAGTTACTTCCCCAAATCCCTGGAGATAGAAATTATCCTTTCATAGTGCTTCACTCACACATGTTTTTTATTTTAGAGTTTCTTTTTTTTTTTTCCTACTGAGTATGTATTTCTAACAAGTGATACTCAGGGTCTGGGAAGTAAGTTCGCACATGGTGGAACCTTTTGTCACCTATTTCAAAGACAAAATCCACGTTTCTCCTTCATCTCACTTTTGCTTTCACAGCCGTAAACTTGTCTGTATTCATTATAATCGTGGTCGCTGACACAGATAATCAGCCCAGTATGTGAAGGGGGTTACAGAGTTTTCTCAAGGCTGGAGAAGAGTTCGCTGTGTGAAATTTACTCAGGTCCACACAACATTCTTGTGCTTGTATGTAATACATTTTTGGGCTTTTATTTTCTAAGATATTCACGCCTATTAACAGCATCCCACATCTACTTTTTGTTTTGTTTTTTTTAATATTTCTGTCATTGTTTTTTTAAAAAAAATAGTTTTTGCTTTTATAATGCATTTAGATTTACAGAAGTCTTGCAAAGATAATGTAGTGAGTTCCCATATATACTTCACCTTGTTTTCCTGATTGTTTACACCTGATATATCCATGATACACTTAAAAAAATCTAAGAAATTGACATTGGTACATTACTATTACCTAAAGTCCAGACTCAATTTTGATTTCAGCAGCTTCTCCACTATCCTCCTCTTCCCTGGTATCCGATTCAGGGCACCACATGGCATTTAGCTGTCCCCACAGTCCTTCTAGTCTATAAGAGTCTTTTTCCATTCATCATGACTTCAACTGTTTGGAGGATCTGGGGCCAGATATCTTGCAGAATTTCCCTCATCTGGGCTTGTCTGATAATTTCCACACAATTAGACTGGAGGTACGGGTTTGGGGAAGAAGACCACAGAAGTGAAGTGCCATTTTCACCACATCCCATTAGGATCCTGTACACGACTTCCACGTGACGTTGCCGGTGATTTTAACCTTCATTAGTTGTTTAATGTAGTGTTTCTCGGGTTTCTTCCTTGTGCAGTTATTAGTTTTCCTTTTCCCCGTGCTCTTCTTTGGAAAGAACTACTAAGTCTAGCATTTTCTCAAGGGAAATGGAGGGAATCTAAACTTTGTCTTTCTGATAATTGGAATCAGAATTATTCTGGAAAAAAGTTCTGTTGTTTCACCGCATTTATTTATTCAGTGCTTTATATCACATGGAGTCATGCATTTATTTTCTACTTTGGGTTACAATCCAATGCTACATTATTTATTATGTTGCTCAGATTGTTCCAGCTCTGGCCATTGGACACTGTTTCAGGTTCTGCCACTGCTTTTTATTTTGTGTGCTAAAAGAAGTAAATTTGCCAACTACTGTCTATTTTGAGAATTAATATAGTCAGGACTTGGTTAACCAGCTGTAAAACAACATGAAAAAGTATTTAAAAAAAATAAAACTGCTGTCCCATGAGGACAACAACTTTGGTTCACTCCTGGGCCTCAGTACTTAGAACAGTACTAACAGTAAACACTCCATGACTCTTTGTGAATTGATTGTTTAAGAACACTATATCCCCTTAAATTGCTTGATAAAAGCTAATTTTCTTTTACAACTGTACTATCTTTAGCTGTCCTTTTTTAGCTAAATTATGTCACATGAGTATACATGCATATATGTACATGCACGTGCAGGTAGATATAACCCTACTGAGACAGGGTCCGTTTTCACTTTCTGCCACCTACCTTTTCTCTTCTCCTCATCGTTTACTCTTGCCAACCTCAGAGTCCTTAGTCTAGTCTTTTCCAATCCTATCCCATCCCACTGTTCTTACCTTAATTCAGTGTAATCGCTGTTTTGCTCACCACCTGTGTAGGGAACGATTAACGAAGTGAGGACAGTATCTTTTAGAAATATATAAATTGGATTGTAGGGAAAGGATGATCCATAACCCAGGAGACAAAAGTGGCTTGTCACCATAAGAGACTCTTAATTTCAGGAAACAAACTGAGGGTTGCTGGAGTGGCGGGGGGTGGGGGGGATGGGGTGGTTGGGTGATGGACATTGGGGAAGATATGTGTTATGGTGAGTGCTGTGAATTATGTAAGACTGATGAATCACAGAACTGTACCCCTGAAACAAATAATACATTATATGTTAATAAAAAAAATTTTTTTAAAAAGTGGCTTATCAAAATAGTTAAATATATAGGAACTCTCAAAAATACATTCTGTGCTTTATTCTTTCATTCATCATTTATCCAACAAATGTGTATTGAGTACCACCAAGTGCTATGAACTATTAATATGCAAAAGGAGAGTCAGCCTGCCACCAACCTCCCCGCCAAGAAATTTGTAGGAGTTGACTGAAATGGTGGTTTACAGATTATGGTTATCATAATCACTAATTATACAAAGTTAAATTCCTTTAAAGGTTGTCGAGTGACTTTTTAATAACAGAGTTGGAAACTTCTTTACCAGCAGACAGCAAGCAATAGTGTCCATACACATTCTTGCTGTTCCATCAACTTCCAAGGAACAACATTCCCTTCACACCTTGTGTTGTTTCATTAAATAAATTAGGAGTCTAGCCTCAACTATTTCAAAAGTCCTGCTGGCTAAAAAAATTCTATTTTCTAATGGGAAGAATAATCACTTTTTTAAAAAGATTTTATTTATTTATTTGAGACAGAGAGAGAGAGAGAGACAGAGCACAAGTAGGGAGGAGGATCAGAGGGAGAGGGAGAAGCAGATTCACCACTGAGCAGCTAGCCCCATGTGGGGCTTGATCCCAGGACCCTGAGATCATGACCTGAGCAGAAAGCAGACGCTTAACTGATTGAGCCACACAGGTGCCCCATGGAAGAACAATCACTTTGAATCAATAGACTTGGACTTGAATTCTAATTCCATTATTATAGGCAAATTACCTAACATCTCTGAGACTCAATTTCCTGATCAGTAGAAATTGATTGAATATAACAGCTTCTCACATGGTTTTGGAATATATAAAATGTATAATTAAAATGTGCCTTCAATAAGTGCCATTTCCCTTCTTGTCTTTAGACTTCTCACAGTCTGAAGAAAACTTTGAATTAGTAAACATGGCCTTAAATTCTGATTCCATCCTTAGGCAAATTACTTAACTTCTCTGGGTATTCAGTTTCCTCACTTGTAGGAATGGAACTGATATGATGATTCTTTTATTATTATTTTCTTGATGAATAAGATTATGTATGGGAAACATCTGATTCAAATACATCATCAATATACACTAGTGCTTTCCTCTCTTTAGACCCCAACATGATTTTGGTTGTGTTTGCCCAAAAGAAGAGACAGAAATCTGTTCCAATAGAGAGAGCATGAGCTTTGGAGTCAAGGAGATTCAAGAGTGAATCCTGCCTTAATGACTCATTAATGCTTAAAATGTACTTTCAGGCTCTTTGTTTCCCCATTTGTAAAATAGTGCAAGTAATGTTGAGAAGATTAAACCATGTCATGCATTCAGAAATGGTGGTGTTTCTTTTTTGAGGTAAGGCCACTAAAAAAAATATAATACCTTTAGTACAGAAGTAGAGTGAATCAGATTTTTGCTTCATTATAGAAATCCTATTTTCAATATGTATTTCCAAAATTATAACTGGGGTAACATCATCCTTGAGTTACAGCTGTGAATAATCATGAGAAATGTTCTGGGTAATAATGTCATTAGCCCCTTTATGGATCTGGTATCTTATTTGTTATTCAACTAGTATTGACTGAACACCTACTATGTACTTGTCTCTCTTCTGGTTGTTCTTTGTTTTAGGTTCTCTGGAAGCATTGTTCCCCGTAAAATTTTAGGTGATGCAATGAAAAAAAGTCATCAAGCTAGGCAATTA
This sequence comes from Leptonychotes weddellii, assembly GCF_054177405.1. Lineage (NCBI taxonomy): Eukaryota > Metazoa > Chordata > Mammalia > Carnivora > Phocidae > Leptonychotes > Leptonychotes weddellii. The sequence goes on along the minus strand of NC_138370.1, from coordinate 165,450,551 downwards.
TGTAATTATTCATATTTGGTTATCAGACTATTACGTTGTGAGCTATACTTGATATAAAAGATGACATATAAAAAAGACACTTCAGGACAGTAAACATGGTATTTTCAAGTATGCCAACCAAGAGTTGAGTGCTGCATTCTATCTGGAGAAGAGTGATCCTTCATAAGTGACAGATGATATGCCTCACATAAGCCACAACAGCATTGAAAACATCTGTGAAAAGCATCTGAAAAGTGCCTGGATTTTCTATAAACTTTATAGATATTTTTCCTTGAGTTTGAAAAAAACAGGTTCTGATTCCACAGAAGGATCCTAGCAATAGGTTGATGCGTGTCCTACCTCTGCTGTCTATCAAATTAACCCTCCTCACGGACTCCTAGAACTCTGAGGCCATGCCTTTGTTCCAAAAAAGACCTAATTGTGTACTTCTTATTAACATGTGTGCGTGTCAACAGTAATTCTCTTTGGAAAATTAGCCTAAAATGGACTTGATACCTGAGGACCAGCAGAGTTTTTGAATTCTCAATGTATGATTATTCATGTGCTAGGTAATGTAACAATAGAGAAAAATAAATGTATACATGCTTGGGACAAAAAGACAGGAACTATACAATAGAATTTTGATCAGTGGCATGTGACATATAGCATAATGATTAGAACTGCAGTTTCCAAAGTCAAACACATTGGTTTTTACCCAGAGACTACCATTTCCTGATGATTTGACCTTGGGAGAATTCAGTAACTCTTCTCAAACTGGGCTTCCTCCTCTAGCAACAGGATTGAGTTGATTCCCTAACTTACTGGGTTGCCATTATAATTACCTTACATGAGGCATCTGAAGGGCTTAGTGCAGAGGTTTGTGCACCTTAAGTGCTCAATGAGTGGTTGCTATTTGGTTATTTTTGGTATTATTATTATTGTAATTGATGACAGTGTTGATGATGGGCTCAGAGCCATAAGAAGAAAGGAGATCTCCCAGTATCCTCCATTCTTTCCAGTTTAGTAGCTGGTTTATTCTCTAGCCATTTCCAGAGTATTCTCCCTTTCTTTGAGCATTTCCATTCCCTACTTGCTCTTGTAGTGTGGCTCACATGGAGATTGTTCTTTGCAGAGAATATAAGGGGGAATTTGTGGTACAGGGATTAGAAAGCATCAGCAAAAGTAAAGACAAGATGGCTTGTTTGGTGGAAGCCACCTGAGCTTTGGAGTAAAAGAGAGCTGGGTTCGGCTTGCCCTCCCGCATTTGCTATCTCTACGACCTTGCACACATCTCTTAGTCTCCTACTCCTCTGATTCTCATCTGTAAAGGAGGAAAATCACACTCATGTCCTGGGGTTAATATGAAAGTTCAGGAAGATAAAGAATCCACAAGAATCAAGACAAGGAAAGGCAAAAAATTCAAATAGAACGATGAACAAAAGACATGAGCAGATATTTCCCAAAAGAAGAAACACAAATGACTGTTAAATATATTATGAGATTTTCAGTTTTGCTAGTAATCTGGAAAATGCAAATAAACTGTAATGAGATACCATTTTACCTATCATATTGGCAAATATATATCAATCCGACAATATTAAATGCTGGTAAAATGTGGAGGAATAGGGACTCTCATCCAAAATGATGAAAGAATAAACCAATACAACTATTTTGGAAAACAATGTGTCATTAATTAATAGAGCTAAAGGTTTGCAGACACTAGGACCTAACAGTGTTGTTACCCAATCTGTACATAAAGGAACTATTTTGGAAAAATAGAGGGTATGCAGATGATTGACATTTTGTATCAACATCTATATGCCAAGGGCTTTACAATGTCTTTTATTCTCTCAGAGATTCTGTAATGTGGCTCTTAACTTCAGATAAAATATTCATGTGGCACAATCCTTGCAGATCATACTCTAGAGTACCATTTATAATTTCATGATTTAATTAAGTACTGGCCTGTGTACAGACATATGTACAATGTGTCAGTTTATTCATCCAGGGGACCAATCAAACACCATTGTCAAAAGGACAAAGCAGGGGAATCAGTGAACATACCTGCTTTACAGCCCATCTCAGGGCTAAATGAAACGTAGGTTCCAGCCTCTGCCGCAGCTTAGCCAGTGGTTGGCCTTTCCAACGAAGTTTATAAATTAGTCTTCAAATAAACTCTATTCATAAATCACTAGTTTCTAGTTACATATATCTGGGGACTTGTACTTCAGATCCCAGACTTTTTTCTGCCTTTCTTTGCAAGACACCATTCTACTTGGTGATAGGAGATGAGTACACATGAAATTATTAATATGTTACTGTATGTTTCCAAAATAAAATACTTCAAAATAGTCTGTCTTAACCAAACTCCATGTAGTAGATGCATCAGACAAAAAACCCCTTTACGGTATAAGACATCCTGGCATCCACAACACTGAGTACTCAGCAGAAGTCTCCTCTCTGGTTTGGTGAGATGCTGGTACTCTACTTGCTGAGCTGTAACTTATCAGAGCCAGTTTCCTTTGATTCCCAATGGGATTATGTCAGTATTTCTTGTCGTTATACTTACCTAATTTTATTAAATATTATATAAATTGAGTTAAACAAAAGTGTGAAAGGAGTATAAAGGAGTATTATTCATAATAATAATAAAAACTATGTTAAAAGACTCAATAAAGAGAATTCGTTAAAAGTACTCTGCATTTAGGTGTAGGTGAGACCTAGGTGAGACAAGGTAGGGAAAACAATCATAAAATTCTAGGGTGAATGCAACAGACTGATATGTTTCTTGTATGCCTCTAAATTCTTGCTTCAATTTAAAGATATTGGAATTGGAGGGCTGTCTGGGTGGCTTGGTTGGTTAAGTGACCGACTTTTTGTTTCAGCTTAGGTCAGGATCTCATGGGTCATGAGATCAAGCCCCAAGTGGGGCTCCAAGCTCAGCCGGGAGTTTGCTTGAAGATTCTCTATCTCTGCCCTTTGCCCCACTTGCACATGCATAGGTGTGCATGCGTGCACTCTCTCCCATCCCACTCTCTCTAATAAATAAATAAGTTAAAAAAATGAAGATACTGGAATTGGAAATTCTATAAGATGCATTATGGATGAAATTTATCTAATGAAAATGAAGTACAAAGATGAACATAAGCATGTCATTTTCATATCTTTTAGGTTAAAATTGTTATGTTTCCCTGCTGTATTCAACCTTTTTAATTAACTGATTACCTATCCTGATCAGGTCTGATAAATGAATTCTACAGTAGTGATAAAGTTTCAATATTTAATTCAGACTATTAGAAACAAAAGAGCCAACATTAGGCAGTATTGCATGTACAGAAAGTATAGAAAGACCATTTTCTTAGCTAATTCTAAAATAATAGGCACTTAGAGTGGTGCAAATCCTCATTACTGGAGGTGTTTTGAACTAAGGGACTCTCCATCCAGGTTGCTGGAGAAGTTATTCCTACTTTTATTTGGGGATCAGACTTAATGTATTCTAAGGTGTTTATGCATTCAATAAAAACTTGTTCATCTGAAAGCCTAAATTCAAGAATTTTATTTTATTTTATTTTATTTTATTTTATTTTTTAGAGAGAGAGTGAGCGTGTGAGTGGGGCAGAGGGAGAGGCAGAGGGAGAAGGAGAATCTCAAGCAGACTCACTGATGAGCACAAAGCCAGACACAGACCTTGATCTCATGAGCCTGAGATCATGACCTGAGCCAAAATCAAGAGTCAGATGCTCAACCGGCCGAGCCACCCAGGTCCCGGGGGGAGGTAGGATCTTTATTCCCTGTCTAGTTCCAGGAAGTGAACTGTTCACTGACTGCCTAAGTCAGGCTATAGCTGAGATAATACTGACAATGGCCACCAACCATTCTTGTCAAGTTAAATACGGTACCCACAGAAATTTTCATATATTCTTGGCATTTGCTCTCCTGGTACCATGATGGGCTGATCAGCAGCTCTGCTCTTTCAAAAGGACCATCATTCAGGGTTCTGTCTCTTTGACCACTCCCAGTTTTCAGTATGATTCATATTGCTATGTAGGCATGGACTTTTACCCTGCAATCAGTCATGTTTTGCTTTGTGTAAATGGAACAGCAGTATTTAAGAAGGTGCGAGATGGTTATGGCTTATAATAGAATGGGTTATAGGCACAAGGAATAAAAAAATCTTAGAAATGCAGTGGAGATCATACAAAGTGAAAAGGGTGGAGTGGCAGTTCCGTGACCCCTGTCCAATCAGTTTGCAGTTTGCTGGTGTCTTTACTAGTAGTTCACTGGAGCCATTTGAGCTCCTGAATCACTGATCAAAGTCAGTCCTTCACTCCTCCTCCACTCTAATAAAAATAATAGTTAACATATATCGAAAGCATATTATATACCAGGAGCCATACCGAAGGCTTCACATTTTATTTAATGCTTTCAGTCAGTGTATATCAAACATTAATGTGCATAAGACTCTCCAGGAGAGCTGTTAAAATACAGATTCTTAGCTAACGCTTCCCCTTCCTGCAATTCTAATTCAGATTTCTGGGGTAGGACCCAATGTTTGCATTCCTAGCAAGCTCCTCTGTGACTTGACAAGATGCTGCTGGTCTAATTACCACATGTGGAATGGCTCTGCAGATAATTGTCTGAGTCAGCTACTACTATGGTTATTCCCATTTATCCATGGGAAAACCTAGGCTCATTTCCCCAAGATTAAGATATAGGAAATGATGGAGCTGGGACTTGAATTTGACAACAAAATCCACTATCTTAACTTCTGTGTCTACTATATCTTGACTCTCAGTTCTACTTCCTCTTCAATTTGATTTGTGAATTAGGTCCTTGATGTGCCTGAGTGAGTTTGACCTACAAACCAGACTGCTATGATTAGTAGAACTGGGGGAAAATATTCTTACTGAGGTAGAGGAAGAAAAATAATTTGCCCCTCTAATTTTGTAGGTTCTTGGCTGAGACAGGACCTATATTAAAACACAGATTAGGGGTACCTGGGTGGCTCAGTCGGTTAAACGTCTGCCTTTGGCTCAGCTCATGATCCTGGAGTCCCAGGATCAAGACCTCATTTGGGCTACCTGCTCAGAGGAGAGTCTGCTTCTCCCTCTGCCCCTCACCCTGCTCGTGCTCTCTCTCTCTCAAAAAATAAAAAAATCTTAAAAAATAAAAAAATAAAACACAGATTAGCAGGAGAAAACAAACAAGTTTAATGACATGCACACCTCCTGTATATATGGGAGATAGCCAAGAAAACTGAGCAACTCCCTAAAATGGCCCAAGCCACCACCTTAAAAACCATCTCCAGCCAAAGACAAAAGATGATGTTGGGGGGAGGTTTGGGTAAGCCAGTCTGGGGAGGTTATGAGACAAAGCACAATAAACAAGGGTATGGTTGTTATGCAAATTTAAGTCCTGGCCTTCTTCACTGGTAAGCTTTTCTAGAGATTTAGTCATCCTCTTCCTGGTACAGAGAGGGAAACACCCTTACCAAAGGAGATTTTCCTTAGAAATGTCACTGTCTCTTACAAAAGGGTAATTTCTACTTGGTTTTCAGAGCTTTTCTTATGTCTGCTGTTCCTTAAAAATAATCAGCCTAAAATAATCTTTATGCCAAAGAGCCGTATTTTGGGGTGGCAACTTCTGCTCCCCTTTGCTGGATTCTATTTCCCCAAAAGAACAGAGTGGCTGTAAAGAATAGAGAAATGAAATCCTGGTAATATCTTCTGGTTATCTAAATGTGTAGAGTTTCGGACTCAGGTTGCCAGGGTTTGTGAATAGCAGCTGAGCCTTTGGCAACATCCCAGAATCTCAGCAGGACTAGAGATTCTGAATGGACAATATTTCTTTGTTGAATTCCTAAAACTAAAATTAATCATGACTGGGCATTGTTTAGAAATTGTCTGGGTGTATACTTTCCAGTAATTGATTTGTTTCCACATGGACACCTTGTTTTCGTTGCAAATGGTTTTCTTTGATGGGTTGATTTTATTCCTCTTTGTGTATGCCAGGAGACAGTGTGATGTAACTATAGTGATCATGTGTTTCTTGAGGCCATGTTACTTTATTTTTTCCTCTGAAAAGAAGGCTACAGCCTGCAGCCTACAGGAGGATGGAGTATGGGACATTCTCTGACTCTTAGTTTAGCCTAGCTTCTGAAACCATCTTATCTTGTGCTGGCATTTGCTTCTCAAATACTGTATTTCACTAGCCCAGGAAGGCTAAGCAAATCTGACTTTTGGAGGGTAGCTTTATTAGCAAGAAGGTAACCCGATAGTATATAGTAGAAATTGTATAAAGTTAGTGTTGATTATCTATTTAGACATTAGAATGAGATGAAAGCAAAGCAAAGTGGAATCTAGCATTAATATTAATTCATTAATAAGATGTTGTAGAGTGGGATTACAAGAGAATTTAATCACCTTTCAGGACTTTGGAATAGCCACTTAGGACAATAGGTCTTGCCTATTTTAGGCACTCCAAATACTCAGTCCTTGAGATTCGGGGGCACCGTGGGAAAAAAGACATTTGTCTTGGGGATTGAGAGCTCTATATCCAGCTGATGTATTTTATCATGATGGTAGTCATCTTTCTTTGAGCCCACATGGGACATGCACAAGGCAAGTCTATTTGTCCTTATTAATATTTGGCCTTTGGGAACCCCCTAGCCCATGAATTGAAATTATATGAGCACAAAGCCCTTCTTTACATTCACTAACATCATGTGACAGTTGAGTATACAGACACCTGAAGTCCGAGTGCCTGGCTTTAAACACCATCTCTGCCTTTTACTAGCTGTATGACCTTGGGCAATTGAGTTATCCTGTCTGGCCTCAGTTTTCTCATCTGTGAAATGAGGTCCATAGGGTCAATGAGAGGATCAAATGAGTTAATATATGTAAAACATTTAAAAAGTACCTGCTACCTAGTAAATACTATATCAAAGATAATTGTTAATTATTTGGTGGCCACAAAGTCAAGAAAACATCAGGTTGCTGAGCCACTAGGGCCTCTTTTCCTCATTCTTTACCCTGAGTGCCCTTGCCATCCTCTGAAACCATATATGAAAGTATCCTGCAGAAAGACAGCAGCTCCACTAAGCACTCTATATTAGGTCTTTCGGCTCTGGGCTCCACACTAGTTTCTGCTTAGAAAAGTGTTCCTCTGAAGGGAAATCTGTTCCAGGTCTGTCTTGCTGCAGCAAATCTAAAAGAGAAACATTGCAAAGAGGAAACCATTTGTTCAGTGGAAAAAAGGGCTTTAAAAATTTCTGTATTCTTCTTTCTCAAGATTTTGGTCCCACTATTTCTCCTAGGACTAAGTTTGTCTCTAATAGATACCTCTTCTCCATTTCTTCTTGGATGGTGGCAGAGACTCAGAAGAGGACCCATTTGAGGTTACTTTCTTTTTTATCAAAATGCAGTCCTTGAAGGGCATGGCCAAGATCGTGGTATGTCCTGGTTGTACATATGCAACAGAAATGGCTGTGTTGCTCTGGTGGCAGATCTTGTCAGATCTTGGTTGCTCTTCTTTGGATCTTGTTTGTTGTTGTTGTTGTTATTTTAATGATACAAATTTTAATTCTTATAATTCCATTGCATCGTATATCTAACAGATTTTTTCCTTTGCTTTATTATGTTTTATCAATCCAAAAGAAATTCATGTGTTAAATCTTTAGTATCACAGTTATCATATTGTCATTACCCTTCCCGTTTTTTCCACCTTATTGAGATGTAATTAACATATAACATTGTGTAAGTGTAAGGTGTACACTGTGTTGGTTTGATACATATCACAAAAAGATTACTATCATAACATTCTTATAACATGACCTCCATTGTGTCACATAAATACCATTTCCTTTTTGTGATGAGATCATTTAAGATCCCCAGAACTTATTTTTCTTATAACTGGAAATTTGTACCCTATGACCAGCACCTCCCCACTTCTCTCGCCCTCCAGTCCCCAGTAACCACCATTCTACTCTATTTTATGAATTTGACTTTTTTTAAATTTAAATTCCACATGTAAGTGGAATTTGTCTTTCTCTATCTGACTTATTTCACTTAGCACAATGCCCTCAAATTTCATCCATGTTGTGGCAAACAGCAGAACCTCCTTCTTTCTCATGGCTGAATAATATTTCATTGTGTATATATACCACATCTTTTTTATCCAGTCACCTGTTGATGGACACTTAGGTGGTTTCCATGTCTTGGCTATTGTGAATAATGCTGCGATGAACATAGGAGTGCAGATACCTTTTTGAGATCCTAATTTAATTTCCTTTGGATATATACCCAGAAGGGGCATCGTTAGGTCATATGGTTGCTCTGTTTTTAATTTTTTGAGGAACCTCCATACTATTTTTCATAGTGGCTCTACCAGTTTACATTCCCATCAATAGTGAAGGGTTCCCTTTTCTTCACATCTTTGCCAACACTTGTTATCTTTTGTCTTTCTTATGATAGTCCCTTGTGACATTTCATTGTGCTTTTGATTTGCATTTCCCCGTGACTAGTGCTGTCCAGCACCTTTTCATGTACCAGTTGGCCATTTGTATGTCTTCTTTGGGAAAAATATCTATTTAGTTCCTCTGTCCATTTTTTTTAAAGATTTTATTTATTTATTTATTTGACAGAGAGAGAGAGACAGCGAGAGAGGGAACACAAGCAGGGATAGTGGGAGAGGGAGAAGCAGGCTTCCCACTGAGCAGGGAGCCCGATGTGGGGCTCGATCCCAGGACCCTGGGATCATGACCTGAGCCAAAGGCAGACTCTTAATGACTGAGCCACCCAGGCGTCCCCCTCTGTCCATTTTTTAATGAGATTGTTTGTTTTATTGCTATTGAGTTGCATAAGTTCTTTATGTATTTTGGATGTTAACTCCTTATCAGATATATGATTTGCAAACATTTTTGCCCATTCCATAGGTTGCCTTTTCATTTTGCCATTGTTTCTTTTTCTCTGTAGAAGCTTTTTAGTTTGCTGTAGTTCCACTTCTTAATTCTTGCTTTTGTTGCTTGTGCTTTTGCTGTCACATCCAAAAAAAATCATTGCCAAGACCAATGTCAAGAAACTTTTTCCCTATATTTTTTTCTAGGAGTTTTATGGTTTTAGTTCATATGTTTATGTATTTAATCCATTTCAAGTTAATTTCGTAAATGGTATAGGTAGTGGTACCATTTTGTTCTTTTGCATCTGGTTATCCAGTTTTCCAAAAATATTTATCAAAGAGTCTGTCCAGTTCCTATAAAAGTATTCTTGGCCCCCTTGTCAAATATTAGTTGAACATATATATGAGGATTTATTTCTCAACTCATGAGGCTGTTCTATTGGTGTATGTGTTTATTTTTATGGCACCCCGTACTGTTTTTATTACTGTATCTTTATAATATAGCATGAAATCAGGAAGTGTGATGCCTCCAACTTTGTTCTTCTTTCTCAGGATTACTTTGGCTATTCAGGGTCTTCTGTATATCCATACAAATTTTAGGATTGTTCTATGAAAAATGCCACTGGCATTTTGATAGAGATTGCATTGAATCTATAGAAAGCGTTGGGTAGTATGGACATTTTAACAATATTAATTCTTTTGATCCATGGACACAAGATATATTTCCATTTATTTTTGATTTATGTCTTTTTCAGTTTCCTTCATCAAATTCTTATAGTCTTCAATGTATAGATCTTTTATCTCCTTGGTTAAATGTATACCTAGGAGTTTTAGTTTTTTATGTTATTGTGGGTAAGATTGTTTCCTTTATTTCTTTTTCAAATATTTCATTATTAGTGTATAAAAATATAACTGATATCTGTATGCTGATTTTGTCCTAAGCAACTTTATTGAATTTGTTGATTTGTTCAAACAGTTTTTTTTTTGGTGGGGTCTTTAGGACTTTCTATATATAACATATCATTTGCAAACAAAGACAGTTTGACTTCTTCCTTTCCAATTTGGATGCCTTGTATTTCTTTATCTTGACTGAGTGTTCTGATTGCTTTAGTATCCAGGTAATTCTAGTCTTATGGAATGAGTTTGGGAGTCTCCCCTCCTCTTCTATTTTTTGGAAGAGTATGAGAAAAATTGCCGTGAATTCTTCTTTAAATGTTTGGTAGAATTCACCAGAGACACCATCTGGTCCCGGGCTTCTTTCTTGGTGTTGGTTGGCCCCCCTACTTTGAATTAGGCAGGGTCAAAACCCTTTTCCAGCCACATCTACATTCCAGAAATCTGTTTTTCCTTCATCTTGGGAGAAACTTGACTAAATCAGAAGTCTGGGAGACTGAAGAAGTTATAGAACAGTGCTTGTCCTATACTCTAAGGCATGTAAAAAGAAGAAACTGTGGAACGCAACATGGCACTAGAAAGCAGTTGACAGCCGCTGAATGCAGTATGCAAGGTTTGTAGTTTCAAGGCCCTCTAGAGTAATTCTTAGATGCCACTAAGTTAAGGACAGGATTCCATGGTTTCAGGAGTACAGTAAAGGGTGTAGTGTCTGTGGCTACTGATTACTGGTTACTGCAAATGATCATCTTACTCCCATTATATTATTGCAATTCATTGTAATTGAGTTTACCAGATCCCATTCCAGTGATCAAATTTCTATTGCAACCATCAAAAACACCCCCTTTTATAATCAATCAGAGCACCTCTTTTCATGTGGTCAAAGGATCTGCAAAATCAGGTTGAAAGCATTTCAAAAAGGTCAAAAATGTTACAAAATGCATTTTATTATTTAAATATATTCTGATCATTAAGAAGTCTGGCACAATTTTGGAATCCTTATTCTCCCCTAAAATCACCTGTTCAATATTGAAAGATAGAATAATTTTGTGACCAGATCAATCATTGCATTGAGTATAAAACCTTTTGAAACTGTTTTTATTTCTCAAATTGTTCATCAGAGTGTGTGTGTGGGTGTGTGGGTGTGCGTGTACATAAAATCAGACCAAAGAAACAAGGTAACCTGTTTTATTTAACAGACATCATGAACAAGATCAAAGCAACATCTCCATCCCATATGGGATAAGGTCTTTCTTGTGACCGTATTATGTTTTGCTTGCCATAGGTTTTAAGTAAAACTATATTGGTAAACTTAGAAATGGTGGAATAAAGAAGATTCAAGGATGATTGAAAACAGTCTTTCAAAAGGCCTATGATAAGTATTTAATGTTTCCTATGCTTCCTTTCTCTACTGCACTCATAAATTTGTAACTCAGAAATTTGTACAAATATTCAAAAATACTTTCCAATATGCCATAGTGTTTTTTAACAGTGCCTGAGTCAGTGTCCAAGGAAACACATTATCTGCCATGACACAGAAAATAGTGTATTCATATATTTTCTACCAAACAGGTTTCCTAACTGGATACACTGTGTTTTCCAAGGAAATAAAACCCCTAAAATGTCAATATGAATAAATTACTAATAATGAACTCTTCACTTATCTTTAATGCTTTGCCAAACACCAGCTTGATTGAAATGCTGATATTTAGTAGAAAGAAGAAAGGGGCTATCTTGGGGAAGAATCAAACTAACTAGAGTAGTGGAGTAGAGCATTTCTGTGTCAAATTCCAACTGAACAATCCTGTTTTTTTAAAGGTCGGAAGCCCATACATACTTGGAATTTTTGCTCTCTGCCTTTGATTTAAAGCACAAAATCAAAAGCCTGTTCTATGAAAAGAAGTGCACTTGAGCAACCCAGGAATGTGCTGAAGCCTTTCTACAAATTAATCTCTTCTTTAGTGAAGTGAAACATCGGGACCATTCAGGGACAGTGGGAGGGGCTCGGGGGCTTGAATCGGAGCCAAGCTTAATGAGACAGAGTTGGAGGCAAAATGGAATTGAACTGTACCTTGTTAACTGGTGAAAGCTGTGAACGAGGTGGACTTACTGGCCAAGAATTCTTTCCCTTTGTTGAAATTAACTACAGGGGATTTTGAGGTAGTTTTCATAATCTTTAAAAATCATGGGATATTTTTAAAACTTTATATTTTTTTTAAAAAAAACTTTGAGATAATTCTCTAATTCTGATTGCCACATTTCCTGCCACCTTGAAGAATAAACACTGTTTGTTTGGCCATTTTATTAGGCATCTATGTTGCTAGCCACTCTGTCAGGTGCTGGAGAAAAAGTGATGATAATCTGATAATCACAGTCCCTGGCCCAGAGTGACTCACATTCCGGTGAGAAGGGCTTGAATCTTTCAGCCCCAGTGGGAAAAGCAGAAATCAAGAGGCCAGGCATACATCAGGCATTCAGCTTAAGTTCTTGGAGCAAATCATTTCTCTTAGGGATCATGACATATCTTTTCCAGAGAGACTGTTCTGTGGTGCAATGCTGGTTTATTCCATAAATTACTTCTATAAAAAATTTGCTAGGTAGGAAGCCTGGTATCTTGAGACTGAATGTTCAACCAGAACCCAGGAAGCCTGAGTTTTATGACAGAGAAAGATCATCTTGAACCAGTTCCTAAAACATTCTATGCCTCAGTTTCCTATTTTGTAAAATGGAGATGAGACCTCTTCTGTGAGGTTACTGGAACAGAGTGCTGACCACACTTAGCAATGGCTTAACATGTTTCTCAAAGACAAGTTATTTGTTTAGCATCTTCTGATCATTCAGAAAATCCTAATTTTGGTGTGTATGCTCTCTTAAGAGCCTGACTGCTAAAATGTTCATGGGATAGAATAATACTGTGCTTAGAATGGCCATTGGGTTAAGTGTGGAATCCTAACTGTCTTTTAAGGGGCTCTGCAGAATGAATGAGTCTCCAAAACCATGAGTAAAATGGGTAAGAAATATGTGCATAGGGGTAAGGGAGAAAATCTTAAACTCTGTTCTCATCTGTCATTACTTTCCACAATTATGTGTTTCATAATACATGTAAAGTATTAGAATAGTCAATATATATACTTTATTAATAAGTATACATATATTAGGAGTGCATGGTCAACTTCTCCTTATTGACAGTTTATGGTCAACAAAGTTAGGAGATTCCTGTTTTAGAGGTAAAACAACTAGTTATTGGAAATATATTTCTCTCCAGGCAAAAGTTGATAAAGTGTCCAAAACAAGTTTAATTCCAAATCTTTTTAATAGGAACCTAGGAAACTCCCTAGATATAAAAACAGAACCAGTTTCTGTTGTTATTTTTCTATTTTAATGTGTTTACACTCTGAAACTCTGACTTGGAGAGGTTCTCTGAAAGCTGAAAGTCTGTTTTTAGCACCAGATTTCAGGATTCTTTTATAGCATGGGAAAGGCTACAAAAATGAAACACATCGGTGCATTGTTCAGAGCATTTCTTGACTCTGCAGGATATTTGCATCCCAGATCGACCCTCCTAACTTCCCACCTTATTGTAAGCTCTGGGGAAGCTGGCCACAGTGACTGTATCATCTAAGTCAGAGAACTTCTGGTTTCTGTGCACTTGGACAATGAGAAGGCTTGTTAATGTACAGAGAGTGGAAGAAGAGAAAGTGTGGGGTAAGATGACCCCAGCTCCCTCCTGACAAGATGGCAAGTTGGCAGTGGCTGAATGGCCACAACCTCTGTCCAGCAGACCTCTGCTAGAGGCACAGCTCACCTGGTTCCTAGTGCTGCTCCCTCTTGTTGCTTGTTCAGGTCGACAGAGAGTAAGAGCAATCTTGCTATTGCTGTGTCGTCTCTTGTTGGTTTCCTAAACCTTGCCCCTGGGTTGTAAATAGATCCATCATTAAAATCTCTTTAATTGCCCCTTTTGGTTTACATCAGTTTCCTATCAGGACCCTGACTGAGTCTCCAGTTGAACTTAGCTCTCTTACTAAACTGCAGGAGATACAGAGGTAGATAACGTATGGCCCTAAATCTGGCTATATTCCAAGTTTATTGGTTCTTACATTCAAAGAAGGTTTTTGATGTTGTTCTCATCAAAGCAGAGTTGTTGGGATGCCTGGGTGGCATCTGCCTTGGGCTCAGGTCATGATCCCAGGGTCCTGGGATCGAGTCTCGCATCCCCCCTGCTCAGTGAGAAGCCTGCTTCTCTTTCTGTCTGCTGCTCCCCCTGCTTGTGCTCTCTCTCTCGCTCTGACAAATAAAATCTTAAAAAAAAAAAAGCAGAATTGTTGTTTTTCTTAACAATATATGCAATAGTCAATGTTCAGCAGAAAATATTATGCCCATGGTTTTTCTTACCTGGTGCATTCCTAGAAAAGGAAGCGTATCTACTGAAACAGTTGCCTTACAGGAAGTCACACAAACAAGGATGTTATGAGGTAAAGAAAATTACAACTTACTGTGATTATATGCTTAATAGAATAAGATAGTGAGTTTATTTGGAAACCAAATGCCAGACCTGTCCTTGGTGGAGTGAGCTGACCTCCCAGGGAATGCATATAGTTTATTATAATTTAGATACATAGAGATATAAATTTAGGAGAAAAATATGCCTTGTATTAAGTTTAGATTTTTGAAATAATCTAATAGTGCTACTACTTACTAACAGTAATACCTAACATTTATTGAGTGCTTTGTATGTGTTTTGCATGTATTAACATATTTAATTCACTAACAACCCATAAAGTAGGTACTATTGCTATCTTTGGTTTTGTTTTGTGTTTTTTGTTTGTCAAAGCAACTGAAGAATACAAGAAGAAATTCACCCAAGATGGGAATCTATGCAATCTAGCTCCACATATGAGCTGATCATTTTACAAATAATGTTGACTTAACAAAAATTATTTTATGAATGAAAATAATTTTTCTCCTCCCTACCATATAATACATCTGCCTCATTATTAGAATAACAAAAAGAGTTTTACTATTAGACTTCTTTTTTCATTATGGGAAGTCCTTTTCAGCAGTTACAATTGGATTATTTCAGAAAGAGAAAAAGGAATTCTATACTTCCTGTGAGATATATTTAAAGGGATACATTTTTTAACAGAGAGCGTTTTGGCTTTTCAGTAGTTAGAACGTTAGTGTGAAAGTCCTTTTAGAAACAAATAAAAGCACTCTTTAAAGTCAAGACCTAATTGTCCAAAGCTTCTCCCAGGCTGGTCACATATCAGTGTCTTGGTTGTCAACCAATAGTCTGGGATGCATAAGGAGCAGAGAGTAATATTTCAACTTAAGTTTACCATTAGAAATCTACTTGGAAATCTACTCCCTTTGAGAAGCTGTGAAATCTCCTGGATGTTTAAAATATGTCACATTGGCTGTTTTTTATCACCTTCAACTGTGAGTTTCGCTTAGGAGGAAACAAATCTGGTTGGCAAACCATGGCCCTAACCATGGTTGGGATATGTGATTTAGCCTGCGTGGAGCAAGTGGGAGGGACCAGAGTGCTCTGGGTTCTGGTCTGCTCTGATGCTGAGCAGGCCCTGGCCTTGCTCCTGAAATCTGCCTTGCGGATGTCTTTTGGGCCAGGCTATATTGTAGATCAAATACATTCCATCAGAAGATCTCTTACTAACTTCCTAGGATTACCCTGCATTTCTGAGACTAAAATTCAGACTCTGTAGAAATAGCATTTCCCATAGAATGCACAGGGTAAGATCAATCAAAAGAGTAAAAGAAGGAAAAAAAAAAAAAAGGAATGCATGTCACGTGAGATCATTATTAAAAAAGAGAATGATTTTCTGATGGAAAATTCCAAGCTCCCTTTGAACAACTGCCTTGGAGAATATCCTTAGGAAACAGAGGTCTTACATCTAATATGTCATTAACTATGCTTATGATTTCCTCTGCATGTTTATAGGTGGGAGTCAGGGTGTGGAATGTGCAAATATTACACAAAAATTACAGTACAGTGATTACTTCCTTTGCCAGTCCACTTTCCGGAAAGTCATGAAACACTGCAATGGCATCTCTGGTATGTACGGAAACTTAAGCTTTTACCTTTATTTAACCTCACAAATTAGGTCTGACCCAGAGTCTGCATCATATGCATACTAAGACAAACATTTTGAGTTAATTTGGAAATTCAGGGCATGCGTGTTGTGAACAAGATTAAAGTGTCTCTATCCCAGAAAGATCTTCCGCAGCTCTACTCCTGCTTGACAACGAGAAAGAGACATTGTCTGTGGAAGAGAAACCAAAAAGAATGTTAGATTGGGCCCTGGGCTGTAATCCACATTACCCATTGCTGGTTTGTCCACTGAAGCTGTGGAGCTCTTGCATGCTAAATTGGTGAGAGTCCAGTACTAATGGGGCTGAAGGTCACTGGTCTGGCTTAGTTCTTGAGGCTGTCATAACTCCACCCCAGCTAGCACAGTTATGCCCTTTCCCATCAGGTTATAGGGTTCTCAGAACTGACATGGAGCCTGGAGGAGCGAGCTTGATGTTCCAATCAGGTGACTGATCTCTGGTACAAGCTTAGCTGTTCTTTGCTCCAAGACCTTGAACAATATGTTTAGGTTCTATCTTGGCCTCAGTTTCCTTTTCCAAAGGGCTTTTGGAAACATCATAATTTCACCATCAAAATTCTTAGCCCATTGATGATAGTTAATACAGTTTACATTTCTCCTGTTTCCCATGTGGTGCCTTTTATTAAGATAGAATTAGACAATACATATATGTATATATATATGTATATATATATATATACATATATATATAAAGACAGATATAAAGACAGAATTAGAGATATAGAGACAGAATTAGAGAAGTCCATATTGATTTATATTGGGCCACAAGAATAGACTGAATGATGGCAAATTTCCTCTAGAATATCAAATAATAATGATAATAGTAGTAGTAATAGTAGTAGAGCTGGTAATGTGTGTCAACTGCATGACATTTTTCAAAGTTTAGTATCTGTTTTGATCCTCACTACAACCCTCTGAATCAGGTATTATTACCATATCCGATTTATGGCTGAGGAAACAGAATAAGAACACTCAAATTACTTGGCCAAGATCAATAATAAAAAAGTGAGAACCAGAAATTGCTTAAAGGTTCCATAGTTAATGTCATTTAACCACTACAAACCTTCCTGGATTTGGACACCCAGACATTTCTAGTAATTGAAAGTATCTTTTTGTTCTATCTGTTTGATAACTGTAGAGTATTTCCACACATGCAGATTGGTCTAGTTTAGAAAATCAAGGGTTAACTAATGTGTAGAGAAAGTAGAAATAGAGTATGACTCTACTTGACTATTTGCCTTATCACTAGCCTCCTACCATGAGATAGTTTCAGAAGTTGAGAAAATGTAAAGCTTTCCAGCACCTATTTATTTTGTCTCCTTTATAAACAAAGTAAATCAGATTGCCCTGGGTTTATTTGTACTCTTTGGGAAAAGATCTAATTTGCTCTCATTTAGATTTTTGGGTTAAAGCTGGTTTCTATCCAAAGGTAGATTGGTAAATTAAAAAACTGAAACCGCAAGCAACTCCTCAAACTAACCACATTCCTGAGTAATACTTCTAACTCCTTTCATTTGTCAAGGATCAGTTTCACCTGTGGTTCATCATACCTTTAGGGCATTATTGATCCAGCTTTCTACTCCACTAGATCTTTACTCAAAGCTGCCTAAAAAAACTTTTCCATCTGTCTCTGTAACTGGGAGACCAGGAAGGACCCTACTTAATTGGGAAAGTTTAGTAATTTTTTTATTTTTTATTTTTATTTATATTTTTTATTTTTTAATTTTTATTATTTTATTATTATTATTTTTAATGACACCTTTTAAATCAGTGATGTTGGTGCTATGGATCAAATTTTGCAATGTTCTCCTCTGCCTTCATGTTGAAGTTTAACCTCTAATATGATCGTTTTTGGAGATAGGGCTTTGAGGGAGTAATAAAGGTCAAATGAGCTCTTGAGGCTGGGGCCCTAATCCAATAGGATTGAGGGTTTTAGGAGAAGAGGGGAAGATATTTTTCCCTGCCCCCCATCCTCCTCTCCCCTTATTGTCTTTCTTTCCCTTGAACACAACTAGGAAAGGCTATGTGAGCACATGGAGTGATTGTGGCTATATATATGCAAGCCAGGAAGAGAGTGCTTACCAGTAACTGAATATACTGGTACCCTGATCTTGGACGTCTGGCCTCCAGAACTATGAGAAAATAAATTTGTGTTGTTTAAACCATCTACTTTGTGATATTTAGCATGGCAGTCTTAGTAAACTCTAATACATACTCTTTTAGGCAGTTGAAACACTGGGGTGAGCAATGGGTGTAATTTTTGAGTAAAAAAAAAAGCCTTCTTAGTACCTTTGATACCACATCAGTACTCAAAGTTGTGATGGGCAAATAGAATTTCATTCCAGTTTTGCTTAGAATAATAAAATCATACCAACCCTAGATATTAATCTCTTTCAATCTTCTCATTTTACTCATGAGGTAAGAGGCCCACATTAGTTAGTTACAAGGTCTGTACTAGAGTTCAAACACTTAGATTTCCAGTTCTTTATTCCTGCTGCCATATAAGATGTTTCGTCTTGTTATTATATTTTTACCATCGATTCAGTTGTCCATTTTTGCTTTGTAACCTTCAATGTCAATGTGCTTACCTTTCAAAAATATTTTGTTTGTTCCTTTAAGTGTTTACTTCGGAATATATTTTCTCTACCTGTTTTTACTACCTTATAAACCACATGGTTTTCAGGGAATACACTAACAAGATTTTCCATTTTTGTATGCTTTACTCAGTTAATAAATGACAGTGGTTTTCACGGTTGCTTTTCAGCTCCATTAAAAGGTTGATTTTCCTGAAATGAACATGCAATTTTTTATTTAGTGTACTGAATTTCTAATTATAGGCCATAATTAAATTATGGTCACTGTCCTTGAATTTTCTTCCTTCCTATATTACTAGACACTTTTTTTCCCTCTTTCACATGACAGAAGGTCTCTAGCTGTTTCCATTTTTAATTTTGCTTTCCTGAGCTACAAAAGAGCTTTTGTTATGCCCTCACAAGAAGTGTTGATGCCTTGTGGAGTCTAAGGATGGCTTTGTCAGATAGTCTTGGCACAGCCTCAAATGAGTACTCAATCTTCATATATGATGCTATGTATAGACATGCATGGTACTTCGTAGGTGTTTTGAAGACCATCTCTGATCTTTTCCAAATAAGGTAGTTTAATCTCAACATCAAATTGAAGTGGTGCAGAATCCCCCCTTTCAGTGGTTAAAAGTGGATTTTAATCAAAGGACTGTCATGATGTTGAAAGCAAATATTTCTAGGGGACCTAAAAGTATACAGAGCAATTTCACATACATGATTCCACAAGCTCTTCACCTTAAGCATGTGAGAAGTTTACAGGATGAATAATGTTATATCCATTTTGCAGATGAGGAAGTGGATAATGAGAAATCTTAAATGTCTGACTCAGGACAAACCATTATTGAGAACTAAAATCCATAATTTTTTGTCTCAAGTTTCTTCTTTTTTGTCCTCTATGCTCTTTCTTGCACATTGCGTCTCTATATCATGAGGATATTACTTTATTTACAAAAGGTTTTGCTGAGTTTCTTCTAGGCTGTGAGGATAGAAACATAAACTCGATTAAATGAAATTTAACTCTTAGTTCCATTTACTAAGCAAGTATTTTTAAAATCACTAGTTCCTTAACTCCTGTCCCTTTTCAAACTAACTTCTATTATTGGATATAGCTTTAGTTAGTCATGATCTAGAGCTGTTTAAGTCAACTCTTACACCCAGTGCTCTACTTGGGAAGAAATGGCACTCAGCATGTGAGCCTCTGTTACTATTTAGGAGGGTCCATTTGATGATATATTCTAGCTTAGAAACTTAGAAAGAGACTGATAATGTAGAGGTTAATAACTTTTCAGACCTACCTGGCTTTGGAGCTTGTCTTTCGCACGAGGCAAGATACTGAAACTCTATTAGTCTCATTTTCTTCAATGTTTAAAAAATTTCAAATAATTTTGGTATCTCCATCATGGGTTTGTTAGAAATATTTAATAAAATATGAAAATCCTTTTACACAGTATAAAATCTGCTCCCAGAGGCTTGGCTTCCTAAAATCAAAGCTAACCAAAATCAGAATCTCACATACATCTTGCCTCCATTATGAAGTCCAAATTTTTTAGCTGAACACTCAAAATTCATCAGTCTCCTTCCCTGTACCATTCCAATTTCACCCCTTTCCCTTCTCACCCAACTTTTATTCCAGCCACACTGAAAAGGCAATCATCCCTTTCCACCTATACTGTCCTTCCTATGTCACCAAATGTTTGCATTTTCTTTACCCTGCTCTCATTTGTTGGAATACCCTCTCCTCCTGCTATGAAAGCACCACACTCCTGCAAGATAAAGCACACCAAGAGTTTATTGCTCTGCCAGATGTTTCCAAGGCACTTTGTCCCTTGTGTCTATTGCAATACTTTCTGAACTTGTACCTTCTTGCCCACAGCCCTGACTCTTTCACTAGACTTTGAGGTTCTTACAGCAAGCATCCCATTGGATTCATCTTTGCATTCCTGGTGTCAGGCACAGGGTGGATAGTCAATAACTGTTAGATTGAATTGAATTGATCAATTAATCCTTAAGTTATTACAGAATATCCACTACACTATGTGTCTGGGAGAATGCATTGGACAACAGAGCTTTGCCTGTGGAGTATTTAAAGTTCATTAAGTAGGGCGCCTGGGTGGCTCAGTTGGTTAAACGACTGCCTTCGGCTCAGGTCATGATCCTGGAGTCCCGGGATCGAGTCCCGCATCGGGCTCTCTGCTCGGAAGGGGGTCTGCTTCTCCCTCTGACCCTCTTCGCTCTTGTGCTCTCTGTCTCTCATTCTCTCTCTCAAATAAATAAATAAAATCTTAAAAAAAAATAAAAAAAATAAAGTTCATTGAGTAAAGACTTGAAAGAGAAAACACTTAGTGAACTTTTGCTTAATTAAATGAGATGATCACCAGGAAGTACTCAACACAGTTCCTGGAATATCACAGGTTCTACCAAACTTTAGTCCTTTTACCCACAGGAGGAAATGGGTTCAAATCTGAAATGATGAGAGCAGTGCTTTTTCTTTGGGAAAACTGTCCAAAATTTGTTTAAAAATTGTTTGTAAAACCATTTAAAGTAATATTTAGATAAACAGCTTGTTCAGTGAGTTTTACTCTGGTGATCTTAAAGTCCTCCGAAATTTTTTGAATTTTGAGTTCGAAAATTTCCAGAGAATCCCAGCAACCCATATCCCACTAGCCTTCAGTTAATGGGCACGTAATAACATCAGTTTTTATTTTGTTTTCAATTTGAGCTATTCCAACAAATTAATAAGTATGGGAAAAACAATTATAGAATAAACTCAAAATATGTCTATGTAGGTGAAACTAATTCCTTATTTACATATTTTCTTTTTTCTCTATTTGAAGAATACAATTGGAATCTTATTAAACAAAATGTATACAATTAAATAGTTCCTTAGAGCCTATTTGTCCAACACTCTTAAGTAACTACAGATGCAATAAACTGGTTTTGTCTCCCTCGCTAATACTGATCAGTTATCTTACACTTTACCCAAGCTGGTTTTATCCTTATATTCTTTGTTTTGAGATTCCGAATAACATATCCAACTCTTTTCTTTGGTGTTGGTGTGCAGGATAACACCATTTTAGGGAATCTATCATATGTTTTAGTAAGATTGCTGAAAAGAAGAGCAATGCTTTTTGGGTATCAGGTTAGAAAAACCAAAATTAGGGAAAAAATAAATTTTATCTCAGTAACCCTCAAGCAAAACTAAATTCTTATCTTTTAGAAGAAAGCTGTAAGACATAAGACAACTCATAAGTTTTTGTGAGAATTAAGTCAGATCATTAATGTGACCAAGTAAATGCTTGGTAAGGGTTAGCTATTAATATTAAAGCCAGACCTTCAATTGCAATCTTTGAATCAATCTCTGTTAATATTTAATCTTAATTTATGTTAATTCTAATAATAATCATGCATTGTTTTCATAAAGCACATATGATTTGAATTGGTGATAAGGCATTACAAGGAAGATTGGCAGAGAAATAGCCTTTGGGAAGAATGCAGAGACCTATGCATTTATTCATGCATCCACCTGTCTATCCATCAGTCCACCCCAGGTTTCCACTCATTTACTCAGTACATACTAGATTTATGAGTTCATTATGCCAAACTATGTTGGCTTTGGAAATGTGTCAGCTTGCCTAAGCTGAACTTCATTTTCCAGAATTCCTGCTCCTATGTTTCCCATCAGGGTGGATCAAAGAGGGATTTCCGGTGTGAGAAAAAGAAGGGTGGAAGTGAAATAAAAGGCCTGGTGTGGCTCACATGCATTGTCTTACCTGCTGCTCCCCTTGTTGGTGTAAGGCAGTGTTCAGGCCTGCAACTACCTTCCCTTGGATACGTCTTCATCCGGTACCACCTCCTGGACCAGGTGTATGTGTTTAGCTCTGTGATGAAGGGCCCTGAAAGACACATCTTAAAGGTCAAAGTCAGCAAGAACTGACACAGGTGTCTGGCTTTCCTGGGCTCCCACTGCTGCTGTGTTTCCAGCTCAGCCTTGTTCTCCCCCACTTTATATTATCTTCCTTTCCCAAGGACATGCCCTGCAGACTCCAAGCTGTAACTTCAGACATAAACTCAATAACCCTATAGAAATTGCTTACCCTGCTCCCACAATTGCATATGGTCAAATATCTGTAACAAATATTCTCATTAAATATATATCCTAGAGGTTCCGCTTCTCTGATTGAACCTGGACTGACCCACAAACCTAGTCTTAGATCTGTCATCATTGAATCATATTCTTTTATAAGGGAAAGAACACTAGAATTCATTCTGAATAAACCTGCTTGAACACACCATTCTCTTACTCAGAGGGAAGATATTTGTTGCTTGATCCAGAAGTACTTTACTTGACTTCAGTATTTTTTTAATTTGTTTTTATACTATGAGAACCATAACTCTTAAAACTGATGATTCCATTTGGAACTGGCTTTTAAAAATTATATTTCCTAATATTTCTTTGCCTTTTGGCTAGCTTTGAACCCTGTGACTATTTAGTTGACTGGTGGCTTTATTTTGTTTACTGACCCTTAAATTATATCTTCCTTGATTTCCTCATCTGTTTCAAAGTATAATTTATCTTCTTACTATATTTATCTCAGTTTTCTACATTAGACAACTTTTTGAGGGGAATATAGCTACAAATAATAAATGAAAATAAATGTTCAATATTTTTTTCAGTGTACTATTACATAAGAGGATTTACATAGATATAAATTTTAATTGGACTCTTAAGTAGAAGTTAGAAGTTTTCTAATTTCTTACAAACATGTCATTATAAACTTTCAAAGGAAGAACCCAAATGAATAAAGTAAAACTAGTATTATGTTATACTCAAGAATGTGTAGATGTTTAAACATGTGTGATGTTCAACTATTTCTGTGTTTCTCACTCATCATTCATTCATTCATTTCTTAGTTGATTTATTCAAGCAACAGAATCATATATTTAATACTTTTGAGGTAAACTTTTAAATGCTGGAAATACAATTTTCCTGCACATCAACTAATGGGGAAAACAAATGAAGAGTGGAAAAAATACAGTGCACAATGTATTAAGCATTATGTTAGAGAGAAGTACAGAGAACACAGACTGAGGATGAGGTGTTGCCACTCAGGGTGGGATGAACTCAACTCAGAACAGGGTTGTCAGGAATGGTCTGTGAAGGATAAAACCAGGACTAAGTTTGGAAGAGAGTGAATGAGTAATAAAGAATAGAAAGATGTTGTAGGGAAGCCTAGAGAGGCATGAAGAGATTGTGACATTTTGAGACTTGCAAATGAGTATCAAAGTGACTGAATGTTAGAATATGTACATGGATGAAAAGGAAGGTTTTGTGAGCACAGAATGTGTCTTACCAACAGGTTTGGTCTTTATCCTGAGGGCGAGTACAGTTCTAGAAGAATTTTTAAGTGGGAGAATAACAATTTCACATTTAAGTTTATCTCCACATGTATACCTTAATAATCATCTCAAATTTAACATGGGTCAACAGAGACCCATTATTTCTTCCTGAGACTCACTCTCCCCCCAGGCTTGCCTGTCTCAAAAAATAGTACGCTATCTGTTGAGTGCTCAAGCCAAACATTTAGGCATCTTTCCTGTTTTTCTTTTTTTCCTTGCCCTTCACATCCAATTCACTGCCAATCCACTGACTAACTCTTAAATGTATTTTGAATCCATCCACTCTGCTGCGTACCCACTTCTAGTGAGCCAAACTAAGTCATTTGTCTTTTTTTTCCCTCTGCAATAACTCTCTGGGTAATTTAGAGTATCTATCCAGTCTTTTTTCACATACTCATTTTAATTAACTGCATCAGACCTGCCATTCTCTGATATTATATTTCCCCTGCTTCCTTGCTTATCTGTCTCAATTTAGAATGTAAATTTCCTGATACTAAAAACTGGTCTTGTTCACCAATCTATAGAGCAGTACCTGGCAAATAGAATGCACTTAAGAAATTTATGTTACATTAATGGATAAAAATATAAGAATGGTTATTCTGGAGACAATGTAAAGAATGGCTTCTAGAGGGGCAAGTCTAGAGACGAAAGTAGTTGAAAGGCTGTTTAGTAAACACGGCTTCCTTTGCCCACTACGCTGGTTTCAGCTGCAGCTCTCTTGGGCAGTTCTGTGTACAGGGGCAGCATGCTACCTCAAGCGCCTCACTTATGTCAGCTTTTCTGTTTCAGACGTATTTGTAGAGGAGCCCAGAAGTGAAGGAGATTTAATGCAGGGGCCACCCTTTCAACCAACAGGGGAAGGGAGATGGTGTAAAGACCCACTTCCCATCCTTCAAAGGGAAAATTCTGAGATGCATTCTCCGTGGTTTTGCAGAGCTTCCCCAGCACCACTGAACTCCTTTACCCACAGTGGGAAACAGAACAACAACACAACTTTGATTGCTTTTTTTTTCCTTCCCTGGCTCACTCTTCCAGCTCCCTTATTCCTGCTCTCTGGGGTCACCTCACCAATCAACTACCTGCACCCGAGTCCCTGTCTCAGATTTTGTTGTTACAGAAAACTCAAACTAATACAACCTTTTTGTGTTAATGTGTACAAGGGGAGATGAAGATTTGCAAGCTCTTTGGTGGTGAAAGTGACAGGATTTTGAGACTGTTTTAATGGGATGAGGAGGAGGAAATATAGGGAGGGGGAATTCAAGAATTCTCAAGTGTATGTTGGTGTATTCCATTCTGATGGGAAAGAGATTGGGGGAAGCATAAAATGAGTAGCTCAGTGTTCTAGTACAACAACCAAGGGCAAAAGTCCAGAAAGTTGCTAATGTGAGAGTAGGGGCCTCAGAAAAATTCTCAAAAGCAAGTAGTTTCTTGGAGTCAGTTTCAACGTGGTGTGGGAAATAGTTGAAGCCAAAGCAAAGAGACAGTCCCAAATGGAAGATGGGTAGAATGAGAAAATAAGAGGAAAAAAGAACAGATAATAGTGCTAATGACCCCTCCAAGTCCTGAAATAAAGAGAATGAATGTCCACATTTGAATGGTTTTAGTTATTCAGGGCTACCGGTAGTTGTACTGATTATTAATTGATGTTTTGCATGTAAAGCGGTCAGTGGTTCACTATTTGAAGGTGGCTTAAGCATATATAAATATAGTTTTCACTGAAGAAAATTTTGACATTTTAAGATGCTAATATGCTTTGAGAAATTTCAAAAGGAGGAATACAATCTGTTGCATTTCCTAACATTATTTGATGTTTTTCTTCTCTTAAGAAACCACAGCAAGGGCGCCTGGGTGGCTCAGTCATTAAGCGTCTGCCTTCGGCTCAGGTCATGATCCCAGGGTCCTGGGATCTAGCCCCACATTGGGCTCCCTGCTCCACGGGAGGCCTGCCTCTCCCTCTCCCACTCCCCCTGCTTGTGTTCCCTCTCTCGCTGTCTCTCTGTCAAATAAAGAAAGAAAGAAATCTTTTAAAAAAAGAAACCACAGCAAATATTCCTTAGTAACCATTAGTTTAGTTGCACTTGAAATTTCTTTCTAGTTATAGTATCTGATGTTCACATTGGCTAAAATTGAAATGGTCTCCAGGAATGGTCTGTTTCCTAACCCCAAAGACAACGAACTTCTGGATTTCAGATATTCTATAAATTGTAATAAATATAAATGATACAGAAATTTATCAGAACAAATCATTTCATTAAAACATTCTTAGCAAAGTTTTAAGTGTGTTAGAAAACTCAGGAAAATTTTCAGGGGTTCAAAGGTTGGGAGATAAATTTAAGAACAAACTATCATGTTTTGGATATCCCTGCCAGATTACATATGGTAAACACATGGCAGTGGTCTTATCTGGGCTTTCACAAGGAGAATACCTATCCCTGTGTTTCCTGGCCCCAGGGAGGTTCAGCTACTGCAGGTCTCCAGTCCTGTAGACTCAGTCCCATTTAATGTCTAAACCTGTCTGGTCAGATGAGATCTTAGGATGGTAATCTTAATCCACTAGGCAGTCTTCAGACCCCTCATGAGGATGTGCTTTCCCAAGCTGTAGCCCAACTGTGGTCTTGGCTCTGATTACTCTCTCTGGGTGATCGTGCCTTTCTCTGATTGACACTCCTGTTTTTATCCAGGTGAGGAGGCTTGCCTTGAATTCTACCCTGCTTGCTTGTAGCTCTGACAACCTGAGGAAGGTCTGTTAGTCTTTGTTGGGAGAGGAATGGAGTATGTGAAAACTGTCCCTATACTTTAGCTTCTGATTTGCTTAAAACCAGGTTGATTCTCCTATACCCAGGACTCTAGCATTCCACTGAGTACAACTATACCACTACCTTAATGTACTGACTGCTCTGCTCATCCACTTTAATATTTACTCCAGAAGAAGCATGAAACAAGATTGATTGCCAGTTCTTTCAAGGACATTGTGATGTGGATGCTATTACTGAGCAAACATAATAACTATATAAACATATAAACATATGTTTATATATACCACTATGGTGTATATATATACCACTATGGTGTAGTCTCATTATAGTGGAATCTCCAATCCAGATTTTACTAATTGAAACAGAGAGAAAAAGGCAGAGGGAGAGGGGAAAAACTTGAGAGCATATTGTTCAAAACTTAAGACTGAGAGAGGACAAACAAACCAAAGACACATGTTCACTTATTTTTTTTTATTATGTTATGTTAATCACCATACGTTACATCATTAGTTTTTGATGTAGTGTTCCATGATTCATTGTTCACTTATTGATTCATTCAACAGATATTCTCTGAGAACCACTCTATGTCAGACACTGTTCTGTATACAGGAAACATAATTATAAAAAAAGACATAAAAATTCTCTCCCTTCATGGCCATTCAGTGAGTACATTCATGCACATCTGCTCTTAAAGTAAATTCAGCTTATTTGGAAAGACCCAAATAAGGACAGTCATTGTGTTCTAGTATCAGATTTGAAACTTGTTTTCCTAAAGTAGATAAAAAGCCTAAACAAACCAAGGCTAGTTTGTTAAACACAAAAACTATGATCACATAATCGGTTTTATTTGCCTCTATTCGTGTGTAGTAAGAATTGAATAGAGTTTTTTAATGTGGGAATTTTGAAGACCAAAAAAATGGGAAAAATTTTTAAACACTGTATTTTCTAAACAATTAGTTTATACACAAGCATGACTAATTACGCTATAAATAATCACAAATAACTTTGATTTCGTCACCAATCTTAGTCTACTAGAAATTGAAATAAAGAGAAGCGTCAGCTCAGGTGCAGGAAATGTTTTAAGCACAACCTTGGGGCTCATCTATTTTTTCCTCCTTTCTTCTCTATTTCCCTCCCCCCATCTTTTTTCCTTTCCAGATACTGAAGAGTATCTGGAAGGCTTTTCCTCTCTCTGAAAGTTTGTTCCCTGCAAATACTCTCAGATTCCCTTGGCACAAACATCACTTTAATTGCTCAGATGAAAAATTCACTCATAACCTAATTCTGCTAATGGTTATCTAACCTAATTGCTATCTCTCTGGTATGCGATACTGTTTACCACTTCCTTTTTCATACAGTTCTCATTTTGCTTTAACAACATCCTTATTTCCTAATCTCCTTTCATTCATATTCCCTCTCAATCCATTCTTTATTTAACCACATCTTAAATATTTATATTACCCATACTCTTTAATTCAGTCCCTTTGTTACTCCTCGGTGAAACATGGTTTCAAGATGCTTTAGCTGGCGTAAGGGAATATATAGTCTATCTATGGAAACCACTCTGTCATTAATTAATTAATTAATTAATTGACTAAATCTTTAATGAAATGGTCCTTTCCTATGCATGATAATTCCTGGTCTAACATGTGGCTTCCTTATTCTACCACTATATCCAGAAAGATAATTAAGATTAAAGTATCTCAGCAGAATTTTAAGTGTAATAAAATTCAGTGGGTGACAAATAACAGAAACCACTCTACTCAGCTTCAGAAGACAAAAAAAGGACTAATTGGAGTAATGTGACAGCTCAGAGAATCCAAGGGTAGGAAGATAGTTGGGCTTTGGGAACAAATTGGAACCAGATTACTCAAATGTCACTGTTTCTAGCTGTTTGTGTTAGTGGACTATTGCCACAATAATGCGAAATAAAAACCATTTCAAGATGGCATAGAACAGCAAGAATTTATTTTTCTTGTTCATAGGTCTGCAGGTTAGTTTGAGAAGCTTACTTTAGGCTGTGAGTTGGCTGGGCTTGATTGGGATTTTTCCTAGGTTGTGGATTGGATTTATGTATAGTTCATGTACTTTCTCAGTCTTTTTGGATCAAAAACTCCCTGGAGTGTGCACTTCTCCTCGTGCATCCCTGGAATGAATACATGAGTCTGAGCAGAAATAAAGGATATCTATTAAAGCCTCAGCTTGCAACTGGTCTACTGACACTTTGATCCATATTCTGTTGGCCAAAGTAAATCGCATGGCCAAGCTCAACATCAATGAGGTAAGGAAAGGTACTCTACCTCCAGTGAGAGACACTGCAAAGTCACCTGGCAAAAGATGTGGATATATATGGGGTGACCATAAAGAATTGGGTTATAATAATCCAAACCACCATACTCCCTCATTCTGTCTGTTCATCCTGAATTCTATATAATTGTGAAAGGTATCACAAACCACTTAGTTTCTCAGGCTATAAGCCTCAGAAATGCTTTTGGTGTATCCAGATGCCTAATTACCTATATCAACTCAATCATAAAGTTGCTGTGTTCTCCTCTCTCACTCCCATCCCTTCTTTCATTTTTATTATTGCTACTCGACTTTAGGTTTTATTGCTTTTACATCATTACTATATAAGTGAGGGTTTTATTGTATTTATATTATTATATAATATAAACAAGTTTGTATGGAATATAAACATAGTATATATAAATATATAACTTACATCTAAATACTATGTGTAGATATTTGCTATATCCTCTGGTTTTCCTGCCCCCAGCCTCCCCCTACTGTTACCCACTAATGACATAACACATGGCATTCCACATTTCACTTTCAAAAGTAGGATTCTGTAATTTTATTCCACTTCTGATAGATCTTTAATTATTTCTCATTTTCAGAGATTAAAATTCCTCAGCGTGGAACAGAAGTCCATTCATAGTCTTCTCCCAATTCATTTTTCGAGTTTCATTTACTTCTGTTGTGCAGCATGAACCCACACTGCAATCACACATAATTACTTGTCCGTCCTGGATAGTTCTGTGTACTTGTATATGGATTCGACTGTCAGGATTTCCTGTTAACCTACCTCTTACATCTCTGTCTGTGATACCTTCTTTAGACCCCACCTCAAATTTTACAGCTTGTGGGAAGCCTTAGCTGTGTCAGTCCCTCCTGTGCCCCATCCCAGTACTTCACTTACCTGACATATTATTTGCCTCATTACTAGAATATTCACTATTAAGCATTTTATATACCACATTTATTTTTGTGCTGCTTTTTTTTTTTTAAAGATTTTATCTATTTATTTGTCAGAGAGAGCAAGAGAGAGAGAGAGAGAGAGGAAAGAGAGCACAAGCAGGGAGAGTGGAGGCAGAGGGAGAAGCAGGCTCCCCGCTGAGCAAGGAGCCCGACTGGGGACTGGATCCCAGGACCCCAGGTTCATGACCTGAGCAGGAGGCAGATGCTCAACCTACTGAGCCACGCAGGCTCCCCTCATCACTGCTTTAACCCTTTGAGGTTTGCATTATCTCCATTTCACTCATAAAGAAATCAAGGTTCAGAAAACTTAAGTGACTTAACCAAGGTCAATGTACTTACTAAGTGAAAACGATATTGTTCAAAGCCAGGTGCATTGGACCTCATGGAATGTGTTTATAAACATTACATTATAAGGCTTCACAATGTGTAATTACAGATTTCGATGTGAATCTATTTTTTTCTAATGCTATGACTTAAAGCAAGGACCCAGTTTCATTCATTTTTTACATCCCTACCAACCAGTGCTCTCGTCCCCAGGTACCTGTTGGTCAAATTTATAGCACGAATAAATAAACACTAACGTGAAGTATCATAAAACAACTGTCCATTGACAGATAGCTCTGAATGTGATAGAAAAGCACGGGAGAGATAAAAAGAAAAGACCTGCAATTGGTTAGAGTCGAATTGAGAGAGAACTCGGAGGGGGCAAATTGTAAGCTTTTTACCGATGAAAATTGCCTCACAGATCCACACATGTGCCCTCCAGAATTTCCAACACGCTAAAGAAGGCAATCTCAGTGTATTAGAGTGCATGTTTTATTTCATTTTCTTCCTGTTGTAAAAAATGACTCAGTTCTGCTTGGAGAGGGAAAGTGTTTACTTTTGCTTTTTGAATAATTTCCTGGGGAGAACTGTTCTGTTTATTGGGGAAGGGGGATGGGAAACTTCAAAATTGGCTTTATTATGCAGAACATTTTGAAAGTGCTGTAAAGACATCATAAAGTAGCTTTTTTTTTTTCTTTTATAGGGGTCTCATTCCTACTGTCAGACTGTAATTATTAACATAACCCTCTTGGCACTCTCTTGTCATCCCCACCTGAATGTCCTCTCTTGTTTTATCTGTGATCTTTCTCCTGCTTTATGAGTTTAAAGAGCCCTTGGCTACTTTCTAATGAGACAAAACCTGGTTTCTGTAGCCTAGTCACCCTCTATTACTTGAAGGGAGAAAGAAGAAAGTTCACTGGAAGGTAAAGAGGGAAAAAAAACAAAAACGGGCAGACCAAATCTCCTTAATATCCTTTTGTAACTACCAAGAACAACCTGCCTGATACGGAATTTTTGTTTTGGCTTGACCAAAGCAAAAAAAAAAAAAAAAAAAAAAAATGAAATCACAGCCCTACAATATTTCCCCTTGGGGGAATTAGCCTTATCTCGGTGTTCTCTATCTCTCCTGTGATCTCTAAATGCTGACAAATCTGCTGAACAACAAGCCGTGGTGTTTCCTTCTGGACCCCCAGTTTCTCTTCTTACAGCCCTTGGCCTGGGGTGAGGTTTTTCAATCAGTGTCAGCTTCAAGCCAGCAGCTTGCATCCTACTGCAAAATTTATGGAGCATGCTGATGAGAACAATGTGGCTCCCTGGGAAGATGACTGGGAATTGGCAGAGGAGTTTTGTAGGTCTGAGCTCTGCAGCTGGCCATCGATTGTTCCTTCATCTGGTTGGACTTCAAAAGGCTGCATGCTTTCTTATCTGTTTTGCACTCCTAACCAAAAGCTACTTTGGGAGCACAGGACCCTTCTTAGAATACGTGAAAGCATTTTCCGCAATCTCATCTCCCGTTTGACAGAGATCACTCCTTATCCAAGCTTCCTAAGGTGATAAGGGAGAGGAAAAGGAGTGATGTGTTTGATTGGTCAGTTACCTGAGCAGTCTCAAAGGGGCCAGGAGGTAAACGAATGGATGTATTAAATGGTAGTGAAAGCGTTAGCACAGTGCCCACTATACAGTATACACTAAAGGAGTACTTGGAGAGGAAATCGAGTGTGGACTCTGAAGCCAGGTTGCCTGGCTATTAATCCTGCTTCTCTTCCTTATCAGCTGCAAGAACACAAGCAGTTACTTAACTTATTGGGGTCTCAGTTTTCTCATCTACAGCATAGGGACAAAATAGCAATGCCTCCTAGGGATGGTGTAAGGACTGTGTAGAAAAATACATGCACATTCTTACATCTGACTCATGGCAAGTGCTTAATTAATGTTAGCTATTTGTTGAATGGGAACAGTAAATGTATAGAGAAAATGGAGCCCAGCCATTTTCAAGGTCCACTTCCTCTCATTCTTCAAATAATATCTGATATGGCTAAAAACAGCCATTGCATTTCTGAAAGTGACCTAAGGAGGAGAAAGATCTATCTTATATAATATTTAGAAATATATCACATGATATATACTATGTACATTATAGATACACTATATTATATACTTACACATTTATATATAAATCTTTCTTATATATCATACATATAAATCTAATTTATATATGTATAGGTACATCACATATTATATTATCTATAATCTTATTTTTAAGCCCACTTCTTCTACTACTGCTAAATTTTAAATCAGTATGTTTATAGAGAGGAGTAAAACTATTTTGAAATCTGAGTGTCTGGATTGTGGTTGTATTTTGTACTAACTGCCTGAGAACTGATGTTTTGATATTACCTGGTTTAAAGAACATTTCTTTTATTAGCTTTTGGGGCACTATTTCATTTGGGCTAAAAAAGTTTCTTTGGAGAAGCACATTCTGACTTACTGATCTAGCATGGGGGCAAAGACCATCGGAGTCCAAATGTAAGACAGATGGGAATGAGGTCGGAGGATTTGACTTTGTAATTTTCCTGGATCATATTGCCACTCATTCTGAACTTGCAACTCATTTTTTTGTCAGTTTATTTAAATACAGTTCTTCCCAAAAGGAGACTGATGAAAGAGAGGTATTGATCATCTTCGGTGATATATACAGGACAGCGGTCCAAGGGACTGTTAGATGTGTCCACATGCAGTCGGTTTTATATAGGCATAGGTTTTGGCCAAATTATAAATCAAAAGAGGCATCCAGATGTGGTGGAAAAGACATGGGAGTTTGGAATCAGATAGAACTGGGTTGGATTCTTAACTCCGCCACTTGTGAGCTGGTGACCCCAACGTTTTAGATTTCTGAGTTTTCTCATCTATGCTTAGATGAGTACTATCTCTCTGAGCCTCACTTTCTCTACCGGGATAATTATACCTCCTTGCTGTTGAGTATTAAATAAAATCCTGCTGGATAATTCAATCAAAACAACCAGCCTCATCGGGTTTTTTTTTAATATTGAATTCCTATTTTTGAGTGATATGGATTCTCTTCCTCATACAATGTCAATTAGAATAGTCAAATCAGAGCCCAAGTTTAATGAGGTGTAAATAGCATAGATTTTGGAGATAAGATTAAGGGGGCATGAACTTTAGACTTTGTTCTTTTTTATTAGGAATTTATTTTTTAAAGCAGTTTTAGGTTCACAGCAAAATTGAGGGGCAGGTACAGAGAGTTACCAAATACTCCTGTGCCCCTCCACATGCATAACCTCTCCCATTATCAACAGCCCCTAACAGAGCAGTACATTTGCTACAGTTGAGGATGATGAACCTACATTGACACATCATGTCACCCGAAGTCCCTAGTTTACATTATGGTTCACTCTTTAGTAGTGTACATTCTTTGTGTTTGAACAAATGTATAATGACATTTATCTATCTTTATGGTTTCATACAGAGTATTTTCACTGCCTTAAACATCTTCTGTTCCCTGACCATCATCCTTCCCCCTGTCTGTACCAACCTCTGGCAACTACTGATCTTTTTGCTGTACCAGTAGTTTTGCCTTTTCCAGACTGTCATAGTTGGAATTATACAGTATGTAGCCTTCTCGAATTAGCTTCTTTCACTTAGTAATATGCATTTACGTTAACTCCTTGGCCTTTTATGCTTTGATAGCTCATTTATTTTTTCAGCACTGAATAATGTTCTATCATCTGGAGGTACCACAGTTTCCCCTCCCACCCCCATTCACATATTGAAAGACACCTTGGTTGCTTCCAAATTTTGGCAGCTATGATAAAGCTGCTCTACACGTTTGTGTACATGCTTTTGAGTGAACGTAAGTTTTCAACCCATCTGGGTAAATACCAAAGAGCATGATCATTGGATCATATGGCAAGAGTATGTTTAGTTTGGTATGAAACTGCCAAACTGTTTTCCAAAGTGGTTGTACCATTTTACCTTCCAGCAATGAATGAGAGTTTCTGTTACTCCACAACCTGGCCAGCAATATAGGTGTCGTCAGTGTTCTGTAGGCTTTGTTTTTCAGTCTAGTAATCCAGAGCAAGTTAATCCATCTATTAGCATCTTAGTTTCTTTGTTGGTAGAATAAGATGTACTGAACTTGAGGATTTATGAAGTTATCCAGACAGTGTTCAACATGCATTAGTTTTCTTATTTTCTTCGTAAAATAGGAATTTGCTATTTTTTCTTTTTTGTTTGAAACAAAGGGAATGGAACCCTAAGTCCCTGATCTCATATCACAGCTTTGTGCTTTTGCATCTTTTTCTTCTGCCCTAAAATATTCCTCTTTCCTTTCTTCTCTACCTAGTAAACTTTTTTCCCCTTTCAAGAATGATCTTAAATATCACAAGTGGGAAATGTTACCCATCTCCCTTAATATTAACAATGAAGAGCAAACACCTGGGGACATCATTTCAGCCATTTGCATGGATTATTCTTTTTAGCGTTCACAACATCATGTATTTTAAATATCTCCATGGGATTGAAGAAATAAAGTGAGAGACTCAAGATCACACCATTCACAGGTAATAGAGAAGTAGAGGATCTGGTATTCTAACCTGTATTTATACAACCTTAAAGTCCCATGCAAATTTCTTTTCATTCTCCTCTCTTCTTCTGCTCCCAGAGGACTTTGTGTTCATCTTTCTTCTAACACTTATGCAAATTCAGTAGAATCATTTTCACACACCCATCTTTGCTGCTAAACTGTGAATGTCTCAAAGTAAGTGGCCTTGGCTTGTTGATCATGTGTGCCCGCTCCTGAAGCACTCTTTGTAAACATTAGATATTTAGTCAGTGCTTGGGTTAACATATGCACCAAATATTGACATCCAGTTTTCAGATAATCAATTTGTCGTACAATAGAGTTATTAGCAAAATGATGCTTAGCAGGATGTAATCTTTCCTGTGTCATTCAGAACATTCTATAGGACAAAGAAGGGCTTTAGGAGAAACACATCATTATAAATATCAGTTATCAACAACCACAAGAATAAACATATGTTCTGCTTAAAGTCATATCTTCACTGTAACTGTCTGTAAATTTCCACATAATCTACAAATAGTCACATTTCTTGACAGCTGTCAGTATTTAAAATTTCAGTCTGGACCATGCAGACTTATGCACATTATTCATGAGTCTCCCTAGTACAGTATTTATAGAGAGATCAATGAAAAGATGGTCTGTGGGATTTACATAAATAAGTTTTAAAAGATCCTACATATTCTCATATCCTATTATTACACAGAACAGAAAATTAATTAAATCAATTTAATAAGAAGCCAGATTTTTCCCATTAATGTTAGCTATTTAAAACTTTAAAAATAACACCTTTTCAACCACATATAGAAGAAGTGAAATTTACTGACCTCATTTGATTGGTTATCTATTTTTATAAGTCCCTGAAGTAGCAAACAATTACTCTTGTCAGTTTTTGTTACAGTCTTGGAAAGATCTAGGGCAACTCTTTTTCATTTTTTTTTCTTTCTTCATCATGTTTAAATGCAGACAACAAGGGCGCTTCACAGGCTTATGCCAAAGACATCAATCGTTTTTTAATGAGGCCATAACCCTGAGTAGGTCATGGAATATTAAAAATAAATGAACATATTGCTGTCACTGGGGATTGAACTCTCTCAGCTGAAGGGTATCGATGAGGAAACACAATACCAGAACACAATACACTGAACTGCCTACGTTTCAAAAGGCAGTTAATTAGCAGACGCTATATGAATGATCCCCTTGCCCATGTCCTTGGTGCACTCGAGTTATGTCTGTGTCAATGAGAGAACCTTGCACTGCTCTTCTCAATAGAGGACCAATTGGCTGAGACACATGACCAGGCTTTATCTACACAGTCAATTGGAAGAATTAAAAGGTCAGTCATTGAATAGGAAAGATTTCCCTTTTAGTGGCCTTGTCTAGCAAGCAGATTATCCTCATGAATGAGCAAGAATGAGAACAATTGTTTGTGAGGACCTAGACCCAATCAATGGAAACTCTGAGGGGAAGGGAGAGTTGAATGAGAAGATAAGATATAATGACATTTAGGCTCTTCCTCTTCAGTTCCTCAGCTATCCCTCTAGACTCATCTTCCACCACTCACTACCACACAGTTAGTGTGGAAGCAAGATGGAACTCCCTTATTTTCCTGTTTACACCTGTTGTATCTAACCTGCTGGCCCTTGATACTCTTCTCGCCTATCCTCCTGGATCATGCCTGTTCTCTACTCCAGGCTCAGCTCGTGTGCCGCCACTTTGGTGATGTTTTCCTGACTCAGGCAAGCAATGCTTGACCCATGGTGGGCACCGGTGGTTTTGGTGGTTAAAACTGACAAATGTGCATAGCAAGAAGCTGTCTCTGCAAAGCAGTTTCCCAAGCAGGGGCTTGATTTTCTAGATTCCCTTTCCTAGAGGTGTAATCCTTTAGCTAGCTTTTGTTGTGGCCTGTGGGCAGAAATGATAGGCATCACTTTCAAGGTAAGGTGTTTAGGAAGTGACCGTGTCCTCTTCTGGCTCGCTTTCCACATCCTCCCACCGAATACAGGGACAGAAAGACTCTTTGGGGATGGCTGAGGAAGGAGATGGCTGAATAGCACGTGGAAGAAAACCACCTCTGTGTCATATGGGAACACTTGCATTCAAGCAATTGAAATTTGGAATTCATTAGTTTTGCCAACTAAGATTTCCCTTATAACAAACTATCCAAGAAATAGTTTAATATATTGACTCTGTGCAAGAAAACTTGCAGTTTAAAACTCTAATTAATGATACATGATCAGTATATGATCATAATATAGTCACTGTTTGCCCATATCGTTTGTAGTAGACTTGGGGAAAAATGTCTTGTCAACTTTTGTAGCTCTGCTGCCTTGCAAACTGGTCACACTGTAATAGGAACAAAATAAGACGAATGAATGATAATCTCAAAACTACCCTTTCATGAGCACCTTCTCTGCACAGTAATATATGCCATTTATCTTTTTTAATCTGCAACATCTGTGTGATGAGTATTATTACCTGTGTTTTCCAGAAGATCATAATCATTTATTCATTCAGCCAGTGTATGTTGATTCCTGATTCTGTACTGTAGATTTTGCAAGGAACTAGAGACAAAACTGTGAGAAGAGAGACTTGTTGTTTTGTTCTTTCGAAGTTTATAGTTAATATAGTACATTCATTTCCAGATTTTACCTTCAGTGTCACTGGGGGAGCTTTTTAAAAATATAAATTCCTACTAGTTTGTAAGTCCAGAGTGACACAGACACATAGCATAGCAGTGCTGGAATGTTGTTCTACCCCAAAACTGGTGTTCTTTCTGAATAAAACAATTATCAGGGTGTTTGTTCCATGAAGAGGATTGATAGTGAGATCAGTGCACTTGGCTTTCTGGCTGTCATAATTTGGTTACTTATTAAGAGAAGACACAAGGTGATATTACCTTTCCATCCATTGAAATTTGGCAAGAAATTGAATCACAATTGCGCTGGCTATTTGGCTACTTTGGGAGAACAACCAGATGTTCTTCACCATTGATCTAGCCCTCTCTCCATAGTCACTGTTGGACATAATTTATATCACAAATGGTCCTAGAGCTGGAAGGGTAACCAGAAAAAGAGGTTAAGTAATTTCTCCAAGGGTAGAGCAGGGATTTGAACCCTGGACTCTTCAGTTCTAATCCCACCACACACCAATTTCCCCTCTAAGCTGCCCTTCTTTATTATTTTAAACTGAGCATTTTTATTCTTCAGCATGTATTAAGACTTTATGACAAAGAACAGTCTAAAAAACACAATCACTTTATGTTTACTTTTTAAAAAAAGAATTAGCTTTCTCAGTCTAATATTAAGAACACTAAACTATCAGATGTCTTATGAATAGGGAGAAACTTCCAGCCAGTGTGACAAAATATATTAAAGGATAGTTATTATATTAGTTTGCTAGAGTGGCCATAACAGAATACCACAGACTGACTGGGTGGCTTAAACAATAGAATTTTATTTTCTCACAGTCCTGGAGGCTGGATGTCCAAGACAAAGATGCTGGCAGGTTTGCTTTCTTCTGAGACCTGAGCTCTTCTTGGCTTGCAGATGGCCCCTTTCTCACCATGTCCTCAAATGGTCTTTTTCTGTGTGTGTATCTCTGGTGTCTTTTTGTATGTCTTTTTACAAAGGCACTGGTCATATTGGAGTAAGGCATGCTATAAAGGCCTCATTATAACTTACCCATTTAAAGGCCCTTTCTCCAAATATAGTCACATTCTGAGGCACTAGGACTTAGGGTTCAAAATATAAATTTAGGAGGTTACAAATCATCCCATAGCAGTTGCTAACTGAATAGTATTGGATAATATCAATAAAGATGTCATAAACAAGCGTCCATGTCATGAAATCTACTAAGTAAACGTGGCATCTTTTTCTGAAAAACACATTCAAGTAGAAAGAAACACCAGTCTTTATTTAGTTCCCTCACATAAAAATATGTTATATCCATGATGATGCTATAACATCATTATTTTTTATAAAATAAAAATAATAAACCATGTTTTTCTTCTGCTAGTGACTCAAAAATGTATGAAATCATTGTTGTATATTGATGTATTAAAATGAATCCTCAGTGCATTTGTCTTGATATCTGATGAACCAGTTTATTATCTGAATTCTAACTGCATTCTCCCCAGGTAAGTGAACTTTTGCAGATGACCTTCATGTCTACCAAAGTAATGATGGTATGATACCTGATTTCTTCCTTGCCTTAGTCGGTTCAACATCATGATGCTATCCTTATACTCATGTAACAATTGTACTTTTGCTTGGAGTGTGAAATTCAATTGCTTGACAGTTAAAATTCACAGTACAAGGTCAATCATTATGGATGATACTAGCCTGTAGCTAAGCCTTCTCCTTGTCTTTGTTTGCATGTCAGCTGGATTTCTCTGTGAGCGTAAATCCCATCAATACCCATCCAAGGAAACTAGCTTGAAGAATAATTGAGAGTGCATTTGGGCAATGATCAAACAAAGCTTTTTGTATTTTCAGAATAAATTTCAGGGAATGCATAGCAAATATCCCATTTCAGCAGCTAAATGCAAATGTTTATACAGTAGGGTAGACTACAAATATGGACTCCTTGATCAGATATCAGTGAAGGTGGCTCCAGTAGCTGCCATTCCCCAGGAGAAGCAATATAGTGTAGTTGTTATGAGCAGAGGTAGCTCAGTGGTTTCTCTCACAATCCTGCTTCTGCCATCCCCTACTTGGGGGCGGGTGTCTTTTGACATGTTTTTTAACCTTATTGTGGCTCAGTTTACTCTCCTGTTGAATGCAAGTGATGAAAATCATCCCTGTTCGTTATAGATTTAAATATGACAATGGTTGTAAAGTTCTTAGCTACAGTGACTGGTGTATACTGAATTCTCCATAAATGTTGTTTAACTTTAAATATTATCCTATAATATATTTTTCTAACGGATCAAAAATACATCAGTGAGGTCGAGTAATATGTGGGAATCTTGCTGTTAATACCAAGTTCCAAATTTTCCTGAGTCCTGTTACCAGAGTCCTGAGTTTTACTTGATTCCTATGCTATTGCCATGAAAAGAAGTTTCCCCCAGGGTGTTAGGGTTGCACTACACTTGAGCATCCACAGCCCAACAAAGCGGGGGAGGTACACTTTTCTACAGATTCTATTCCATTCATCATTCTTATTTCAATATTATCAGAAACCATGTTTCCATTAATCATTTTCATCAAATTACAAGAAAAATTATTTGGCATGTTTTCTCTTTGCTCTTTTCCTTTCCTTTGCTCATACATAGCTAATTGAAAAGGAAACATAAAATTCGTTACTGTTATTTACAAGTAGTTTATAGATTTGCTTAATGCCATCCATAACATCTTAACAGTGCCTTAGTAAGATGTGCTTTTGATTTGAAAAAATGGTACCTATCTCATTTAAAATAAAAATAATAATAAAAGAAAGAGAGAGATAGAAACAGAGAGACAGATAAAGCAAAAGGAGGAGGGAGAAAAGAAGAGGAAAAAAAAAGAAGAAAGAAGAGAATAAGAGGAAGAGGGAGAGAAGGAGGAGGAGAAGAAGGAGAAGGAGGAAGAACAACAGTAAGAAAGACAAAAACAAAAGGAAGGGAGACAAGAAACAAGAAAATAAAAGCCCCAAGTCTTATATTTGGAAGTTTGAACGTAAAAACACCTTTAAACCCCTTTTTCTCTCATCTGAATCTTTTATTTGGTAAAAGTCAATCATCATCTTCCTCAGGAAACAGGAAGCTGTTATTTTAAAAATGCTGATATAGGTAGGAAAGTTTCGGTTCAGTTATGTTCTACAGATAATTCATGAAGCTTGTATGTATTTAATTTCCTGTGGGATATAAAGAAAAATGTGTTTTTGGGTAGTGTAAAATTCAGTAACATATAGTGAATTTTGAGT
This sequence comes from Leptonychotes weddellii, assembly GCF_054177405.1. Classification (NCBI taxonomy): domain Eukaryota; kingdom Metazoa; phylum Chordata; class Mammalia; order Carnivora; family Phocidae; genus Leptonychotes; species Leptonychotes weddellii. The sequence goes on along the minus strand of NC_138370.1, from coordinate 165,409,843 downwards.
CACATTGAGGTTCAAATCCCAGCTTCAACACATGTGACTTTTCCCTTGGGAAAGTGACTGTTTCTTTTTGTACATAATGGGGGTAAAGTTTCCTATTTAACTTGTTTTGAAGAAAAGTCAAACCGTGCATTAGAAGTACTGAGAAGGTCAGACACCCAGCAGCTTTGTAATATATTTTATTTATTTATTTTTTAAGATTTTATTTATTTATTTTTATTTTTATTTTTTAAATTTTATTTGTTTATTCATGAGAGACAGAGAGAGAGAGAGAGAGGCAGAGGGAGAAGCAGGCTCCCAAGGAGCAGGGAGCCCGATGCGGGACTCGATCCCAGGACTCTGGGGATCACGGCCTGAACCAAAGGCAGACGCTTAACCATCTGAGCCACCCAGGCACCCAAGATTTTATTTATTTATTTGACATAGAGAGAGAGATATCGAGAGAGAACGCAAGCAAGGGGAACAGCAGGCAGAGGGAGAGGGAGAAGCAGGCTCCCCACTGAGCCGGGAGCCAGATGTGGGACTGGATCCCAGGACCCTGGGATCATGACCTGAGCCAGAGGCAGACACTTAACCGACTGAGCCACCCAGGGGCCCCTGTAATATATTTTAGTTTTATGGCTGCCTTCCTTCAAGAAACTTGGGTTCTCTTTGGCACAATACAGTCTGAGCATGTGATGTGCTGAATCAGCTACCAGGCTGTCTGTGGTTACGGAGCAATACACGCTGCTCAGATCGTAAGGTGCTCAGAGAACTCAGGGGAAGGACAGTGCTGGGGCCTCATGGACCAGAAGGGAGTGGGGTTGGTGGCTGAAGGGAAAAGACAGGGCATCTTTGCAGAAAGGGAGACTGGTGTTTCAGCGGGGCAGTGAAACTAGAGGTGGCTGAAGAAAAGTGAATAAGAAGGGACTAACACTTCTTTAGCTTCCATGGTTGAGAAGTGTCCTCTACAGCTTCTTTGGAAGAATTGTTGGCTTGGATAATGACAAGAAGACAGCGCTCCTATGGATGTAGTCAAATCACCAAATAGGAGCTTAGTATAATGGTTCTACTGTTGACGGCTCCTATAGGAGCCTTCCTTTCTAGGACCAGATCATCACATCCTTATTATAGGGACATCTGGAAATAAGCAAAGGAAGCTACTTTTATTTTTTTCAAGATGATGACTAGTATTTACAATCATGGATGGAGTGTTACTAATATTCAGCCACAGTACTGAGCACCTCCCAAAATTTACCATTAACAACACGCTGCTAGATAGGCATTTTTAGTTACTTGTTAATTAAAGAGAAAAAAACTGAAACTATAAGACTTTTAGCAACTTGATCAAAGATCCACAGTTTTAAGTAGAATGGCCAAATCCTGAATCAAGATTCCTTTTTTCCCCCTCCAGATTACTAAAATCCTTATTTTTTAAATTATCTTACAATAAAATGGGCTTTTTGGCATAAAATTAATTGACTATAAATTGTGAAACATGTAGATTTGTGTCACTACCACTATAATCAAGATTTAGAACAGTTCCATCATCCCCCAAATTCCACATGTTCTATATCCTATACCCCCTACTTCTACTCCTAACCCTGTACAGAACCATACAGTATATGTACATGTCACTTTTCTTTACTGAATAGTAAATAGTATTCCATAGCATCGATAGGCCACAGTTTGTTCATCACCCACTGAAGTGCATGAATCCAGATTCATTTCCTTTTTCCTATCATCAAGCCAAGAGACTTCTAGAAGGCCTTAGGAAATTTTTGTATCTCACTATTAATTCATAATGTTGATTTTCCTCAGTCTTAATTTCTTTGATAGCACTCCCTTTCTTCTTCTTATGTACATAAGTAAGCAGTCTAGTACAGTGGTTAGGAGTACATATTCTATAGCCAGACTTCTTAGGTTTAAATATTTGCTCTGCAATTTATCTGCTGTGTAACATTGACAAGTTATATAATCTTAATGGGCCTCAGTTTCTTTATCTGTAAAATAGGGAGAGTCATGCCTACTTTATAAATTTCTTAAGATTAAAAGAAACAATGCACACAAACTATTTTGAAAACTCCCTGCCACAGTTACTACTGTAAACTGTTAGTTACCTCCATAAATCTACCCTATAATGAAAATATTATCCCCCCCAAATTTTAAAGCACATTATTTATATGTGTATGCATAAAGGGATTAGTAGGTTTATGTTGAATGTCCTATATCAAATAGTGACCCCGAGGCTGCAGAATTAGTGGCAAGTACCATATTTTATGCTTTTAGGGTAGATAGAGTATAGGAAAATTAATCAACACCCCTTATGTCTGTTGGAGAACTCTGAACACTGGCAGTGAGAAGCAAATCAGGTTTTATGATAAAATTGGAATTATACTTCTAACTACAATTGATAAGTAGCAAGATAAATGTGTTGATCCTGGCTTCAGTTTGACAAAATGGTTTTGACTGTACTTTTACTTCCTATATTACCCCCATCCCTTCTTTTCTCAAAAGAGCAGAGCAAAGAGACAAGATTATAAAAGCAAAGACAAAGAATCCTTCCTTTTCTCTGTTCCTTGTTGTTAAAAAAAATGCTTTGTGGCATTGATCTTTTGAAAAGTGTTTGTATTTGCTTTCTTCCTCATTCAGAAGGGCAAAGGTGGGCTTGGGGTTTTGTGCACACAGAATATTAGCTTTTGATATTTAGCCAAAGCTTATTTAAATCTATTTGGATCACCAATATGTTGTAATTATACTGAAAATCTGTTAAGATACGGATTTTCCTTGAAAGTTCAAGTGCTTCTGGGTTGCAAATAAAGCCACACATTTAACCTGAACATTTTGGAGTAAGACAGAAAATGACAAGTTTACCCTCCTCCTGAAAATAAACAAAATCAAAACTATCTTCCATCTCATGGCCATAAAGAAAGAAAATAAATACACACAAAAAAATACACTGACACACGCTTGAAACACAAAAATCATAATCCATGTGGGGTTTTTTTCACAAAGGGATATGTACATAAGTCTCCTTCTCATTTATTCATTTATGACTAGAACAATTTATTCAGAATTTTCTATGTACTTTCACACATTTATCATTGCTAGGGGAACGTCCATTTATCTGTCCCTGACTATAGAACTTTTGACATCGTCTTTGGTGTGTAACTTCATAAACTGTGACCGTATTTTCCAAATAATATGACTCTGTCTTTGACATTAGACTTTGTCTTTGTCTCCTTTGACATATTCTTTGATTTACACACTTTCTTTTTGTTTGCCATCCATTCTGAAATGACTCTTAAGAAGGCCAGATTTACCTTATGAATGGATTCTAATAATAATCTTCCATTAATTCCTGTTTTTAATGCTTCCCTTTTGCCTATCCTACTTACTGTACTGAATAAATTCATAAATCACTCATTTATGACTTCTCTGTGCAAAAGCCTATCCCTTCCCTATGTTTTCTCAATCTGTTGCTATCCAGCAACTTATTTGGTAGCAATTTCTACGCCTCTGTTGTTCAGGTAAAACACTGTATAGTCATCCTTAATTCTTGGTCTTTCCTCCCATTCATTTGCACATCAATCAGTCAGATGATCCATTTTTATAAAACGATTTTATTATTCACTTATTTATTTGAAGAGAGAGAGCACAAGCTGGGGTAGCAGGAGAGGGAGAAGCAGATCCCCCACTGAGCAGGGAGCCCAACGAGGGGCTAGATCCCAGGATCCTGAGATCATGACCTGAGCCGAAGGCAGATGCTTAACCAACTGAGCCACCTAGGCACAGATGATCCATTTTTCTCTTCAGCAGTTGCACTGAGATTCTAAACTATTCTTACTCCTCTACTGCTACCTCCTTAGGGACTAAGAAATAGTCTATGCTTCATTTGTGTATAGCTGCATAGATTTTTTCAAATTACTCCAAAATTTTGTGATTTAGCACAATATTTTATTTTTCTCCATCATGCTCTGGTTTGAGTGGTTGCCACTGAGTGGTTCTTACTCGAGGTCTTTCATGCATTTACAGTCAGATGATACATGAGACTAGATATCCAAATGGTTTACTCGCTTGGCTGGCAGTTGATAAGCTGTTTATTAGAGCTCAGCTGGGCTTGTCAACTGGACCATCTGCATATGGACTTTCCACGTACCTTGGGTTTCTCACAACATGGCACCTAGATTCTCAGCTGGAACTTCTCAAGGGAATACTTCAAGAGAATTAGTTTGAAGATTTTTATGAAGTCCTTCTACTACTTCCATCTCCTTTTCTTACTCACGTAAGTCATAAGCACACCCCAGATTCAAGAGGGGGAATGAATGAGTTTCTACTTGTTAGTGTTGAGGAGCAACATGTGCCTCATACAGGGAGGGAAGGAAACTGATGGAAATCACCTGGGAGACTTGACCATAGACCTTCACTTTTCTCTGTTTCCTTCTTTGCCCCCTCCCTTCACTATTATTTCTGAATCACCAAGAGTAGTCCTTTATCCATATAAATCAGATTATGTTGGTTCTTTGCTCAACACCCTGCAATGGCTCCCCATTTCACTTAGAGTAAAAGCCTTTTTTTTTTTAATGTCAGCTCCATGCCCAGGGTGGAGCCCAATGTGGGGGTTGAACTCACGACCCTGAGAGCAAGACCTGAGCTGAGATCAAGAGTGGGATGCTTAACTGACTGAGGCACCCAGGTGCCCCCAAAGCCAGAATTCGTAAAATGACCTACAACACCCTACACAATTTGACATGCTGTTACCTCTCTAAACTTATTCTCTGCAACCATTTCCACTGCTATTCTGCTTAAGTGCCCTGGTTTCCTTATAGTTTTTCTTAAACAGTCCTAGCATTTTCCTGACCTAGGGCAGTCCCACTGGCTGTTTTTCACTCATACAGCTAAATGGTTACATCTCACATGTTGTCTTTGTTTCAATGTCGTTTCTCAATGAGGTATCTAACATGAATATCGGATTTAGAGTTACAACCTTACCCCAGCGTAGGACTCCCCAGTCTAAGGTAAGTAGTCTCATTTATTTCTGTTTTGATAGGGATTTTGATTTGTTAAATGGTCTGGTGCACCCTTGCTCCTCTAAAATATATTGGAGCTGATTCTAGGAGAAAATAGTTTTAGCATAGATTTTGGAGCACATTTATTTATCTGTAGGTGTGTATACCTGCAACATATCCTCAAGCATCTGCGCCGGTCCTAGGCTCAGCACTGCCATACCAAAAGAGGCTGGGCTCTTCTAGAATAACCTGTTCTACATTAGTCAGATGCTTGCTTTCTTCCATTGATTTAAACTTTCTCTTCCTAGTATAAGAAATATCCTCCACCCTATTCAGCATGTTACTCATTTTCAAATCTCAGCTCCTATCCCTGCACCACCTCTATATATATCCATGCTCCAACCTCTTGGAAATTAGTTTTATGAGAATATCTTTTAATTCATTGGTTCTTAAAGTGTGGTCCTTGGTGCTTTCCAAAGCTCTTTCAAGAAGTCTTTTGGATCATAACACTTTTCACAGTAAAACTGCAAAAAGGGCAGAATTAAACCCATGCCTATTGATAAATTGGGTTCTGCAGGGCAGCTCAGAATATCATATCCTGTCATTCCAAATAGGGTAGAAAAAAGGAAAACAAAGCACACCCATGTTTTCCAAATAGAGTGAGCAAAAGAATAAAAAGAGTGTAATTGCAAAATTGGGTTAAAAAGGTATAATTGCAAAGTCAGGTAAAAAAGATCTGGTGTGAAACTCTGAGAAACAGACTACCAACATGTTGGTTTCAAAGGAATTCCAGCCCTAATTATTAGCACCTAATCATGATCCCTCAATCTTTGGGTGTGTTTCCTGATTGGCCCATTGTCAATGATATATGAAGTGTTAGACTGAGAACAAAGTTAAGACAAGGTGTCAACTACCACATCTGGAATGGATTGAACCTTCCTTCCAGCCCTATTGTTAACACCCTCTTAACACCTTTCTTTTTATACTGCCTAGGCCAGGGAAGGGTAAATTGGTGGATGCTAAGACAGTACGGCTGGAAGTACTTGTCTACTGTATACATAACCTTCTTCATGGGAAGAATTATTCCATACTATGAATACACTCGAATTCTGTTGATGTGGACGTTTCATCTGCTTAATTGACAGCCTGCTTTCCTTTGGTACACACATCCCCAAATAATTCAAGGAAACAATTAATTCAAATAAAATCCATTCGTTGGGTAACTATTTTATAGTTATATTGAGAGGTTCTATACTAACCACATATATTGAGAGATTAAACATAAACAAGACCTAGACTTTGAATGGTTTTCCCAGAAAGGATAATGGAATTAGACTGAGTAAACCCTATTTTCATTTTAAGTTCTCTTTGTAAATCAGCTGCTCGTATTTGCAAGGGAGTTTCAGTAGTGTAAGAGAGAGCCTGTGTCTAAAAAGAGAGGAAAACTACTCACACCCTAGCTGCCCTGGTCCAGGGGTATAGGAATGCAACCTCAAAGGGACTATAAAAAGAGCTTTGTTTCTAGGAGTACCGAGAGTCAGCAGACATAAGTTCAAGTCCAAGTCCTGACATTTACCAGGCGAAAGTGCCCCGTCACTTCTGTAGGTGCCATTTTCTTCCACTGTAAAATAAGGAGGACTCTAAGCTCCTATGCAGATCTGCAAATCCTATGGCTTTAAGTAAATATGTACGCCTAAGCCCACAGATGTGGTGGAAATGCGAGCTGTGGGCATTCGTCCTCTGAAGTACATCAGTCTGTGACGAGGAGGTCTGTTTGAGCAAAGTTGTCACTCTGATTTCTGACTGTCTCCCAGGCCCTGTCCCCACAGTAACTCCAAGGACAGACCCACTCAACTGTGCAATATAAACTGAAGAGAAGTGCCAGGCGTGCCGAGGTCCCAACCACCAGCACGTGTGCTTGTAAGGCAATGCAGCCCTTGGAGCCGCGAGGGCAGCAAACGAAGTCAGAGGGGCAGATGCATCTGCTTAAGCAAAAATATGGCTGGCTGACACTTTTATAGGAGGTCCTGGAGGGAAGACAGGAAATCAGTGATGTACAGTGATGGAGGAATGGATGCCTAAAGGAGCATATATTCTTTAGGTACTTTTGATTTCAATATAGGACACTCATATTTCAACATAAGTGGGAAGTAATGGGTATTGACTCCCTTTCTTATTCAACGGAGTCATATTAATCAATTTCTTCAGAATGAATTTTGATGTAACCTGACCCCGTAGAAGCTTTACTGCAACTTGGCCTTCCTTTAAATGTTTGTATGCAATATGTGGCTGATATTTTAAATCAGAACCACATTCATTTGTGTACCCTAACTACCCTACAGCCCTCATTAAAAATGAAAAGTCTTCTGTCTAATAACTCCTGAGGTGGTTCAATTTCGCGAACTCACCATTACCCCTTCCTGGATTTTATTTTACTACTTGGTCAACAGGAACTGTTTGTTGTGTTTGGAGATTGCAGGTCTTATTTGTCCAGTTTAAAAGTTGGCGCTGAATTCTAAGCTAGATTTGCCACCTGGGCTTTATGGGGAGATTCTGGGTGAAATGAAATACTCTGCTAAGATAATAATACTCTCATAATCTCCACTTATTAAGTTGTCAAGTGTGGTGACAGTCTTTATTAGCATTTCCTCCTCTTACTTTTCTTTTTTAACAGTCAGCAATAAAAGTTTCCTCCTACCCTCAAAACACACATAAAAGTTGATCATTATTTCTATTTCTGATGGGAGGGATTTGTTTTGCTGAGACACATCTAAAGCATTTTTGCAAAATATGCATACAAGTCATATGAAGAGCCCTGATCTCTGTGTGATGGTGTAAATTGGCTGACTGCTTTCCTTATAACTGTCTGTATTTTCTAAACAACTTTCTCTTAATAGACATTATTTCCTAGAGAAGTTTCCTCAGAAATTGTACACATGTATGCACATCCATTGCTGAAAAATTCTCCAAATAGTAATGGATGGTGCTAAGAGAGTTGTTTTTTTTTTTTTTTTAAGATTTATTTATTTATTTTAGAGCGAGAGCATGCACACATGAGATAGGGGAGGAAAGAGGGACAGGGAGAGAGAGAATCTTAATCTGGCTCCACGCCCAGCACAGAGCCTGACGTGGGGCTCCATCTCATGACCCTGAGATCATGACCCTGAGATCAAGAGTTAGATGCTTAACCTATTGAGCCACTCCAGTGCCCCACTAAGATTGTTTTGATAGTTGGCAGAGATCTTCACACAAAGCTGGAAGTGGATGGCAGCACATGGGATTCAGAGGTGAAAGAATTGGCAACTGAAGGCAGCACTGAAGATGTTTTTTAGATGCCTATGATTAGGAACATTCTACCCTCTTCCTTTGCCTTCCAACTCATAGCAGGTTAATGGCATTGCTTCCACAGGGAAGCATGCACCTGCCATCTCGACAGTTGGGAGGGTTAACTTGACTTCTAAGGGAAGCTGCACAAGAGTACCAAACAATAAAAAGCCTGGAGCCCGGGAATGAGAAACAATTAGAGATCACTTCATTAATGCTTAATGATGTGGAACAGGCATACAGCAAAGCTGATTGTGAGCTCCGTCTTGGCCGGTGATGCTCACACAATGCCAGTCTGGTGCTATAAATACCTCTGCTCTATAGCTGTGGATCAGTGAAGGCGGGAGATGAAATTATCTGGGGAACCTTGATATGACAGATTGGAGGAAAACCAGAAAATGACCAATGTGCGTCCCACTGCCAGTCTCAGTCCAGGTTGGGGAAATATTATATACTTTTCATATTTGGTTCCCTAAGCCTAATTCCTAATAGGCATGGTTAAATCCCACTGAGAATTTCTGTTCCTAATAATGCATTAAGCATCTCAGTTGGAAGGTCCCATAAAGTTTCCCCCTGCTTTTTACCTCTATCATTCTGCAGTGAAAAAGGATTAAAAAATACACCACAGGTGCAAGTTGCAGCTGTTGAGGGTAAACTCTGTTCTACTATATTAATTCATATCCCACCAGGGGAATTGGAGAATAGTTTAGTTCCCATAAAAAGAAAAAAAATTGTCTTCATCAAAGAAGAAAGAAGTTTCTTACCCAGAGTGTGACATTGTTTCTGGCCAAAAGGGCTTTTATAAATGCAATTTCCTAACCCAGCCAAACAACTGCAGACATAAAGAGGGAATTCCTTGGTTTAAAATTAGTTAAGTTCTGTGTGTGTGTGTTTGTGTGTGTGTATATACACATATACATATTCAGTATACTACATACTGATACATACATACCAAGCCCCAAGAAGCCACATTTTAGTAAAAGGTTAAGTGATCAAGACTAAATAAGCCAGACCTATATGATCAGAATCTTTTATTATGTTTAATTACTGGGGGGGGAGGGATGTCAATGACAACATATAAGTTTCTATTACTTGTTTATTTCAAAAAGTAAATCACATATCCTTGCCATAAAAATGTGACTTCAACTTTATTTCCTATAGCTTCATCTATAGCTGTGTATGTTTATTATTTATATTTAAAACCATGACCCCTGATGTATAAGCTTTTAACTGTTATATGAAGATTCACATATGCTTAGTCTGGTATGGAAAGAAGGAAGGAAAAGAAGGAAGGAAGAGGAAGAGGAAGAAGAGGAAGAGAGGCCTGAAAGGAAAAGGAGGAGGGAATGTTGGAACATTCTCCCTTCCTGAGTCACTGGCTCTAGGGTGATTTTTCACTTCCAAAAGCCTCAGTTTTTTCCAAAAGGATAATGATTCCTGATCTGCTTGTCTTCCAGAATAGTCAAAAGAATTCAATAAAATAATGATCAAAGATCTACTGTAATCTGTAAAGAAGGATATGATCATATTATGCTCTTTATAACCCAGATTACCCTGTCCTTTGATATTTTCATAAAATGCACTGGGAATGGCATCTGCTTGGGATTCTCTCTTTCCCTCTCCCTCTGCCCTTCTCCTCCCTGTGCTCTGCTCTCTCTCTAAAATAAATAAGTCTAAAAAAAAAAAAAAAAAGAAATCCATTGCCTCTCCAAGATTTGTGTAATGTTTACATTTTGTAATCACTTTCAACTATGTGTTCCTTGTGCTTACACTAAACTCTAACCTATTGGTGTCACTGCATTTTGTGGCCATTCTCTTCTTTCTGATCCGACTCAGATTTTAGTTGAAATCCCTAGACATTTATGAAACACCAGTCACACAGGGTGGGTTTGCCCTAGTGTGTGTGTGTGTGTGTGTGTGTGTGTGTGTGTGTGTGTGTATCGTTTGGCCTCCCTTGTCAGGGAGAATTCTCACTCTTCCTATTTCTTTATCCACCTCCACCAGGTCATCTTCATTTACCTGTTCCCCTTTTCTTTCTCATCATCTCTCAACCACTCCTAATGTTAATTTCTTTATAGAGCCTTATATCTGTCCCTAAGTTCTTTTCTCATCTAAATAAGGACATGTGAGAAGATGAAGGACATCTCAATTTTAGCACCCAAAATGGCAAATAGAAAAAAGGACATGCATTCTAGAAAGAAATGATAGCCTCCATTTTGGACAGAAAACTGTTTTAAGGTACTGTTTTATATAATGTTTTAATTACATATTTCTAAATCTAGAAATCACGAGTCTGTGGTGCTTATATCCTTATATCCCTCCACACACACACACACACACACTAAACCCACAACAGATGTTTCTAAACAAAAAAGACCCTCTGAGTAAATTCAGAAATGACACTAGAATTTTGGTCAATAGAGGGCTGCTGACCCACCCTGGTAGACGGGATCTAGCACAGCCAATTGTACCTCCTTCCCATTCACGCCAAAGAACTTGTGAACCAAGACAAGGAGAAGCATTGCACTGATTCTTTTAATAAGTACATGCTCATATGTTGGGCACATTGATGATTGCTCAGAATATACAGACAATGGTTTTCGTACAGATGATAATCTAGCGGAGGAGACACCCATGCCAATAAATCAGTGAAAGAAAATTAACAGGTTATATGATCGAAGTATGGTTGAATTTTTGTGAGAATGTACAAGAAGGGGAGCACAGTGTACAACTGAGCTTACAAGAAAACCTCACAAAAGAGGGATCACTTTACATCTGCCTTGAGAAAAAATAGAAGTTTAAAAGGTGAATAAGTAAGAGGCCAGGAAAAGCATTCTAGGAAGGAGAAATAAAATGAATAGTATTCATACACACATTGCATATACATATATATACACGAATGCAAAGACAGTGATTTTATTTATTTATATATTTTTTAAATTTTTTTAAAGATTTTATTTATTTATTTGAGAGAGAGAATGAGAGAGAGAGAGAGAGCACATGAGAGGGGGGAGGGTCAGAGGGAGAAGCAGACTCCTCGCCGAGTAGGGAGCCCGATGCGGGACTCGATCCCGCGACTCCAGGATCATGACCTGAGCCGAAGGCAGTTGCTTAACCGACTGAGCCACCCAGGCGCCCTTATTTATTTATTTTTAAAGATTGTATTTATTTATTTGACAGAGAGAGACAGTGTGTGCGCAAGCAGGGGGAGCAGCAGGCAGAGGGGGAGGGAGAAGCAGGCTCCCCACTGGGTAGAGAGCTCACTGTGGGACTCGATCCCAGGAACCCAGGACCATGACCTTAGCGAAGGCAGATGCTTAACCGACTGAGCCACACAGGTGCCCCACAAAGACAATGATTTTAGAAATAAGTATTTTACAAATAAAGTTTTAACTGTTTTTTTCTACTTAATATTTTAAATTAAATTAGATGGTAAGTATGCTCACACTGTATTCTTCTCAATGACAGTGATTTTTCTGTAGTGTTTACTCATGTGTCTTTAATGTCAGTAGGAGTGTTTGGCATAGAGAGGGTGCATCACAGTATCTGATTAACTGAATTGGGAAGTATGTGAAGAGAAGTCCCCTTCCTCCCAGGCCCCCATTCGCCCAATTCTTATACACTCCAATGGGAAACTATTTTGGGTTCTGTGTGTATTCTCATGGAGCTTGTAGGCAGTCAAATGGAATGTGTAACATTTTTTTTTCTGTTGGATTTTTTGGTCAATTTGATTAATGTGTAATTGCCATGTAAGGGGTGCCTGGGTGGCTCAGTCAGTTAAGCGTCCGCTTTTGGCTCAGGTCATGATCCCAGGGCCCTGGGATCGAGTTCCACATCGGGTTCTCTGCTCAATGGGGAGCCTGCTTCTCCCTCTCCCGCTCCCCCTGCTTGTGCACGTGTGCGCGCTCTCTCTCTTTCTGTCAAATAAATAAAATCTTTTAAAAAAATTTCCATACAATAAATGACACATGTATAACATGCACAATTTCATAACTTCCGCATATAAATACCCAATGAATCCACCTTCAGAATCAAATGATGAATATACCTATCACCTTCGAAAGCTTCCTTGTGCCCCTTTGTATCTCTCTTCCCATCACTGCCACCCTCGTCTCCGTCCCCAGGCAACTGCTGAGCTGCTTTCACTATAGATTAGGTTGCATTTCCCAGAGTTTTAGATAAATGGAATAGTATAACATACACTCTTGTTTTGTCTGACTTGTTTCACTCAGCCTAATTATGTTGAATTTCATCCATGGTGGTGCACATCTATTCCGTTTAATTGCTGAGTAGTGTTCTGTAGTAATGGAGACCCATTTGAGGGGTTTTAAGCAATTGGATGAAATTGTCATCTTATGTGCATTAGGTCCTAAATGAGCTGAGTCTAATTCTATCTCTAGGCTAGTTTCCTACTACTCTCTGCTCTTCTTTATAGAAATATTGTAATATTTGTGGTTCCATGAGCTATTTTGGTTAAAGGCCTTTTCTCTTTCCATATACTAATCACTATGCTTAGAAAAAAAAAAAATCCCCCTAACCATTCATGTAACGAATCCCTATTTACCATTAGGAGCTCAACATTTGAGTATCTTCTAAAATGCCTCTGTATCTGTGATAGGGGTATTCACTTTCTCCTTTGTGTTGCTACAGGGTTGTACTATTGTTCCGTGCACTCTTTAGCATTAATCATATTTTATTCCCATGTGTTTATCGTCTACTAGAATATGAGTTTCTCAAGGTCCCATGTGTTTATCGTCTACTAGAATATGAGTTTCTCAAGGTCCATACCATGTCTTGGTTATCATTTTTTATATTCTTTTTTAAAATTTTATTTATTTATTCATGAGAGACAGAGAGAGGGAGAGGGAGAGGCAGAGGCAGAGGGAGAAGCAGGCTGCCCGTGGAGCAGGGAGCCCGATGCGGGACTCGATCCCAGTACCCTGGGATCATGACCTGAGCCGAAGGCAGACGCTTGGTTATCATTTTATATCCAACATTTAGTAGATTGTCAGAACTATAATTGGTATAAATATAATTTTGCTGAACTTGCATTGTGATTGTAATGGGGTTGGAATGGAATAGAAATATTGGGACTGCCTCTTTTTAACCCCTGGAATTAGATGGAGAAGACAATAAAGATGCTTTTTATTTTATCTTTTTTAAAGGTTTTATTTATTTATTTGCCAGAAAGAGAGAGAGGGAGAGTGAGCACAAGCAGGGGGAGCAGCAGACAGAGAGAGAAGCAGGCTCCCCGCTGAGCAAGGAGCCTGACTCTGGGCTTGATCCCAGGACCCCAGGATCATGACCTGAGCCAAAGGCACATGCTTACCTGACTGAGCCACCCAGGCATCCCAAAGATGCTTTTTAGTGGGTCACATCGTGGTAATATTCAAACAAACGGTGACTTTCTCCAGGACCATTCTCAGGATGGGAGGATGAAGGTAGAGCCTGGCCATTCACACTTGGTAGACCCATGTCCTCTGAAATTATGACTATAAATACTGGAGGATTAAAGGGACTCCAATATTGTTCTTAATTAAACATGAAGATTATTTGGGCAAATAACATGGGCTAAATACTACAATTCTTTAAACAAGGATTTCACCACACATTTACTTAATAAACAGAATAACAGGCATAACTAATGGTTCTCACCTAGCGGATGGTTCTGTATTGCTAAGGAGCATTTAATGGTCAAGGGCATTTTTCTTGCCTGGAGGTGTTACACTTACTAGGGAAGAGAAATTACTGACATCATGTATAGTGAGTCAAGATAAATGCCTGGGACAATCTCTGAAAGGAAAAATGTCCCTCCCCTAAATGTTAATAGCAGTTCCATTGTGAAACACTGATATTAAACATTTGGGGGAAGGGGACTTAATTAGCACAAAATGCTTACAAAGTTACCTTGGTCCTAATTCTTTTCCATTGCCTGGTTCTGTTTCCAATGAGTATCCTTTTCTGGGCTCCATGTAAATCCTTATCTCAGTAGCTTGTGTACTGGGCACTTTCTTGTGTCAATAATCTTACTCTACATTCAGAAAGTTTTTAAACTCTCTGTATGCAAATTCAAAAAGTTTAGTATTGGTGTATAGTCTTCCTCATTAGTATTCCTTTTCTGAAACTATTTTTGTATTTCTTTGTTATTTCAGGAACGTGAAGATGCTGGAATTACCCAAGTCTTCCAATTCTGTGAATACGCTGTCTAGAAATTTCTGTGCATGTCTTCCTTACAGGGCTGCAGCAGTGATAAGGGTTTTATAGAGCTCTAGAGATTCTGGAAAGAAAGAAGACTACTGAATTTTCTCCATTTTAATATGTGTGAATATATATGTGAAATATATATATTTCTCTTAGGACTTTGTATTTACCCTTATGGGGTAGTGTTTCTTTCCCTGCCAATTTTTTTTTTTTAAATAACGATCATTAAATGTATCTTTGTCATAAAACAGGTTGCATTTGAGAATTAGAGAACTGCATTACATCAGGACTGAATGTTGTCTCTAAGAACATTCCTTTTAACCTCATGACTTTGAATGCAGTACCTTGAATGTTCATCTAAGAGCAGATACGATTCAAATCTGTGCACTTGGTATTTGCAGAGACTTTGCTGTTAAATCATTTATGAGTGGAAATGCTATGTGAAAATTATGAGCATGCATTTTGTAGGCAGACAGACATAGGTTCTAATTTCCAGCTTCAAGATTTACCAGTTGTGTGTCACCAAGTATCTGATTTGCAAGTGTTTATGTGTCTGTGCATGTCTGTCCAGGGGCTGGCTAACTAACTTGATAATTATTATTATTACTCTTACCCAGGTCTGGCCACTGACCTTCCTTTTGCAAAGCATACTTCTGTATGGAAGCAGGTGGTTTTGACTGATTGACACTCTGGTGAGCCCCCAGCACTGTGTCTTTCTGCTCCTCTTCTAGCTCTAGCTCTACCTATCCTCTTGGACAGTCCATCTCCAAAGGGAACTCAGATGGATATATCTAGTGCAAGCAATGGTGACCGTCTCCACTGGAACCATCTAGGAGGCAGGGCTGGAAATGGCCCCCTTTTCCCTTGGCATCTTTTCCCTTTTCTCCAAGCCAACACATCGGCTGTATAAATATAGACAGCCTGACATACTGAAAGTTTGGGCTACAGTGCTCAAACAAAACAAAACACAAAACAGTGAGAATTTTGTATATAGTGGAGATGAATTCAAGGAAACCTCCAGGTTGACATGGATCCTGCTACTCTGACTTTCTTTCCACTAGTCCTTGGATGGACTGGCTCATTTATGATAAATGTCACAACACAAATTTGTGGTCCAAATCTGGCCTGAAAAACTAAGAGCCTGAGCAAAGGTCAAATTACTGATAACCATCTTTTTAAGATTAGAAGAACTGCCATAAAAATCTGAGATTCCAGCTTATGTTTAGATATCAGGAGATCTGGCACTCATGAACCTTAGTTTTGCTTGACAACAATCACCTGTAGCTTAGTAGCTACTGCTGTATTCGAATTAGTCGCAATGCCCATCAGTGCCTACTGTTTTATATCAGGGCTGTTTCACTTATTTTCACCATCATCTATCTGTCTGTTCCTGTTGATCAAAGGTGACAGGGAATAGTCCAGACTAAAACCTTTATTTGGAAAGGAAGTGTGTTTTAATTAGCAAAGTAACTCAACTTCCCTTTATTCACTTTTTTCCCATTATTCATTTTTAAGAGCAGTATTTCTCAAGGTGTATTTCCAGCCCATATCTGCATCAAAAATACCTACGGAGCTTATTAAAATATTTTCTGGGCCCCAACCAGGCCTACTAAATCAAAAGAACTGAGAATAAAGCCCAGAAATCTGAATGTTTAATAAATTCCTAAGATAATTGAACACTCAAATTTAAAGACTTCTATCATCCAAAATCTTTTTAAAATTAATTCTTCTGGGCTGACATTAGCTTTAATGGGAAGTCTGTTATCATGGAAAGGCTCTGGAATTAACTTCCTACATTTCTGGGGGAAGACCATTTCAAGGGCTTTTAGCTAAATTATTATATGTAGTTTTCTTTGCATCGTGCACGTCATATCATTTTCATTATCAGCTTAATTTGGATGTACTCTGAGTTGGCATTTGTAGTCCTTTAGAAGAATTTCTCATGCAATTTGATCCTTGATACAGTGCTGATAGCACCAAAAACATAGGTGAGAACAATCCCAGGGGTCGAATGACACCCTGACTATTCATTTTATTTTGGGAATACTTCAGTACAGTGGTTCTTAACTGGTGCACTTTTGTACCCCAGAAAACATTTGGTAATATCTGGAGGTATTTTTGATTGACTTACATTAGCAAAGTGATGTTATTGGCATTCGGTGTGTAGAGAGGTCAGGGATGCTATTAAATATCCTACAACAATGCTGTTAAATATCCTAGAATGCACAGGAAAGCCCCAAAAGCAAAGAATTATCCAGCTCCAAACGTCAGAATTACTGAGCTTGAGAAATACTGCTTTAGAATTTTCTTTCAAGATTGAAAAGTACCAGCAGCCAGGAGTATCCACTTTGGCTCATTGTACCATTTCTGAGTGACAGAAATTATCCGGGACCCTGGGATACAGGGGCACAGGAACCTAAAGGGGTTTTAGGATTGGACACTAATCCTGTCAGTGGTCCTTTATTACATATAGTTTGTAATCCAAACTCCTTAGCCTTAGGGTTCTCAATCATTAGAATACACTGGAACTGCCTGGAGGGTTGTTAAAAACACTGATATCTGGGCCTCATACCTGGGGTTTCCAGTTCAGTAGGTCTGGAGTGTTGCCAAAAATTTGCGTTTCTTACAAGTTCCCTGGAGGTGGTGATACTTCTGGTCCAGGGTCAACACTTTGAATACCACTGACCATTACTCTCAGTCTCTCTGGTCCCACTCTGTCCTTGGAAACACATTAATCATCATCAAACATCTATAGCAAAGGCAGGTGGAATTCCTCTTTGACTCCTTTTTACACCTTCCATTTATTGATTTATTAATACCTTGATTCTGTCCTTTTGCTCAGAATGGCCTTTATTGCTATGTTCATAGCATCTCCTTTTAAGAAGATAGTGCCCAAACAAAAAAACCAATAAACAACAAACAAAAAATCCCTGCCCTTCTCCTTTAACAGACTTATTAACTGTTAATATAATAAGTTATAGTATTTTTGTCTTCATTTAGCTAGAGACAAATTGACATCCCACCTCCTAAAAAAATTAACCGAATACTACGAATTCCAATTTGCTAATGTTATGCCTTTCTTGCTTCCTTTTTCTTTTTTACTCGCTCTTTTCCCTAAATCCTGGTCTTTGCACCTTGTTACTTTTTAATTTTGTTTCATAACATTTTTATAAGCAATTTTTAAATCTTTTGAAAAACAGGGCAAGGTATAAATAATGAATAATACATCCTTCAGGGCCTCTTAAAATGCTGCCACACACAAGAATTTCCCTGCTCTTACAGTCTTAAAATAATCTTAAAATAATGATGTTCTCTTCTGAATTTTCTTAGAATATTATTTATGCCCCTTGCATGTCATGAATTTTTAAAATGTTGTAATGTTTTAAATTGTGCAGTGTTTAATAGTTTAGTAGAAAATATGCAACATAAACATAAGGCAAGACTCATAGCAATAGAAAGAGGGCCATGAACCTACCTTCTAACTTAAGTCATCTACTATTATAAACACTTCTGGAACCATCCTTGATGTGTGTCCTTGTCCCATAAGCAAGTGCTTCTCTAGGGCTGATTTTAATATAATGGCATTCTAATATAATATAATGGAATATAAAATGGAACTGTGAGATTATAGAATATGTGTATGATCAATTTTATGACATATTCTGGATTGTTTTCCGAAGTGGTTTTACCACTTTACATTTCTCTTAGCACCAGATGAGAGCTATTTCTTTAAAGCTTTGCCATTTCTGGGCGCCTGGGTGGCTCAGTTGGTTGAGTGTCTGCCTTAGGCTTGGGTCGTGATCCCAGGGTGCTGGGATCCATCCCCACTTTGGGCTCTCCTATCAATGGCAAGTCTTCTTCTCCCTCTCCAGGAGCTCTGTGATCTCTCTTGCTTTCACTGTCTCTCAAATAAATAAAAAATCTTGAAAAAAAAAAAAAGAAGCTTTGCCAATTCTTTGGTAGGGTCATATTTCTCAAATTTGGCCAATCTATCCAGAAGGTATAAAATAGTATTTCATCTTGGTCTTAATTTGTCTCTCTGTGTTTGGAATCGGAGATTAATTTATCCTTATTTTATTTTATTGCCTATCGTGTTCTTAACTTGTTCTTGCACAGCAAATTTTCATCTGGGCCAATTGATTTTTTTTGTTTTTTGTTTTGAATTCTTCATATACTCCAGATATAAATCTGTGCGGTTATATGCATTACAGATTCCTTAATATCATCTTTTGATGAACTGAAGTTCTTAATTTTTAATATATTTGCATTTACCAATATTTACTTTTATGCTGAATAAAAGTAAATAAAATAAATATAAAGTAATATATTTATATAAATATAAAAGTAAATAAAATAAAAAAAACAAGTTTTATTCTTTTTAGGAAAAATTTAATTATAATTTGTTAACAGTTTCACAATGTTTCTTTCTCATTTTAATCATTACCCATTTGGATCTGTCATATGTGGTATATATATGGTAAGGGTCTATCTGTGTTTATTTTTCTAAAGAGTAAACATATGTCAACGTCATATGTTGAATGGGCTCTCTTTTCCTCTGTGGTCTTCAGTGTCATCTCACATGTAACAAGTTTCCATATACTAGTGATTTTGTGTCTGGAATCTGTTTTATTCCAATGATCATATTGTCCAACTCTGTGCAAATACCGCATGGTCTCATACAATGTAACTTTGTAATAATCTTAATACCTGGAATAGCATGTTTACACATACTTTTATTCTATTTCTTCTAACATTTCTTGGCTCTTCACAGGTATTTAAGCATCAGCTTATTAAATTCCCAAAGAAAAGACAGAACAATGAAGTCTTCATTAGAATTGTATTGAACTTCATGATCGATTTGGAAATAAATAGCAACTTTATGATAATGAATCTTCCTATCCATGCATGTAGTGTACCTTTCAATTTATTTTGATATTCTTTTAGGTTGGTCATCAAAGTCATATTTTTTGTGCCTATTTTGTTTATTCCTAGTTACTTTAATTTTTGTTGCTATTATAAATACTATCTTTTTTTACTATATTGCTGTCTATTTTGGCTTACTTATAGGTTGTAAAGTTATTTTTTTAAATGTGGACAGTTCTATCATGTATAAATAACAAGCGCTTTGTTTTCTTATGTATCATCTATCTATCTTCCTATCTATCCATCTCTCTCTCTCTCTCTCTGTCTCTCTATGTCTTGAGGATAATGTTAAGTGGATGCTGTGGTACTGATACACTTGTCTTGTTCCTGATGCTGGGAGAGGGGGTTGGAAAGAGGCTTCTAAATTTTTTACCATTAAGAATTATGTTTCCTATAATCTTTTTGCAGGAGAGGTAGAGTACATATACCCTTAATAAGATTAAGGGAGCTCCATTATAGTTCTAGTTTCATAAGAGATTGTATTATAAATAATTTCAAATTTCATGAAATTTTCTTCTCTCCTAATATGTAAACATGATAGATGAAATACACATTTTGCATATTAAACCACCCTTCTGTTCCTGTGATAAATCTTAGTTACTTATGATAAATTATCTTTTATGATTATAACTATTTTTAATACTATTGACTTTTGTTTGATAATGTTTGATTTAGATTTTTGCATCTATGGTAATGAGTGATATTGGCCTGTGGTTTTCCTTTTTTCTTTTTTTAAGTAATCTCTATGCCCAACATGGGGCTCGAACTCATGACCCTAAGATCGAGAGTCATATGCTCTACTGACTGAGCCAGCCAGGTGCCCCTGATTTTCCTTTATTATATCATGGTTGTCTGTCTTTGGAAATAGAGTTGCACTGGTTTCATAGAATCGATTGCATATTGGAGAGATTTTTAAACAAATGTAATAATCTATTGGAAAAAGATTTGGCGAAAGTCACCTGAAAGCCCTCAGGAACTGAATTTTTCTTTGAGATACAAATTACCTTCTACTTTATTTAGCTGTTGGCTATATACAATGGAATAATACATTTTTGAATGTATTAAATTACTTTTAATCACCCTGTATATCTGAAGAAGAGGTATCATCAAGGAAGACTTCCTAGAGTAGGTGATATGAAACTTGAGTTTTTAAATAATAAACAACACTAGGCAGGCAAAAAGGGGAGGGGATAATAGACAAAAGGATCAGCATATGCGAACACTTCAAGGCATTTTAAAGCTTTAGTATGTGCAAGGAAATAGCAGCAGATCCATGCTACTAAATATAAAGTTTTGGTGGGGGAATGACAGAAGTAGATGGTAGGTAAGCAAAGGCAAGTTCAGACAGCATGCTAAGGAGCCTAGTATGACCATAATGGTGCATTTTTATCTGAATGTTAATTTCCTGAACATAGTACGCAACCAACAATAGCTTGCTTTCCTTATTTCACAGTGAATTGAGTGAAAATTAATATTTCCAAGGTAAGCTCTAAGAAAAGGGAAGAGAGAGACAGAGACAGAGAGGAAGGGAGGGAGAAGAAGGAAGGAAAAAGGGAAGGAGGAAAGGAAGGAAGACAGAAAGAGGCAAGTCCATAACAATATAACTAAACTCAGCCTTTCTGGAAAGAGGTTTTTACATAACCTTTACACTGTGTTTAACAACCTTCTAGAAATACCTTCTATCCTTCCTGCCCATTTTTCCCAGAATCTCACTGCCCACCCCTGGGGCATCAGTTTTTATAGGTGGGATTCAGAGTAGAAACCATATTATTCTATAGGAGCAGGATTCATATCCTTTGCTAGGAGGGAAGTGGATATGATATTTTGTCTAGTAAAGTCATCTGTATGCACCACCATCATTCTCCAAGAGTCAATGATAAGGCAGTGTTTGCTATGCCGCACAGCAAATTATACCATCAACAGACTGACGAGATCAAAAGGAAGATGCCAACATGGAAATAGTTACTACAGGTGTCAAGTAAAGTGTCACTCTAATTAATATATATACACTTTTGTGAAATGTTTATAGAAAATATTGCATGTGGGGAGTTGCTTTGTGTGAAAATTTCTGCAACAACCTAATCACTTTCTGCTTGAAACCTATGTTTTTGAATTATTTTTAACAGAACAGTTGCAATGAGCACAGTGTAGATGTCTCATTTGTGCTTCTAAAATGACTAGTTTTTTGGAATTGGAAATATATGATTAAAAAATAAAACTAAGATTTTAATAGAGTGAAGTTAATTTAGGAGATTCTAATAAGCAGGCTGGGATAGGCAAGAATTGGCCACAGTTCATTCTTTATAATTGACAGAGAGAAGGAAGGAGGACCTTCCTTCCTCAAGTGGCAGGCCAAGTATGTATTCATTCCCTTGCCTTCTGGAAGTTAATGTAGGTATGTCTATGTAGGTCCCTTTTGGAGAGTGAGGAGGTGGTCAGGAGGCTTTGCAACACCCCAGTTTCAGTGTACGGTTCTATATGATTCTCCCTACAATACCACTTAGTGTCCCTGAAACCCATCACGATGACTTTGCATTCCCACAAGTGGACAGTCTATGTTTTAGAGGGGTGTTTCTTCAGGTATGGGCCAGGACAGCCCCCTTCATGATCACTTGGAGTGCATGTTCAACTTGTGATCCCTGAGCCCCACACTAAGCCCACATCATTTCTGACCGGGCCCTGGAGGGACCTGCAGTGGGAAATTTGCAATTTGAAAACCACTACCAGAAACAATACCACATAGTATAACACTGTGATTAAGAGAAAATATTCGAACCAAGTTGTCTGGCTTTGAATTCAGGTTCTACCAGTTAGTTAGGGCTGAGAAACATTAAGTTTCCTTATACCTCAGGTTCCTTGTCTTTAAAAGAAGCACAGTTACACATTATATAATAGTACCCAAATCACACCTATATTGTGAAAATGAAATAAGTTGACAGTGTAAGCATCTTGGAGAAGCTAAGCTCTAAATAAGTGTTAGTTAATACTATTTTAGAGGTGGTATCAGATCAGGGAATTCTTCTAACTCATACAGTTTTCCCAGACCAACCGCCCCCACCTTGCTTCATAGTATTTCCTTTATTTTGATTTTGAAGCTCCAGGAGTGTAGGGATTATGCTGATTTTCTCACTTCTTTTGCACCGTACCTGGGATATTATATGGTGAATAACTGGAAAAAATTGATTTAATACTACCTTCTGTTTCCTTATTAGAACCACTGGCAAAGGTATAATAGTCAACAGTTTTCTGGCTCATAGAAAATTAACCTTAGTATTTTAGGATTGAGAAAAATGTGTGGACTCTTCAAACATAGAAATTGCCCTATGAAATACAGCCTTGCATTCCTTTATGTTGTTGCTTTTCTTTTTTTTTTCCCTCCTCCTTTTGCATAGAAGGAACCTGTCCCACTCCTGCTTCCCTCCTCGCCTCATCTACCCTATTTCCCCCTTTCTCCTGCTAAGCTCCAGATCTGGGCACCTACTTTTACATTTTCCACCAAGGGCCACAAATTCTCTTAGCCAGGGGGCATCACCACGCCTGCTGCACTGTCTACCTGAGGAGTTTTCTTGGCATCTTCCCCACATCTGTTCTAAATGGTTTGTCAGTGGATCTGTGTCTTTCTGTGTTTGATGAGCATCTTGTGGTCAGAGCCTTGTCTCATTCGTCTCTATATCACCAGGGTCTGGCACAGGGCATCACACACATTTCAGTGTAAGAAAGGAAAGAACCAGAGCACCTGGTGGCTCAGTCGGTTAAGTGTCTGCCTTTGGCTCAGCTCATTATCCCAGGGTCCTGGAATTGAGCCCCACATCAAGCCCTGCATCCACTTCCCTGTACAGCTGGGAGGCCTTTTCTCCCCTCTCTCTACTTGCTGCTCCCCCTGCTCATGCGCTTGATCTCCTATGCAGTGCATGCACTCTCTTTCTCTCAAATAAATAAATAAAATCTTTAAACAAAACAAACAAACAAAAAAACAAGAAGGGAAAGAACCAAGGGAAATGCAGCCTAGGATTCTTCTATTTGCTTGTGTTCTCTTCCAAATCATCTGCATAGATATCCATCTAGGTTATTATTATATCAATAGAAACATGGCATTGGACCTGCTAGAGGCCAGACTGGCCAACTAGAAAGTGGGATCAGGCTAAGGCACATCCCTTCAGAGGAACATCCCAAGCATACCCTGTAGACACTGCAAGGATTCTCCTAAGCTAGCCTCAGAAATCACTCAACGACACTTCTCTTACATTCTCTTAATCACGAGCCGATATCAGCTGCCAGCCCAGCTTTAAGGGAAGGGGACTCTTAAAAGAGCATGCATCAATATGAGACACTTGACTCATCAGTGGGGAAGAGGAAGATCTTTCAAGACAAGCCACTGTACCCTCCCTTATCTTTTTCTGTCTCCTCAGACAAATTATGGAGAAATATGTTATCATGAACACTGCAGAAACTTTTAGATGTGCTACACCTGGTTTCAAAGTCTGACTCCACCATGTACCAGGCACCTGATATCTGTAAGGGAGCTAACAATACCAAACCTACATTGTAGGGTTACTGTGGGAATTAAAGAAGATACTGGCACAGCTTCTATTGTTAATATTATTTTCACAATTTAAGAAAAAAATATCATGAAAAATACCTAACATGAAAAATATATAAAGTGCAAGATTTATGGTACTTTTCCCCTCTAAGAAATCTCTAAATCAACCCCATTCTAAATGTCATTAAACAATGTAAGATTATATATTTTCAGCTCAGTTTCAATATATTTTATATACAGGTGGCCCTGAAATCTGAAAAGAAATCAATAACGTTTAAATGCTCTATTGATTTCAATTTACCAACAACAGTGTGTAGCCAGAAACTTGCAAATATCCTTTGTCCAGATGAATTGTTGGTAACATAGTGTACCAAGATACTTTGCCTTTATATCATTAAATTAAATGCCTTTTTCTAGCTAATGAAAGTGCCTGGCATATTAAGAACATCCAAACCTATTAGCTTTTACAATTTTCTTCTGAGAAAATATTCTGAATCTATCTTCCTTTCTTTGTTAGGAACCCTAGGCCAGAGAGATTGATTGACCTGACCAAATCCACTCCCCACGCTTATTCTCCTAGAGAGAAGACTGTCCGTATGCTTCTGTGAGTCTATGACCTTGTTACAACCAAGTGCAAACTGCTATCCTCGCTCTCTGCTAGATGTTACCCAAGGTAAAAAAGACCGCTATGCAAGGTGTCATTCCACTTCAGCCATCAAGGTGTCATCTTTTCGATTAGAGAACCGAGTAAAAACCTTGGGAAAACAAAGGGCAAGAGTATATTCTGATGACATTTTTGGGTAAAATCAGAATCTCTGACCCCTGAAAATGATTTGTTTTGAGACGTAGGGCAAAATGAATTTCCAATAATTTAATTTCTCTCATGCCTTCAAAGCCGGCGAAGATACCCAGAGGTCAATTAATGCAACCTCCCGTACCTAAGCAAGACCCAAATACACTTCAATGCAGCAAGAGTGGACCTTTCTCTTCTAAAATTGCTAGCAAAAGAATTTCTCCTAGCTCTGGTTCTTACGTAGATAAGAAAACATTTACTCTCGTATCCAGAAACCACTCTTTATCCATCTTTCCCAATTTTCTTATTATGAATATGGAGGAACAGATGTTCAGAGTCCTTGTCCAGTGCTGTTGTCCAGTGCTGACTTTGTCACTCCACCCATACCTCCTGACTGTGCTAGAGACATCACACTCCCTAAAACATCTGCAACTTATGATAGGAAGGTAGATGATGTATTGTCAACATGAAATATCAATTTCGGTGATGTCTGAGGACTTCATAAGGACGGGGCCATCTTTTGATCTCTAATTCCCAGTTTTTCTTACATTGTCCCCATTAAGAAATCTCTCCTTTTATTCCAGCATTGGCTTGGTTTTTCTGGACTATCATTACCTGGTGGTTTCTTCCACAGCTCTGCTGATGGCTACCATTTACTGTGTGCACAATATGTGCCAGAGACTGTGCAAAAATAATATATATATATACACATAAGCTAGCCTCAGAAATATATTATATTATATATATTACATATGTAATTTCATTTAGGTCATTGAATTCTTACAACAACCTTACCAGGTTTTCAGAACAGAGTCTTAGTACTTGTCTAATAGGGCATGAAAGTTAATGGTGGGATTAGAAATTGATCCTATGTTTTCTGGCTCTAAAGCCCATGTCCTTAAACATGATACTCTTCTGCCTTCAAGTATCATTGCAAGATGCTCTTCGCCATTCCTAAGCTGGATTTGTCTCTGCTCTCTTACCAGTTCCTCCTAAGGGAAGCAATATTACTGAACTGGTTGATTAGAATCAGAGATATTTCCTAGAACACACTAAATGAGTGGGCTGGGTTACTGTGTCTTATGGGCAGTAGAACAGTGAGATTTCTTTCACTCTCCTTTGTGGTCAGAGGTCAGTGAGAGGACTGGATTCATTTCTGTACAGAAGGAAGTGCCACATCTTCCCTCTACTTTTTCCCGAGATGTGCTCAGGGCTTAGTGGTCTGTCAAAGGGTGACACTTTGCCTGGGCTGGCTCCCCCTTACTCCATCCTCTCTGGTACTGGTGAGTGTGGCGTATTCTTATCGCATTACTTGGTAAGATTGCACCTGAGCTCAGAGAGGGGAGAGAGAGAACAAGATTATAGATTAGAAGGAAGGAACCTCACTTAGTTATTCCAATCTGAATCACTGAGAAGGTGAAAAACAGCCCTGTTAACACCAGAGTGCAATGTTTCAAAGAGAAGATAAATAATGATCAAACAAGGCAAACACTGTAGCCATTCTGACCAAGTTTGGATAAGATATGGACAAGGTTCCTCATGACCACAGAAGTGACTAACCATCCTTATCTCTCGACATACACTGTCTACTTTGAGTGACTGCTGCTTCTTTAGTATGGTAATTCTAACTTCACTTTGTTCTGCCTGCCTCATAGATTAAATTTATTATGATACCCAGTCATTAAATTGCATTTTTATAACATCTGAACCCCAGCTGGTCCCTGCTTCCCTAAACCCTGCTTAGAGCCCTCTATTATCCTTATCAATCTGTAAAAGGACTAAATTCAGAACTAAACAAGACACTGAATATGAAGACATTTCCTAAATAATGAAGTACACAAAAACACCCAAATCCACAATAGCCAAACTATGGAAGCAGTCCAAGTGCCCATCGATTGATGAAGGGATAAAGAAGATATATCATGTGACATATATAATGGAGTATTATTCAGCCATAAAAAGAATTAAATCTTGCCATTAGCAACAACATGGATGGAGCTAGAGAGTATAATGCTACGTGAAATAAGCCAGTCAGAGAAAGACAAATACCATAAGATCTCACTCATGTGTAATTTAAGACGCAAAACAAAGTTAAAAAAAAAAAAAGAGAGAGAAAAAGAGGGAGACAAACCAAGAAAGAGACTCTTAAGTATAGAGAACAAACTGATGGTTACCAGAGGGGAGGTGGGTAGGGGGATAGCTGAAATGAATGATGGAGATTAAAGAGTACAGTTATCATGATGAAAAAACATAAAATAACAAATACCCACATCCTGTAAGAGGCTACTCCCAATTCTTTCTTCCCACCTAGATTCCCCTGCAGTAAATCATTCCTTTTTGCAGCAAGCTAAATAACCTAAACATTCTTTTGACTAGAGATGTGTTTCTGGTGACCTTTAGAAGTGGGCTCTCACACCATGTTCTCCAAATCACACTACATTCTCCCAATGTTGTAACAGCTCTGTATTAGGAGATTTGGAGTCCTTGCCTAGCTATAAATTAGAATTATACTTACTTTTCTGTGAGAATACTATGCTTCATGCTATAGTTTCGCCAGTCAAGAAGTGGGAAAAAATGTGGGTAATACTCAGAAACCAAACAGTATCTTGAACCATAAGGATTGGCAGTTTCTATCAGCCTTAATCTTTTTTGTCTGCCTTTGGTGAGCAGGGCCAGATTAAGATCTTTAAGAGGTGGAAAGCCCTAAAAACATTACCAATTCCTTCTGTTTATTTTTGTCCCTAGTCAGTTTTCTCCATAAGCACTTGCTTAGCCTGAGTATTAATCAGCCCAAGCTGCTGTGTGCAGTCAAAAGGGACTTTTGCCAGGACTTCTGTGGTCAAGACACACCTTCCAAACTGAGGAAAGAAATAGGAAGAAGGAGCAAAAGGCTCTACTTGCCCTTGAGCCTAAGCTACTGCTCTGTTTTAACTGAGATGCACTATTTGCAGGTGAGGGGTGTGTGGATGTGTGTGTAAGGAGAAGAGGGATTATTTGCTATTTGTTTAGCCAGTAATGAAACAATTATATTATAAATAGAAGGGAAAGGGAGTGAATGTGAAATTCTAGAACTAAAACCTAGGATTCTGCAGCCAGATGCTGGAAGACTCTTCTCAGAGGGCTTATTGTGTATCAGCAAACGTAAACATTACCAGGGTTTTAGAGTGACATATGATTAGTGCTTTGATGGGAAAAGACCAGCGGCTTCAGGAATTTAGAGCAAGGGGACTTAATTTAGGGTCCCCAAGGGACATTGCAGCTGAGATCTAAAGACTGGGTAGACTGAGTAGGGAATCATGTATGGGAAAGAAGCTAAGGGTGCACACAGTCTTATGTGATGGACAGGAAGCAAGAGAAGCTTTGAGTGAACTGGGTGTTATACGAAAACAATGAATCGTGGATCACCACATCAAAAACCAATGATGTATTGTATGGTGACTAACATAACATAATAAAATAAAATTAAAAAAAAAAAGAAAAACAGGAAGAAGCCCCAAAGATGTATTGTATGGTGACTAACATAACATAATAAAATAAAATAAAAAAAAAAAAGGAAAAACAGGAAGAAGCCCCAATGCATAAAGAATGAATGGGGAGTGCCATGGAGTGGGGTTGAACCTTGTTGAAGGGTATGGACTCAGTGGCCAGTGTTGTCCAAATTTGAGTACCTTTTGGGCGAGAGAAGAAGACTTCTTATTCATCCTCACTTTGCATTTTATCAAGAAAAAGTGTTTTGCCTCAGATCTCCCTCTCTCTGTACAAGTCAGCTTTCAGATATCTGCTTCCCTACTCATCCCTGGGCTAACCTCTGGCTGCCCAACAGCGTGTGTGGCCCTGAATAATAGGTTTGGGTTCTCACCTGAAGACGCTCTCTGGCAGTCCCTGTGTGCTTGGGAGAAGTTACTCGGCCATTCTGTGCTCTGTAAAAAAAGCAATAGTAGTTGTCCTCTCATGTAAGGTTGTTGTAAAGATTAACTGAATTAGTTTGTAAAAAGCAATTCTAAATAGCTAGCACATAATAAACAGTTAACAACTCTCATCTCTCATTATCTCTCATTATCTCATCTTTCATTATCTAATCATCTTTCAGTATCCAACATGTGCATTGTTTGGTGCCTGTTCAGAGCCCATTCCAACCTCTTCTAATAATAGCACTAAAATATATTTTGCAGAATTACTTCTCCCCACTTTAAGTTCAAGGCCCGGCCCTATACCCCAGTCCAGGTGTGGGCACATACCCTAGACGTGGCCAGTCACAATCACAGTGATTCATTCATGGATAGGTTGTAACCCACTCCAAATTTATGGAATTTGCTCCTATGGCTTTTTGCCAGAATGCTAGGGAAGAGAATCTCTTTTTACCTGGGCATTACTAGGTAGGATGAAATATAAACCTAGAGTGGTCACCAGAGGGGATTTCCATCCTGAGAATGAAGCCAACACAGAAAAAAAAACATACCTGAAGGATGAAGACCTGACAATTCAGGTTCCTGACAATCTTCTTTGAGCACTAAATTCAGTTATATTTTAAGCAAACATTTTATTTACATTTTTTTATTAAATTAGTAAAAAAACCTGTATCTGAGTTTTCGTCAGTTTGAGCAAGATGGCTTCTGTCCAAAGAGCTCTAACCCATTGACTTCACTGAAGCACTTTCTGATTTGCAAGCGGTTCAAGGAGGGACAAAAGGGCTGAGTATCACAAGCTGACCCAGGAGAGCACTGCTAAGCATAGTTATTACTAATGCATGCACTTCATATTCCCTCACAAATGAAACCTCTTTCTGTTCTCAAGTCAGATTAGGTCTATGGACCCAATGACTCAGAACATTTGGAGCCTACCAGAGGCTTCTAGTCCTGGTTTTCCCCACATCCTGGGCCCTTTTGTTTTCCTGGGTTATGGGAGACCCTCTAAGTTGTTCCCCCCCAACTCCATTTCAGGAGAACAAATCCATACTGTAAGTCCATTTGTACCCATTTTTAATTATCCTTTCTAGGTCTTCCTTGCTCTTCCATCCCCCATTCCAGTCTTTCTCAGGTCAGGGAAATGTTTTATTTCAACTTCAACTGGGACATCAGAGAGATGGGTTTCAGCTCCCAGAGAGACTCAGACGGGGTCAAGGGGAAAGGGGGAGCATGAAGAAATATTAAAATAACAACCAAAATCAGTGAGAAGAAACAACTGGTATTAAGTGAAATGGGCCCCAAGATGGTGAGGGAGGTCAGTGCTTCATTGAAAATGAGATGAGAAATTTACCCTGTAGTTTCCTGCTATAGCAAAGATAGAAGAAAACACAGCCAGCATTTGCATCAAAGGGGCAAGAGGACTTTGAAGGGCAGGTAAGTCTAGAAGCTAGGAGCACAAATATCAGAATCAGTCAAATTAACTGTTGTATTTTGGTCAGCTCTCTTTACAGGTTAGTGAGAAAAAAAAATCTTGCTTTGTTTGATTTACATAACTTCTAAAAACACACACAAAGGCCATCTAGTTTGTCATTTCTTAAGAACTCTGGCTTTGATTCTCAACTCTTCTACCTTCTAATTGCACGACCTTGAAAAATGTTCTAAACCTCCGTGGCCATGCTGATGTACAAGATTAAAATGATTATCATCATTGTCTTGAGTCAGAGAACTATTATTAGAACTAAACAAGACACTGAATATAGACATTTTCTAAATAATGAAGTACACAAAAATAATCATTATATATACAAGTATTATAATCATTGCTATTATTTTGTGGAACATAAATTGAGGTAGAGACTAAAGAGCACAATGAATTTCTTTCATGCAGATTGTTTCATAACTTGCTATATCAGTGGGCACATTCTTTTCAAAATGACAAAAGCAATACATCAGGGATTTGAATCATTCTTTTCCCAAGAGGAAGGTACTGAGTTTATGATGATTGATTGTGACCTTGAAAATATAATTATTTCCATGGTACTGAAAATGCAATTTATTCTTTTCAGTATTTAGGACAGTTGGAGGAATTTCACAATGACCTGCAGAGATGGTGGTGGGGCACTTGTAATTCAAAATACAAAAAAGAGTATTGAGGAACTATAGAGTCAATTCTCAAATGGTACTTTGCAAATGGATTAGAATGAGCATTTTTTAAATGTCCATATTTTTAATCATATAGGTTATTAATTATTAATCTTGTTAATCAAAAAAGTAAGAGAAAAATCAAATCATAGGCATCAACTATGCCTAAGTATTTCCACCTAGGTTTGGTGTGACCTACAATAAATCTAGATTTCTAGCTCTAAGAGATTGAGAAAACAGATGGAAGTTCCCAGTATTTACCCTGACTGTACAGTATAAATACATGGTTTCTGACATTTCAGAGTAGAAAGCTTAGGCCCAATATTTACTGGCTTTGCTGCTTCAAACTTAAAAACAATTGCTTTGGGTCTCAATTTCCTTATCTATAACTTGGGAACACTAATAACTTCTTTGCAGACTTATATCTATAATAGGCTCTATACAGAATAGATGTTCAATAGATAGTAGCAATTAATAGTACTTCCAAATTTGAAAAATGAAAGTCCAGATTATTTTACGCTATATATCTTTATATCTTGTATCTTTTTTTATTATTATGTTATGTTAATCACCATACATTACATCATTAGTTTTTGATGTAGTGTTCCATGATTCAGTGTTTGCATATAACACCCAGTGCTCCATGCAGAACATGCCCTCTTTCATACCCATCACCAGGCTAACCCATCCTCCCACACCCCTCCGCTCCAGAACCCTCAGTTTGTTTTTCAGAGTCCATCGTCTCTCATGGTTCATCTCCCACTCCAATTCCGCCCCCTTCGTTCTTCCCTTCCTGCTATCTTCTTCTTCTTCTTTTTTTTTTTAACATATAATGTATTATTTGCTTCAGAGATATATCTTGTATCTTATGCTTTCCTTAAACTAGAATAAGATTCTCTTTTGTAACCTTGCAATAAAAAATGGTATTTTTCTTTGTCTTCTTAAAATCCTACATAATCTGGCTCTACCCAGTTAGATCCAACTTCCAACTTTATTCATTCCTTTTATGCAGATCCTTAAACGCCTATCAATTCCTACACATTTCTGACTCAATGACCTTTTCCTTACAATTTCTCCAAATATTTTCCTCACCTGAGTACTCTTCTCCATCCTTTTTACTCATCCATATTTTAAACATCCTTTGAAGCTCTGATCAGTTTTTTTAGACTGTAGAAAAGCCTT
Organism: Leptonychotes weddellii; assembly: GCF_054177405.1. Lineage (NCBI taxonomy): Eukaryota > Metazoa > Chordata > Mammalia > Carnivora > Phocidae > Leptonychotes > Leptonychotes weddellii. The sequence goes on along the minus strand of NC_138370.1, from coordinate 165,377,848 downwards.
ACTTCTCTTTTAGGGAAAGAAGGTGATAGAAAGAACGGGTCATTGTGATAGGTAGAGTAATGACCTTCCAAAGATGTTCATTTCCTAACCCATGGAATCTGTGAATATTTTAGATTACATGACAAAGGGAAATTAAGATTTCAGATAAAAATTAAGTTTGTTAATCAGCTAACTTTATGGTAGGGAGATTATCCTGGATTATCTAGGTGGGCCCAATATAATCACAAAAGTTGTTAAATACAGTCAGTGTCAGAGTAATGCATCATGAGAAAGACTTGGCCAGCTAAGAAAGACTTGCTGCTTTTGAAGATGGAAAGATGCCACAAGCCAAGGAAGGCAGGTGATTTCTAGAAGCTGAAAATGCAAGGAAATGGATTCTCCTCTAGAGCTTCCACTAAGGAATGTAGCCCTGCTAACATCTTGACGTTAGCCCAGGAAGAGCCATTTCTGACATCTGACCTCCAGAACTATAAAAGTTCTATAAGATAATAAATTTGTGTTATTTTAAGCCACCCTGTTTGTGGTAATTTGTTACAGAAGCAATAGGAAACCAATATAGTTCGCAGACTTCTTCTGTATAGAAAATGTTTGAGGCTTTGCAGGCCACGTGGTCTTTTGTCACAACTTCACAACTCTGCCAGTGTAGTGTGAAAGCAGTCACAGACAATATATAAATCCACGGGCATGGCTAGGTTCCAATAAAACTTGATCAATAAAAACAGGTGGCCAGCCAGATTTGGCTCGTAGGCCACAGTTTGCTGAATGCCAGTGAGGCTTACCTATGAACTAATACTTCCAGAACCTTGACTCCTTGGGCAAGTTATTGAATGTCTTTATACTTTAGTTTCTTTATATGAACAAGGGAGTCACTTATATCCATGTGGATTCTAGATGACAAACCATATCCAAAAATTCATGTTTCCCTTTCCATAATGGAAGTTGCACCTGGGAAATAGTTGCCTCACGAAGACTGTGCTTTATGCTTTCCTTATAGTCGGGTACAGCCATGACCTTCCAGCCATGGGGATGGGAGCTGAAGTAATGAACACTGTTTCCTTCCTTGTCCTGTATAAACCTCCCACATGACTCTCCTGCAGGTTTTTTTCCCCTCCTCTGGCTGGGTGTAATGGAGGTGATCCCAAGGGTGATCTTGAATCCCACACATTGAAGATGGAAATCCTCTGTTCTTGGGTCCCTGAATGAACATGGAAGACAGCTGCTCTGCATAACTGTTCACTGATCTAAAAATAGTGTGTGAACAAGAAGTTAACTTCCAGTCTTTTTGAGCCATTGTAACTTCTGCAATCTATTCATATAACAGTTACTGTACTCTAAGTAATATCTCATGCTTAAAGTTATGACAAAGATCAAATAAAATATTGTGTAAAATGCTATACATAGCATATGGGATTTAGTAGATATTCAGCAAATAACAGTTATACATTCTCTTATTTTTTAATTCCTCCAAGACTCTCTTTTGCACTGCACAATGTAAGTTTAAACCGGGATGCTCTTCTTGACAGGGAACATTTGACAAGGAACATTGGCTTCTATTTTTGAGGCAGCATGACATAGTATTAAAAGAATGGGCTTTGAAGTTTGCTACACCAGGCTTCACTCCCCTGCATCCCCCACTCCCATAACTATTTATTCTCTGGATTTAATTTTTCTTAACCTGCTTCATCATATGTAAAATACTAGTAAATGACAGATAGTTACTATGTTTAGCCCTTCTGTTTGCATTAATGTATGTCAAGATTTTAGTACATGCCAGTAAATACTCATTGACTTGTTTATTCATTTATCAATTATTCAACATTATGAAAGTATGATGCAGTAACTAGATGAAGTTGTTTAATTTCTTTAATTCTTTTGTGATACACTATGGCATTGCCACAAGACATGTGAGCTTTAAAGACAGATAAACATGAGTTCGATTTATATTCTTTGCTGATCTCTTTTGTTTTAGTGGAGAAAAAATAATAAGTTTGGAGGGAGAAAAGTTAGATTGGAGTTTTATGCTCATATAACAGCCATATGACCGTATTTTCATATAGCCACTTCCATATGTTTTTTTCTTTTTAAAAAAATTTTATTATGTTAATCACCATACATTATATCTTTAGTTATTGATGTAGTGTTCCATGATTCATTGTTTGTGAATAACACCCAGTGCTCCAATACGTGCCCTCTTTAATACCCATCACCAGGCTAACCCATCCCCCCACCCCCCTCCCCTCTAGAACTCTCAGTTTTTTCCTCAGAGTCCATAGTCTCTCATGGTTCATCTCCCCCTCTGATTCCGCCCCCTTCATTTTTCCCTTCCTGCTATCTTCTTCTTCTTTTTTTTTTTTAAACATATAATGTATTATTTGTTTCAGAGGTACAGGTCTGTGATTCAACAGT
>NC_138370.1:165357896-165374942 GCF_054177405.1 Leptonychotes weddellii | reverse complement strand
CATTGACATCTTCACAATATTTGTTCTTCCAATCCATGAGCATGGAACGTTTTTCCATTTCTTTGTGTCTTCCTCAATTTCTTTCATGAGTATTTTATAGTTTTCTGAGTACAGATTCTTTGCCTCTTTGGTTGGATTTATGCCTAGGTGTCTTATGGTTTTGGGTGCAATTGTAAAAGGGATCGACTCCTTAATTTCTCTTTCTTCTGTCTTGTTGTTGGTGTATAGGAATGCCACTGGTTTCTGTGCATTGATTTTATATCCTGCCACTTTACTGAATTCCTGTATGAGTTCTAGCACTTTTGGGGTGGAGTCTTTTGAGTTTTCCACATAAAGTATCATATCATCTGCAAAGAGTGAGAGTTTGACTTCTTCTTTGCCTATTCATATGGTTTTTTAACTTTGATGCTCATATCTATGAAGTAGAGAAACTTGGAGTAATTTTTAAAAAGTGAAAGCTAATGTATAAAAATTACTAATAGAAAACCTGCTGCATAGTAGGTGCTCAATAAATGATTTTTATTATCATTTTCATAATTATTATTGGGTTTGAATCCCAAAAGCTTAAGAATAATCATTATTTTAAAGATTGGGTCATCATTATCATTATAAACAAAGTTATGTTAATTTTTTAAAGGCTGAGTACAAACGCAAAGTCCTTATTCTAGGAGTTGATGTAATCCCATTGTAATATGCTGAACCTTGCAAGAGAGTAACAGGCTTGACTTGTGCATGTATTGGCTAAGTCCTGAAGATGATAAATGATTTTCATTAAAATTCACCCTACTCTGTGTAAACCCAAATACTGTACACAGTTAAATCTTCTGATAAATCAAAAAAGTCTACGTGAAAGCTGAATACAAAACAGAGGTCATTTGAAAAGTGAGACTAGTTAATCAATTCATTTGCGTATATATTTAAACATTTTGTTTAGTTATCCATCAAGCAATCATAGAAAATATAAATCACTGTTTCATGTTAGCTTCATATCATCAGACACTACACGGCCCAGGCAGTATGAAAGCAATAGATCATCACCAACAATATTTATTGAACTGTCACTGTCTGAATAGGAAAATAAAGAATCCACCATGCCAATAATGTCAAGAGACTCAAGAAAGTTCTATCCTTCTCTCTCAATTGATCAAGGGCATAGTTTTAACCTCTACTCCTACAGAGATGGACAGGTGACAGCTCCATAGCCCCAGTTCTTAATTCTTTCCACACTACAGATATAAGTGTCCATTTGCTTTTAGGGTATCTCTGTCTGGAAGCTCTCAGAAGTTGAATGATGTTCTTAAACTTCTGCTTTAAATTTCCAGGGCTGTGCTCCAGTTCCCAAACTCCAGCTTCATAGATGTATTTGACTCCAGTTTTCTTTTTCTCCCTCATACAATTTGATGTCACCCTCATAGTTCTTTCTTCTAAACACTGATCTCACTACTTCTTTATTGTCTATCAGATTCACTGGTAAGGTCTTTAATAGGTTAACACAATTATTCTGAGATGTTCATCTAATCTCTACCTGTGACATCCTATTTTCATAAAATACGTCCATGAGTAGCAAACTCAAATGCCTCTAGGGCCAGGCAAATAATGCAAACACTGATGCCAGTTATGGATACAAGCACATTTTGCATATTATACAAATGAATAGTATTCACTTGCACAAATATACATGCTCTCTTCTATTTTTCTTGAAAATCTATGCTTTTGCTAGTTTTCATTTATCACTTACCACTTATTTTTTTATTTTGTTTTTTACTAAATTACATTTACTTAGTTCAAAACGTCAAATACCATTAAAAGTGTTATCAAGAAAAGTAATAGTTCCCTGTCCTATACTTTCTATCCCTAATTTTTGGTCCCCCTTACCCCTTCCACCTGGTATTTATTTTTATATTTCTTAAGAATAGTCTTATATTACTGTCTGATTATTCTGTTTCTCATTAATATTCTACTCTAGAAGGCGAGTGTTTAGTTCATAATCTTTTCCTCTTGGAAACTCTTTATATTTCAGTCTTCCTACATTCATACCCTTTAATATATTTAGAGCAGTGATTTTCACATGGTTGCATGCATCACAATCAGCTGGGAGGGGGGCTTGTAAGATGGATTGCTGGGCCTCATTCTCAGAGTTTCTGACTCAGTAGTTCAGGGTGGGGGACCCAAGAATTTGCATTTCTAACAATTTCTCAGGTGATCTTGACATTGGTGGTCTGGGACATATTTTGCAAACCACTGACTTTCTATAGCATTATTTGTAAAGTCAAAATTTGCTTTTTCATTTTAATGACCCAAATATTATTTAGGCCTGTGCTATACAGCATACTATAATTATATTTCCACTAGTGTGCAACATTTTCTTATTTTTGGAATTAAAACTCTTCTTCCATACTCTTATTTCCAGATTTCCCAATAGAACTAACATTTTTTGGTATTAGAAAACATTTAATAATATGTTGATTTATTTTATTTTTTAGAATCATCTCTTCTGGAGTCCCACTTTTATTTTATTTTTAATCTGTCTCATCCCAACTGTTTGTAGACCTCTATCACAGCTCTTTGTACACAACATCCGAAGCATTATTTGCCTCTCTCCTAGATTGGATCATCTGTTTCCTGGACTCTGTGCTTTCTTGCTCTTTCATGGTTTTCACTTTCCTTCTTCTGAAACTCATCCTTTGGTAGTAGCTTCCCTAAAATGTGTTCTTGTATGAATGTATCCTTATTATGCATACATCTTTGATTGCTAGGTTGGGTAGTTATAGATTTATAAGTTGGAAATTATTATCTCTCAGAATTTTTAGAACACTGCTTAATAGTTCTCTATTAGTGATGTTGTTGAGCAATCTGAGACCATTTTAATTCTGGGAACATTTTATATGGGGGGTGTGTGTGCCTGTAAATTGAAGATGTTATTTCATTGAAAATCTGTGACATTGTAAATTGAAGAAGGCTAAGGAGGAACCTTATTAAAGCTATTAGATATAAATGACACAAAACATAAAAACTTCTAAGTGGAATAAAAAGAAAACATATTTCCTTAGAGATACACTTTTCCTCTTGTAGCAGAATATAGTTGGCATTTTGCAGGTGTATGTTCTGTATGCTTATGCTTTCCCATCATCCATGTTCATGTTTCTTTAAGGACTTTGAAGACATTTCCCCCGACTCCATGTGGTCCCAGTGGGGCTATCAGTGACAAAATCCTGTCACTATCTATAGGATAGGTTAGGGGAATGATCCAGGCTGGTGACGAAACAGTGTTCCTATATACCAGATTTAGGCATGGATACATGACCAATCTTGGTGTGTGGAGATTAAGGGAAAGGTCTCCTTACTTGCAAAAACTGGGAGAATGAAAAGGCCTCGGTGGTCAATATGCTTACCTAATGGCCAGAGCCTTTCTGAGAAGAAAGCCAAATAAAGGGAGAAACTCAGCTCTGCTAATGTATTGAGCTCCAGAATCTACCTGCGTCCTTCCCTGATACATGAAACAATAAATTTACTTTTTACTTAGATATAGTTCATTTTCTGACTTTTGGAATAGGTAAACCCAGAAGAATACACTCTTTATCCACCTCCATAGATGAATCATTTATGATCTTAAATAGAATATTTGACACCATATTTGGATTACATACTTGTAAACAGTACAGTTTTTAAAGGATCAAAGTGTCTTAGTAGCATGACCTCAAATGTTTATTTATAATTCAAATAAAAAGCTTTTTAAATACAAATATATATAAACTCAAAGATGAAGTAATAAAGTGATGTAGTGTAGGTGTTTGGTAAATTGTAAATGATATTAATTATTACTCTTATTGTAGTTATAATTTTTATTAAAATCACTACTATTGTAATGCCACAGATGTATTATTCTTCACGCATCTGCAGATTAGAATTTAAGACATGTTGCTCAATGGGTCTAATGTCACAATATTTTTATTGTACCATCATTTATTAATGCAAATATTGCCACCATAAGCACAAATTATATGACAGACCATTACATTTCTGGAAATTTTTATCATAACCAATCATAATGCCACATGTCTCCTCTCACTGCTATTATTCCATTGAACATTTTAGTGCCTCTACTTTGTATGCCTTGCCTCTTATCCCTTTCAATCATAATCTCACTTTAATTGCCTCTTCTCTGGCAAATACAAACATTATCTTCCTTACTCCTGGAATTAATAACTTCTGTGATGGCTTATCATCTTTTTTGTTCTTCAGTGCACCTTTCCAATTAAAATGGAAATTAAATGGAACTGAAAATGATAACCAAAATCATGTATGTAGCATTTGGTTGATTTGGATTCCACTGAGTGTTAAACAGAACTCTTTATAATTCAGTCTTTTCCCTATTTATTGTTTCCCACAAGCCACTAGGAAAAAGGTCAATATATGTTGATTGTCTGTGTAGGTTTATTTTAAGATACACACATAGATAGATAGATGATAGATAGGTAGATGATAGATAGATAGATAGATAGATAGATGATAGATAGATAGATAGATAGATGATGATAGATAGATAGATAAATTGATTGATCCTGGAAGGCTTTTTATCCATTGGCATTTTTATTTCTCAATCCTGAATTTCCTAATCCATTTGAACTGGAAATTTTATTTTTCTCTTTTATTTAAATTGTTTTCATTTCTTTCCATCTCTTTCTTGAGTATGATTCATGAAACTGTCACCTTTATGTTTGTCTGGTTTCAATCATGTGAGCTCCAAGGCTCCCTGGGGAAGACTGCTTCATTCACTCTGCCAACGTCTTTCTCAGTGCCCCTGCCATTACCCTCGTATGCACAGGGTTCTCATGGCCTGACAGTCTGAAACTTGTATACCCTACAGAATGAGGATTTGGCCCCTGAGCCAATCTTGACCAAAGTAGGGTGGTCATGAACTGCTTCACATGGACGTGACCTCCTCCAGACTGAAGGGCGTCCTAATAATAGATCATTATGTCTTCTTTTTTTTAAAGAATTGTTTTTAAGAATTCTTTCCAGGGTACCATTTTACATTTAGTTGTCATGTCTCCTTAGCCTTCTCTTGTATTAATGACATTGACAGTTTTGAGGAATACTGATCAGGTATTCTATAGCATGTCCTCAATTTGGATTTGTGACATTTTTCTCCTGGTCACACTGGGTTTATGGGTTTTGGGGAGAAGACCAGAGCAAAAGTGCTATTCTTATCAAATTATATCAAGGACACATACTATTAACACCTGGCTTGATTAGCTGGTTGAGGTGGTATTTGTAGAGTTTCTCCACTGTAAAGTCATTTTTATGTGTTTTCTATACTTTATCATTCGGGAGTAAGTCACTAAATGCAGCTCATGCTCAAGGAGTTGGAATTTTTAAGTACATGTCCTTGAGGAGGGGGTAACTACATAAACCATTTAGAATTATTCTATATGGAATATTTGTCTATTTGACTCCATTTATTATTTTTTTCAATACTTTATTTACATCAATATGGATTCATGGATATTTACTTATTTTATACTTTGGTTTATAATCTAATACTATATTATTTATTTTTTTGCTCCAATTGCTCCAGCTTTGGACATCTGGATCCCTTTCAGTTTGGTTCTCATGTCCCTCTGACATACCCTCATCCTTTTGTTTCTTTGAGTACTTCTTCACTTTCTGGCAACATAAGATTCTTCAGACTCATTTTGTGCATTCCCTGCCCCCACCCTGGGATCAGTCATCTTTCCAAAGCAATCTGGTTCCTTTTCTTGGGGAATGATACAAGAACCAAGATCTGGGTGTTAGGTTTCTTCTCACATTTGACTGGTTTCCTGTGTTGGATAGCCAGCCATGTCATTACCATCAAAGGTTTTTCACTGCCCACATTTTCCACTCCTATCTAGAACTGCCTCTATGCTCTGGCTCTCAGATGGGATTTAATGGCACTAATGCAGCCCAAATCAGACCTAGCTTAGGGCAGTAATTTGTTTCTTGTGGGGCCTAGCTACAAGGTGGAGATTTTTGGAAGGGATACACAAATAAGGTTACTCTGAAAACACAACCACTAAGAAAGTCCTCACTGATTACTTTGATCAAATTCAAAGGAATTGTAGATGTATGTATGTACTTCTCACTTCTCTAGGCATGAGAAGGTCTCTGAATAATAGTGTTGTCTAAAGGTAGGAATATAAAAGTTGAAGCAGTAAACTGAAATGGAAGGTCAATAAGTCTCTTAAAATTTTTGGTACATGAGTTATAGTCAATAGATTTAAAAAACTAAATAACATTGGGGTGCCTGGGTGGCTCAGTTAGTCAAGCGTCTGCCTTCAGCTCAGGTCATGATCCCAGGGTCCTGGGATTGAGCCATGGGGCAGGCTCTGTGCTCAGTGGGGAGTCTGCTTGAGGATTCTCTCCCTCTCCCTCTGTCCCTTCTTCCACTCCTGTGTTCTCTCTCTCTCAAATAAATAAATAAAATCTTTAAAAAAATTAAATAGCATTGAATGAGTTATGGTGGTGCCCAATAGAAAGTTAATATGTATACAACTTTTAATTACTTCCAACATGCCCTTTAAAAATTTTCATGGAGTATTAAGGGACATATCCTATTTTTTTCTGTGGATGGCTATCAAAACAAGGCAACTCCCAGTTGTCCATTTTGGTTCACATAATGAGAGAATTAACAATATCTTATCCCTTACCAAAAGGTGATTTCTCTGGAATTCTCTATACCTTGAGGAACTACACATTATAGTTACATTGAAGACATTTGCAGTTCTCCAAAATTGTGTAAGACCTCTTTTTTGAAAATATTTATTGGCCATCATTTTATTCTAAAATTTTATATTTTATTTTCTAAAAAAGATATATTGATGTAACCTAAATCAGTCAATAACAATACAAAGAAAGGTAAGCATACACATGTGATAGGTACAGTGGTTGTCTCAGAAAGATATACTTAAATGTCCATTGCTGACATTGTATCAAGAGATTCAAAATTCCACAATATACATCTGGCTCTTTATTTAATAAAATAAACTTATTTCAAATAATAGTTATAACCAAATTTCAAGAGAGATGATTTATTTTTATCTGCGAAGTCATTGACATTTTTTTTTTCCTTCTGGGTAACTGCAATGATTAAGTTTTGTTACATTTCAATAGATGTTTTTCACTTAGTCCCTGAAATGCCCCCATAGGAAGGATGTGCAAAAGCAGAAAAACTATTGATTACAAATGAAGATTTTATCTCTTATAATATTATATAGAAGTTTTGCACTAATTTGTTTGAATACTAATTAGTGAGAATGTCTTTGAACATCAATAGAGTACAGTGGTTAGCACCATGAGTTTAGGTTCCCATCCAGGGTTTTAATCTTGGGTCCCTTCACTTACCAGCAAATTACTTAACCTCTCATCTGGCAAATGAAACTAATGCAAATGCCAAAAGCTTCATAGGATTGTGGTATCCTTTACAGGAGCTTAAATGTAAGGTGTTTAGCATAATGCCCAATACATAAGAAGTGTTTGATAATTATTAGATGCTAGTATTTACTCACACAAAAATTCAGAAGAAAGTTGTGATGGTTAATTTTATGTCAGTTTGACTGGGCCATAGGATGCCCAGATATTTGATCAGACATTATTCTGGGTATCTCTACGAGGGTTTCTTGGATGAGATTAACATTTAAGTCAGTAGACTGAGTAAAACAGATTGCTCTCCCTGATGTGGGTGGGCCTCATCGAATCAGTTGAAGGCTTGAATAGAACAAAAAGCCTGATCCTCCCTCAAGTGAGAGAGAATTCTTCCTGCCTGACTGCCTTTGAAATTGGGACATCAGCATTTTTTCCTGCCCTCGGACTCTGATTAAAACATGAGCTCTCCCTGGGACTCTAGCCTGTCAGCCTTCCAGTTGGAACTGTACCATCCACTCCCTTGGTTCTCAGGCCTTCAGCCTCAACACCAGATCCACACAGTCCGGTCTCCTGAGTCTCCAGCTTGCAGACCCACTCTGTAGATCTTGGGACATATCAGCCTGCATAATCACATGAGCCAATACCTTATAATAAATCTGTTTTTCTATAAATATATAACAAAGGGAAAAATAGAGGGGAAAAAAATTGAGATCTTAAAAATTTCAAGTGTGCTAATTTCTATGATGTTCTTAGTTATCATTCTTCCACCCTATGTTGACCTGTCAGTGTCACACAATCATTAAAGTGCAGTGGGTATTGGTGTAAATTTATAGTTGGTGTAATCCTTATTGCTGACATGTCAATATTTAACTTGCATTAACCTTTCCTTTGAGGCTGACAAATTGTGCATCTATGGCTTGTTCCGTCTAATTTTTCATGTCATTGCCTTGCAATGCATACAGATTTATAATGTCACTGTGTGATGGATGCAGGTCCCTCCTTTGCCTTGAAGAAGGGTTTCAACCCACTTAGCTTATCCATCGGTTTATTTATTTATTTTCAGTTCTACCCACCACCTATTTTTAAAGCCTTTCAGTGAATTTACCTCCCCAAGGCCCATATTTTGAGGACGAATGGAAAAGGTACCCTTGTCAGGAATCATTACCATGCTGCTACTAAAGACCCTACACATTGTTCTGGCCTATCTCACGCAGAACAGCCTTCATCTGTGTGTGCATGTTGTCACTAAGAATTTGTTGATGGAAACTGAAGGCTGGTGAAAGAAAATTAGGTCAGAATAGTGTGTGGGAAGCAAAATGACATTCTTGTCAGTTTTACCTAATCTTCAAGAACAGAGCTGCCAGAGTTATAATTTCCTTAGGATGTGGACAGCTGACACTTAAACTCAATTATTTCTATGTCTCCTTTCCCCCACCCCACAATTTAGTTATTCCCTTCCCCCACTCCTCAAAAGCTTTAGATATAAAAAGTGGACAAGTGTCCAAGAATTCTTATTTGAAATTCTTGGACCTGAATACTAAGGAGTAAGGAGATTTAGGAGGGCTGAGCCATTCTACAGGTGTTCACAGTTTGTTTCTAAGACAGATTTGTGTAAAGATCAAAAAGACTGACTTGCTAATGATCATGTCCCTCAAATTTACAGTACCACATGAACTATAGCCACACTCTTCACTTCAATGGAATGTTTTAGAGCAGTGGAGATACCTGACCTCCTCCAGCAAGTCTAATAAATTTATTTCAAGTTATCTAAGATAAAGATGAAAGCCACCTAGACCATATATTTAGGGGTAGATGGTTATTTTAATTTATGTTTTATAGAAAATTTGAAGAAAACCCAAAGCAACTGGCACTGAAATTTTCATCTCAGCTCAGCAAAGTGTTATTTACACATGGGCTATTAAAATGTAGCAATTATTGGACTGTTTCCTAGACCCTAGATTAAACTTTAACATTTTTAGCATGTCTTGATTGATTTATGGAAATTAAGAACAGTTAATATATGTGTTTGAAATAACACTCCATCTAATTCATCACTTATACTTGACTACCTCTTTGTCTGAAGAACCACAAAGCAAAACTGATGTTATGTCTTCAATTATTGCTTAATTTTTTTTCTACTTATCAATTCCCAAGCAACATATATCACATAAACAAAGCTAATAAATTTTAAGACACAATATAAAAAATGGTCCCAGATTAATCTTTGCCAATTCTAAGACTAGGTTGGCAATCATATTGACAGTTAGGGTTTATTTTATCATAATGAATCATGATAAATTTGTTGACCAAACAGAAATAGCTATTCCAAGCAAGTAAGCAAACAAACAAATAAACAAATTAGGGCTATATTGTTTTTATTCTTTTTCCCTTAGCCATGAAATCTGGTCTTTAAACACTAACACTAGTGTCTGTGGGAGCCCAAAATATAAAGTAGGTAAAAATAGAAAATCTTTAGCTGAAGTAGGGACTGTGTTCTGAAGCCCAACTCATAAACATCCTCTTTGTCCAACCAAGTTCATTCATATGGTCTCTACATCATTCAGAATTTAAAACCTCCAGATTCCATTCAACTCTTAGTCTCTAGTTATAGTTTTCTCACTTATAAACTATAAGGTGGCACTATCGACAAATCTGGAAGAAACAAGGCAGCAAGTCATACAGATATGTTGGGCAAGAGTATTCTAAGCAGAAGGAACAGTATTTCAAATATAGAAGTTCTGCAATGGAATTGTGGTTGGAGAATTCTTAGGGCAGTAAGGTTGGAGCAATGAACTGAGGGAGGATTATAAGTCAGAGACAGCAAGGACCAGGTGCAAGGGATTTGTAAACAAGGAATAGCATGTTCTGATTTAAGTTAAAGAAAAAGAGGAGACACAGAGGGGTGGGAGAGAGAAAGGGAAAGAGAAAGAGGAGAGAGAAGGGGAAAGAATAAATGGATGGGAGCAGAAAGAGGAAGAGTAAGTAGAAAAATGGAAGTTCTATTTTTGGGGGGGAATCTTAGTGAAGGAACAAGTATGATTAATAGAGGGCATTTTAATTTTGAGATGCATATTAAATATCCAAGTAGCAATATAGAATATGCTGTTGGGTATGAGTTTGGAATTCAGGATTTGGGGAAATATGAGTTTATTTGCCATTTGGAAACATTAGGTATGGTGAGATCATCAAGAATATAAGTGACACAAGAAGTCCAAGGACCAAGCCTGGGGTAAGAGATGGTGCTCATGTTTGGAGGTCAATCTCAGTTTTTTGGGGGAAAAAAAAAAAACAGCTAAGAAGACTGAAAAGGAGCCATAGGGGACATTGTATTAGAATTGTGACAGAGTGATTCCCTAAAAGCCAAGTGTATACAGCATTTCAGAGAGGATAGAGTATTCAAGTATGTCCAATATCACTAAGTCAGGTGAAATAAGAATAGAGAAATGATTGCTGAATTTAGCAAATGGAAGTCATTGATAATTGACAAAAGCAATTATGGTGGACATAGTAGGGGGAAAGCCTCCTGTGGCTTAAGAAAGAGGAGAGGTATGAAGACAGGAAATAGAAACTACAGAGTTTTGTTTTTTGGCAGTCACAGAGGTTTATTGTGGGCAATAGAGTACTGTTGTGCTCTTCCCAGGGTGCATAGGCAGAGGCCATGAGGGCAGTGGGTAGGGTGGTGGCCAGAAGCAAGAGGGGTGCTGGTACTGAGGCCTGATCTCCTGGGGCCTTTGTCCCCTCTCTGTGTCCAGGAGCATCCGTCCTTCTGGGCATGGATGGTTTCTGACTAAGTATGCCTTGGGCCGGAGAGAAGGGTCCCTGCTGTGTGTATTTATATAGCGGTTGGTCTGAGGAGATTGTAGGATTTAGAGTCAGGGAATGATTGTTTTTTTGTTATTTTTGTTGATTTTAGGAAAGCATATTACAGATGTTATATGGAGATATGAGTGATCTTATAGATAGGGAGACATGATGCAGGACAGGGAGGGCCACTTTCTGGAGTGATTCCTTGAGTAAAGATACAATGCACAGGTGGATGAATTGCTCTTACAGGTACAGTAAATTTATCCATCAGAATAGGAGGAAGTCAGAGTAATGGGTCAGGCTAGTAGCTTTGATCATAAGAGTCTGTGCAAGTCCTCTTCAGTTTCCTTCTATGCTCTCTGAGTTAAGAAACAGTCACAATTGAGGAGAGAGCATGGGTTGGAGGATTGGAGATGTCACACCTTTTTTTAAAATTTTTTATTTTATTTTTTAAAAATATTTTATTTATTTATTTGACAGAGAGAGAGACAACGAGAGAGAGCATATAAGCAGGATGAGTGGGATAGGGAGAAGCAGGCTTCCCACTGAGCAGGGAGTCCGATGCGGGGCTCGATCCCAGGACCCTAGGATCACGACCTGAGCCGAAGGCAGACGTCCAACCGACTGAGCCACCCAGATGCCCCAATTTTCACACCTTGATATATAGAAGACTTAATGATAAGGAAATTAACCAGTACTAAAGGGTGACATCCTTTAGTCATATGAATGGCATGGATGTAAAATGAGATTAGTATGCATATGTGTTTCTCTCCCATCACATTCAGCTGTTCCTATGGGAAGGGGACTTGGATTTTAAGCTAAGGTTAGGCCCTCTCCAGATAAGGGAAAGAGAGGATATGGAAATAAAAGTCTATGCAAGAAATTGCTTTAAATGAGGAATTATGAACAAAGAAGTAAAGGAGGTAAGGGAGATAAGTGACAGTGAGAAAGTAGATTAGTGATCTCAAGTGGGTATAGAAATCATTGGAGACAAGTGAGCCAAAGGAAGAGAAATGAAAATAAAAGAGGTGGCAGTTGATGAATGCAATCATGACAAATTAAGAATGGAGAGGGGAAAATTATTGGCAATAACAACATCTGGGTTATGAACATGACAGTGGTAACTATTCTTACATTCCTTAAGGCATTTTTAATTTCACGATTTTGGTAGAATTTCAAGCCCTATAAGAATTGGTTAGACAGCATTTTTCTTATTAAAAAAATGTTTTTGTTAGAGTGTGTTACAAGAATTCTTCAAATTTCAGTATGAAAATTGTCACTTTTCCAATCAGTCAAGAGATTCACTGTCCGATATGGTAGTCACTAGCAATGTGTGGCTATATAGATTTAAAGTTTAATTAATTAAAATTAAATAAAACTTAAAATTCACTTCTTCAGTCTCACTAACCACATTTGAAGTTTTCAAGAGCTACATTCAACTAGTCACTACTATATTGGACAGTGTGAGTATGAAACATTCCCATCATCACAGAAAATTCTATTTAACAGTGCTATTCTGAAGTTTTGCCTCATCCCATTCCAATGTTCAACAGTTCTGGGACAGAATGGAAATCAAATTTTGCTTTGTAACTACCTGATCAGATTTGCTAGAGATAGAAGTCATCTGACAACAGCTGTGGCACCACAGCTGCCCAGATTCCATATGTCTTATGGCGTCTATGAAATAGGAAGATCATTGCCATGGTTACTGCATCACATAATATGAGCTAATGAGAAGTAATTCGCTAGTAAAAGGCAACTCAAAAAACCTGTTTGATTAAAGTAACTATTTCCCATATGTTCTCTTTTGTTAAAAATTGTTTTTATTTTTGAGTGTGTGGGGGGTTTGTGATACAAAACCATTAACCCTTACCATAGTGGTATACCTTCTAGCCTTCAAGTCATATCCATGATATGGCTCAAAATGGAGACTAATATACAGATGGGGGAAACCAATGACTCTTTTAAAGCCTTGAAGCTAGCAATTTCCTTCTAGGCTTACTTCTTTTGGAAGAAAATAGATGAGCAAATAAGCAATCATTTTCTCATGAGTGAAGGTGAGGTCAGCTAAACATCTGCTTAACTCTGGGCACTGGCACAGTTTTCAGAGGAAATTGCTATGACTATAACCAGAATGTCAGAAAAGCTCATTTTTCAGCTTCAGTGGATCTTGTGTTCATTTGATGGAATTTTACTTTCTGTGGCACTTAAGCATATATAAAAACACACACCAGAAAAAGGAAGAGGAATACCAAGAGATAGGAAATAAATACTGTTAACTCTTAATCTGTGTCAGATCTGTGTGAGATGGTTAAATTATATCCAGTCATCTAATATTCACAACAATTATTTGTTGTATTTTTTGTTTTCATCTCAGTTTTACAGATGTCTAAGTAGTACTTAAAAACATTGAGATCAAATCACCTGCTCATGTTCTCAGAATTGATGATGTTTGGAGGTTACAGTCTTCCTGACTCCAAGAAGCTGTCATCATATATAACAGAATTAAATATCACCTGATGAATTTCCTGAGTCACTGTCTGTGAATACTTTGAGTAGATTACTTCATTAGATCAGTTAGACAAAGAACCTACCGTGTTGGAGAAATTGTGAAAATGCAATAGGAATGGGCATGTGCAGAGAGAACTGAGGGAGGAATTCAAGGTTTGCTAAGTAGTTACTGTCAGTCATACATCACATTATTTCCTTTAAAAATGATTTTTTGAACTTCTATTGAAATCAGTAGGTAGTCATACTTAATATACTGACAAATTAAAATATTCACCTGTCAGGAAGGTTAAGAACAGTAAGAACAGTTACCCTAAGTTAGTATCTGCTACTATAAAATGGTTCTAGGATAGACATTAACTCTATCAATGTCCACTTTTTAACTGTTTTAAAAATTCCTTATGATAATTGTTATCTGTTTCTTAGAAGAAATACCATTTTTCTTGTCAGTTTAAAAGTTTGTCAATTTTGTTGTTCATCTCAAAGAACCAACTTTTAGTTTGTTGATTTTTATCTACTATTTTTCTGTTCTCTATTTTATTCCTTTCTGTTCTAATCTTTATTATTTCCTTCCTTCTGATTGCTTTGGCTTTAATTTGCTTTTATCTTCTAGTTTCTTGAGTTGGAAGTTGGGTTATTGATTTGAGATCATCCTTTTTTAATGTAGGCATTTATGGCTATAAATGCCTCCTAAGTACTGTTTTAGCAGAGCTCCATACATTTTGGTATATTGTGACTTTTTTTTTTTTTTAGGATAATATCATTTATTTTTTTTTTAAGATTTTATTTATTTATTTGAGAGAGAGAGAATGAGAGACAGATAGCAAGAGAGGGAAGAGGGTCAGAGGGAGAAGCAGACCCCCCGCTGAGCAGGGAGCCCGATGCGGGACTCGATCCTGGGACTCCAGGGTCATGACCTGAGCTGAAGGCAGTCGCTTAACCAGCTGAGCCACCCAGGCGCCCGTGACTTCTTCTTTGACCATTGATTATTTAAGAGTATATTTTTAATTTCCATATATTTGTGAATTTCTAAAATTTCTCTCTGCTTTTGATTTTTAATTTTATCCCATTGTTGTCAGAGCACATAAAAACTATTCCAAAAAACAGAAGAGGCAGGAATACTCCCTAACTTATTTTATGAAGCCAGTATGACTCTCTTACCAAAAAGACAAAGATACCACAAGAAAAGAAAACTAGAAACTAATTTATCTTATTAATATAAATGCAAACATCCTTAACATACCAAATACAACAACATGTAGAAGGGATAATATACCACAACAACGTAGGATTGATAACAAGAATTCAAGGTTGGTATAACATTGAAAAACTTGGGCAGTGTAATATGACATGTTAATAAATAAGAGACAAAAATAAGATGATCATCTAAATAGATGCATAAAAATCATTTCATAAGATCCAAATCCTTTCATGATAAAAAACAGTCAACAGATTATGAGTGGAAGCGTATTTTCTCGTATGGTATAAAAACACTATAACAAACATTATACTTAATGGTGAAAATGTAACTGCTTTCCCCTAATATGAGGAACAAGACAAAAATGTCTGTGGTGACCACTTCTATTCAAATACATACTGGAGGTTCCGGCCAGGGCAACTAGACAAGAAAGTGAAATAAAAGGCATTCAGATTTGAAAAGAAGTAAAACTGTCTGTATTCACAGATGACATGTCTTGTAAATAAGAAATCCTAAGGAATCCTCTTCCCCACACCCACCCACAAAACACTATTAGAACTAATAAACCAGTTCAACAAGTTTACAGGATACAAGATCAATATTAAAAAGTCAATTTCTATACACTAAAAATGAATAATCAGAAAATGAAATTAAGAAACAAATTCAATTTACAATAGCATAAAAATGAAGAAATACTTAGGAATAAATTTAACAAAAAAAGGCAAGTTAACTGGAAAAGTACAAAACATTACTGAAAGAAATTAAAGAAGACCTAAATAAGGGGAAAGCCATCCATGTTCATGGACTGGAAGACTTAATAGTGTTAAGGTGGCAGTACTCTACAAATTGACCTCCATATTCAATCTCTATCAAAATCGCAGTTGCTTTTTTTGCAGAAGTTGACAAACTGATCCTAAATTCATATGGAAATGCAAGGAACCCAGAATAGCCAGAACAATAATCAAAAAAGGTCAGGGTTGAAAGAATCATAATTCCCAATTTCAAATCTACTACTAAGCTTCAGTAATCAAAAGTGTATAGCATTGACACAGGATAGACATAAACCTATAAAGCAGAATTGAGAGTCCCCTATACTTATGATCAGTTGATTTTTGACAAGGTTGCTGAGACCATTCACTGGGAGAAAGAACAGTGCTTTCAACAAATGGTGCTGGGACAACAGGATACATGAATGAATGAATGAATGAATGAATTAGTGAATGAATGAATAAATATGTGAATGTTTGACTCCTACCTCACACTAATTACAATATCAACTTGCAATGGACCAAAGATCTAAATATATAAGCCAAAACTATAAAACACTTAAAACATGGGAGTAAATATTTTTCACAATGGATTTGGATATGACACCAAAAGCTCAAGCAACAACAACAACAAAATAAATAAATCAGACTTGATCAATATAAGAATTTGGGGGTTCAAGGGACACTACCAAGAAAGTTAAGAGATAACCAACAGAATGGTAGAAAATATTTGTAAATCACATTTCTGATAAGTATCTAGTATCCTTAATGTACAAAGAATTATTACAGCTCCACAAAAAACCCAAATAAAAAATAGGCAAAGGATTTGAATATGTATTTCTCCAAAAGGACATAATAAAAATTATAAAAAACACATAAAAAGATTCACAACATTATTAGTCATTAGGAAAATACAAATTAAAACCACAATGAGATATCACTTCCCGCCCGCTAGGATACCTATTAGAAACCTCATAAATTTCTGGTGGGAATGTATAATGGCACAGCTGTTTTTTTGTTTTTTTGTTTTCTTTTATTATATTATGTTAATCACCATACATTACATCTTTAGTTTTTGATGTAGTGTTACATGATTCATTGTTTGCGTATAACACCCTGTGCTCCATTCAATATTTGCCCTCTTTAATACCCATCACCAGGCTAACCCATCCCCCCACCCCCCTCCCCTCTAGAACCGTCAGTTTGTTTCTCAGGGTCCATAGTCTTTCATGGTTCGTCTCCTCCTCCGATTTCCCCCCTTCATTTTCCCTTCCTCCTATCTTCTTCTTCTTCTTTTTTTTTTTTTTTAACATATAATGTATTATTTGTCAGAGGTACAGGTCTGTGATTCAACAGTCTTGCACA
>NC_138370.1:165283586-165357396 GCF_054177405.1 Leptonychotes weddellii | reverse complement strand
ACATACCCTCCCCAGTGTCTATCACCCAGCCACCCCATCCCTCCTCCCCAACCCCCACTCCAGCAACCCTCAGTTTGTTTCCTGAGATTAAGAATTCCTCATATCAGTGAGGTCATATGATACATGTCTTTCTCTGTTTGACTTACTTCGCTCAGCATAATACCCTCCAGTTCCATCCATGTCGTTGCAAATGGCAAGATCTCATTCCTTTTGATGGCTGCATAATATTCCATTGTATATATATACCACATCTTTTTTATCCATTCATCTCTCGATGGACATCTTGGCTCTTTCCACAGTTTGGCTATTGTGGACATTGCTTAAAAGCATTACATTTATCCAAGTCTCCAAAGCTGCATATAAAAAATATACACATATATATGCATGTATAGATATGTGTGTATATATACACATTCATGTATATGTATATATATGTAGTCAGACACATACAGTCTCCAAAGCTGCATATAAAAAATATACGCATATATATGCATGTATAGATATGTGTGTATATATACACATTCATGTATATGTATATATATGTAGTCAGACACATACAGATACACCCATCCACATGCATGTGCATATGTGTGTATCGCCTGTTTAGTTTCTGCAATTTCACAATGACATATAAAATGAACAGGACAATTGGACAAAGGGTTGGATATTGCTCTATGTCAAAGTGTTAGAGATGTTATATATTTTAAGTGGATTTCTTAGTTTTTTTTTTTAATGCAACTCAATGTTATTGTAAATACTTGGTGAATCTTCAGTACACATCCAACCTAACAGTCTTTTTAGAAGGTTGTATGTGGAACACATTAGTGAATTACTTTCAGATATTCAAAATTCTGTTGTATGTGAGTCACAGTGAGGAGAATTTGAGGATATTTAAGTTCACTCCCAAAGTATCTCCTTTGTTTTCAGTGGTGTTTGATGTTTAGTTCTCTGGGGTGTTGCAGGAAGAAGGGGCAGTTTAAAAAAGCCCAACAGAAGCTGCCTGTTTTACGTTAAAGAGCCTAGTCAGTTTTGCACTTGCATTGCTGTCTGTGTTTTATCCTGGGGCCTTGGGGATGAAAATTATTTCAGGACAATCTTCTTTTCTATGCTGGGCTCACAGAAGGCCTTCAAATCAGAAATGCAGGGCTCCAGCAGTCTCAAAGCAAATTTAATTTTTCTTTACAAATTACTTGATAAGTTAGATCATAATTTTAATAGATTATTCTAGTGTTTTTATATCATCTAGTAAATTTGAGCTCAGTGTTTTTGGAAACATACTCAAACCACTCTCCTTCAACTTTGCATTGGGAGTTCAGACACCATTAAGAAAAACTGGATGCCAAAAAAGATAATTTTTTCTTTTTTACTGAATTGATGTTTTCTTCTCCCTTTTAAGCCTAACTTTAAATAGCTTTCATGCTCCTCAATTCAAATAATGTCCATGAGTATAGTCTATTCATGATAAAGAACACAATCAGCAAAATTTTCAAGTATTAGATAGCTCATATATTTTATTTTGGGGAATGTGTACCAAGCTTATAAACTCATTTTTTCATCTTGAAGAGTGAGAAACTGAAACTTGAACAGTTGGTAACTTCTCTGGATTATCAATGAGTACTTTATATTTTTTAAGCATGAATAGGCTTTGGGATCTGCAATGCTTATCCATAAAAGCCACTTTTGAGTTAACTGTAACAAAACCATTCTTCTATGCACATTCATACACAAATTCCCTAGATAGCTTAATCAAGACTCTTTTGTTGTTGCTGCCATTTTGATCAAAATTCAATCCAAATTGGCTTGGACAATCATATGCATTATGCATGCTTAGAAACACACACACTCAATAAAATTTTAAAAGAAGAAAAGGGAAGTTGAAAATATTAGTTCAATTAGCCAAATCACAGGAATCAGGAGTCTCAGTCATGAGTAAGAGGGCATGCTGTCTTTCTCTATCTACTAGATTTTTATCCCCTTAGACTAGCATTTCCCACAGGAGTACATATTCCTATCCATGCCTCCTGGCCTCATACATCTTCGATTTAGTCACACAAATGGAAAAGACTTTCCGCCCAACATTTGCACTTTGAAAAATTGTAGGGTAGATCCTTGATTGGCCCATCATGAATCATGTAGCCTTTCCTAGAGCATTCAGGCCAGCTCAGTAAGAGCACTTAAGAAGACAGGTCCTATGGGACAATTCTCAGAATACAAAGAGGAGTATAAATTTTACAAAAGAAGAGAGGTAAGTGAAGACATGATCAACAGGATGAAAATTCTGTACTGGGAACTCAGTTTGGGTCTTCTACCACAGGAAATTAATTTAATTAATTTAAATTAATTAGTTATCCTTGACTTATTTATCTCCTCCAGGAATCACTTAAAGTTAAATCTAATAGTCTTATCATTTGCTCTCCTTTTTTTTTTTTAAAGATATCCCATCTTTATTAAAGTATCCATCTTTATATAAGTGGCCCTTCTCTCTCCACTACTGTAGAGGGTGGTGACTTTTCACTGAAAAGGGGTGTGGTAGGGGAAAAGGGAGAAGGAGTCAAGTTATTAATAGAGGTGAAGTGAATGAGGAGAATGACACTCAAAAACCACTCAATCGCATCCGTTTTTGCAGGTGTGTTTTAGATTCCATAATCAAAGCAGGCAGGGGATCCAGTTTTACCGATTAGGTGACTATCACTCTTAGCCTCGCCTCCTCATTTAAAAACAAAAAAAAAACCCCCAAAAAACAGGCTTCATTTTTTAGAGCAGATTTAGGTTCATATCAAAGCTGAGTAGAAAGTACAGGTGGCATGCCATCTCCTGCTTTCTGCCTCCTCCCAGACCCCAGTCTATACCCCTACTATCAGAAATTCTCTCTCTCCCCATTCCAAACCATATTGCATCCCATTTTAAAGTGTTGGAAGATTCTTCCACATATCTATGCACTTCTTTATTGGCAAAACACTTTGCATATTTAATGTTCCCTCTCTTGCTGATGACCACCCCCGCCCCCATACCTGTGGTTCTAGGTGGACAGGAGGCAGGTAACCTCCAAGAAAAGGAAATTATATAGCTCTTATCCACAGTAGCAGTGGGCATCAGGTTTAGAAACCCTAAGTATATTCTAGAACTTAATGTTGGTTTTCATCACAAATACCACAACCTATAAAGAAGTGCTAGTTGTTATGTGGTGAAGATTCATTAAACAAAACAAACAAAAGTATTCATAGCTATGCAGGTATCAGGTCAATTAAGTCTGAAGATTATCCAAAGCAAATCAAACATAAACAGATCTGGTTCAAAGATATTATGTATAAGACTTGATGGAACAAAAGAAGTAGGAATCAGGCCACTAAGTAATTCCAGAGGCAGCCAGATGTTAGCTGCCTCTGATTTATAATTTATATGTAATAGTACTGAAGGTGGATGCCTGAGATTGAGGGGGGTGGGTAGCTATGTTCTAGGTAACTAATGATACAACTTATAGAGAAGAGAATAGTACCTACTGAGTTATCAGAGTACACATTTAATCAATATGTGCAAACATACATAGGTCAGTTGAGAGAGAGATTTTCCTATAAAAGACTAAATTCTCTGTAACTCAACCCCAAACCGTAGATGTTTCATTTTCTCTAGGTCTTCAAGTGTAGTCTCTCTGTGTCCTACAGTGTGTGTTCATCTCCTGGGGTCATTTTAAAATATACCACTCTCTCCTATAGCTTTCCAGTGACATGGAAAGAGAAAGGACTTTTCTCTGAGTCATGTTGGCTTTTTTTTTCCTTCTCTACATGCTATAGTGTTTCATAATATTCTGTATTTCAACAACTTGTCCTTAGGTGGTCAAGAACTTACCACTTAGTCCTTCTGGGTTTTATTTCTCATGAAGTCACCTCAGACCCTCCTTTCCAAGTAAGTCTTCAGCCTTTGCACCATTGCTCACAGACTGTAATTGACTTTGACCCATTATTTCCTTGGGTGGCTGAGACCAACTGGTTGTATGTCAAAATCATTTCCTTTTGTTTCCTGGAACACAGTTATTCTGC
Organism: Leptonychotes weddellii; assembly: GCF_054177405.1. Lineage (NCBI taxonomy): Eukaryota > Metazoa > Chordata > Mammalia > Carnivora > Phocidae > Leptonychotes > Leptonychotes weddellii. The sequence continues at coordinate 165,353,359 of NC_138370.1, read as the reverse complement.
TTCTCCCAGTCTCCCTTGCACTAATGTGTCACCACTGACTAAGTTCTTGCCAATAGTGTGGCCACTAAGTTCTGGCTAATGGAACATGAGTAGGATGAGTGTGCCCCCCTCCAGAACTGTCCTATTAAAACCTCCTGTCATCTCATGCATAAGCCTCTCTTTCCCAGCCACCAACTAAATAGAGAGTCCACTGAGGGTCATCCCAGGGGGAGGTGAAACCACAGTTGGAAAGAATGCTGGTCCTTGAATGATCAGTCGATGGCTGCTCGGCTAGAAGCATCCACCTTATACTGTGACCACAGAAAAAAATACACTTTTTTTTTTTTGTCATTGAGATTTGGAGGTTCATCTGTTATAGAAGCAAGTGTTATTTTGACTAGTAAACTTTTCCCTCTGTGCTTAGTCAACATCACCTAGGTAGAGTTCATCATTCTCATCTCCAGTGCTTGATGATGATTTGTTCACTAAAATTTCCTCTTCATTTCATTGGCTTCTCATTTAGTCCAATGTCAGGACTCAAACTAGTCAGTCTATGGTAACTTCTTAAGGATAGGGACCTTCCTTCTTTTGCATGTGCCATGGTACTTACAAAGCAAGGCACAGAACATGTGATATAGATGTGCCTATTGATCCAGAAAGCCACAAGAGAAATCTGGGAGTCTTTCTTTCCTCTGCAGCCAGGAGAGGTCTATGGAACAAGTAAATAAGGACAAATGTGTTGTATTTGCCCATTCACAGAATGCCACTCAAAAACCACTCAAGAATCACATCAGTTTTTGCAGGTGTGTTTTAGATTCCATAATCAAAACAGGCAGGGGATCCAGTTTTACTGATTAGGTGACTATCACTCTTAGCCTCACCTCCTCATTTAAAAAAAAACAAAACAAAAAACAGACTTCATTTTTTAGAGCAGATTTAGGTTCATATCGAAACTGAGTAGAAAGTATAGAGAATCCCCATATGGTTCTGCCCCCATCTATACATAGCCTCCCCACTATCCACATTCCTCACTGGAGTGGTACATTTGTTACCACTGAAGAACCTACACTGACACATCATTATCACCCAAAGTCCAGAGTGTACCTTAAGGGTCATTCTTGGTGTTGTGCATTGTGCAGGTTTTGACAGATGTATAATGACCTGTATCCACCATTACGGTGTCATACTGAATAGTCTTACTGCTTTAGAAATCCTTTGTGCTCTGCAAATTCATTCCTCTCTCCCTCCCTCTTAACTTCTGGCAACCACTGAACTTTTTACTATCTCCATAGTTTTGGCTTTTCCACAGTATCATATAATTGGAATCATACAGTATGTAACCTTTCCAGATTGGCTTCTTTCATTTAGTAATAGTTATTTAAGATTCCTCCATGTCTTTTCATGATTTATAGCTCATTTCTTTTTAGCACTGAATAATATTCCATTGTCTGAAGGTACCACAGTTTATCTATTTACTAAAAAAAATCTTAGCTGCTTCCAAGGTTTTTTTTTTAAAGATTTTATTTATTTATTTGACAGAAAGATATAGAGAGAGCACAAGTAGACAGACAGACAGAAAGGAGGCAGAGGGTGAGGGAGAAGCAGACTCTCCGCTGAGCAGGGAGCCCCATGTGCGGCTTGATCCCAGGACCCAGGGATCATGACCTGAGCCGAAGGCAGATGCTTAACCAACTGAGCCACCCAGGCGCCCCTGCTTCCAAGTTTTGACAGTTATGAATAAAGCTACTATACACATCTGAGTGCAGGTTTTGTGTGGATATAAGTTTTCAACTCATTTGGGTAAATAACCAAGGGATGTGGCCATCTCATTTTTATTACTGAACTATCTCAAATACATTGTTGTTCTTAGTGGTGACAGCAGCTGGGCAAGCAGGTTTTCCTTTTCTTTTTTCCTCCAGCTTACAAACTCACACATGGAAAGCCAAAGAATTTTTAGTTAGCTTATTCCTTCCAATCTCAAGAGTGGGATCACCTGAAGAGAGGGTTATGGGGATGTTAAAAAAGTCAGATGTGCTACCTCAAGTCTGGCACACTCATTCCTACGTATGTACCCAGGAAGCAGAACTTTTTGGCTGTAACTCTGCGTCACCCCATAAAGATATTCCTATAGCAAGGCCTGACCTCCAACCTCCATTTAAATTAGCCAGTTTCCTTGATCTTTACTTCTTTTTGTTCCCTCAGCTGGGGCTCTTTGCCTTGCCTCCATTTTATGGTTCTGAAATCCCTAGCCTCCTGCACAGATATTGATGTCTTACAGGATTTCTGCTGCTGAGAAAGGTGTGGTAGGAGCTTTAGTTTAGGATGATGGAGGATTAAAAGAGGCCAAAAACTGGTCTGGACCATGAGTCATTTCTTTCTTGTTAATTCAGATGTCTTAAAATAACAACAATAGGAACAGTTCTCTTGCAGGGGAGGGCTACTATCTTGCTAACAATTGTTAATGCTTTATCTTAATACTAAAAGTGCACTGTCTCCTTTCTGAACATGAGTTGCATTGTGGAGGTGGTTTCATGACCATATCTTTATTTCTGGAATTATTTTTCTTTTTCTTCACTGCAACATGTGATGGAAAAGATCACCCCTCACAATTAATACAGAGAATGTTTAAAAGGTGTTGTTCTTTAGTGTTTGGCATCACAATTGGTATTGAAATTGTAATATGTCGGGCGCCTGGGTGGCTCAGATGGTTAAGCGTCTGCCTTCGGCTCAGGTCATGATCCCAGGGTCCTGGGATCCAGTCCCGCATCGGGCTCCCCGCTCAGCGGGGAGCCTGCTTCTCCCTCTGTCTCTCTCTCTCTCTGTCTCTTATGAATAAATAAATAAAATCTTTAAAAAAAAAAAAAGAAATTGTAATATGTCTGAAAGTGTTACTATCATAATAAAAGGTGATACAATTATCTCACATATCATAACAATCAATTCCACTTTAATGGAAGGCAGTATCCTGAAAAGAAAGAATACAGAAAATGAGATGACAAGTGCCATGTGTCCATCTCTGTCCTCTACTGGGACCCTAAATCTGCAGTCTCTCAGCCACCACGCATCCTTCCCAGTGAGCGGCTTCAGTACTGTACTATTGTACGTCTCTCTGCCTTTGGCCAAGTTGCTTCCCCTGCCGAGAAGGCCACTTCCAGCTCTCTCACCCTCCGCCCAACTGTAAATGCCTTTTTAGCTTTTATAGATTAGCCTTTGGATAATGTGCAGTAAGTATAGTTTTCTGACTACCTTCACGCTCCATCCCGCCCTTCACAGAATCCACTCCTCTTCCCTAGGGGCACAACTCCCGTCACGTGGAATCCTCTGGTTGGATCCTCCTAGAGGCAGCCTGCCTTCTCCTATGTGTCCCCCAGGAGCCCCATTTCAACACGAAGGTCTGAGGCCGGGGCCTGTACCCTGTCTGTGGCGAAACCATAAAAAATAAGAAAAACTTGGATTTTTTTTTTTAAATAAAGCCCCATATATCAATTTAAGAATCTGACTATTCTGAGAGCGTGTTCTTTTTACATATCTGATGTTAAATAGTTTCATAGTTTATGAAAATGTAAAGTGATTGGATTTTCTCAATGCCTCGATTTGGCAAAATCAAAAGTAAGCAATCAAACTTGAGTTTTCAAATATTTATTTGTTTACTAAATAAATATTTATTAAATTTATTTATTTATTTAGATACATACTGCTTTATAAAATCCACATATCTGGCTGTAGCACCTGTCCACACTTTATTACAAATGCTTTTTTATGTAGACGCATGTCTCTCTGCAAGTTCTGGATCCTGTGACAGTAGGGATCATGCCTTATTCATCTGGACACTAGGATCTCGTTAGTACAGAACACGTTTAAGAAATATTCTCTGCAGAATGGATGGAGGGAAGAAAGTTAACAACAAAAGCAACTTGAACAGTAGAAATATTTTCTTTTAATTTTCTTTTCTTGTAAGCATAATTTTAAGAAGTATAAAAGGCTCCTCCCCTAAAACAATATGGTACTTCAAGAAGCCAATATTTGTCTAAAACAGACATTTCAATCTTTTAGGTCTACTTGTTACTACCTACCCATGTAAGTATATATGAAATGTACATATGAAAAAGAGGTAGTTTATTCAACGAAGTAACACTGATTTCACGTTTTTGAGAGAGAGAATACCTTGTGCTGAGTGAATGTAAAAATAATTTTAAAAATAATACCAGTATTCATTCTTATGATATTTATAAAATTTACACATTTTTTTTCACAACTGTTACCTCATCTGAACCTCAGAGGACTCAGTGAATTAAGTATGAAATCCACTTCCCAGACAGAATGATCAGAGAGCCTCGTTTCTGAAGTGGCAGAGTGGAAACTCAGAGCCATTTATTCTATCCTCAAGCATAGGCTTTGTTTCTTCCCCACAGCAGTCATGTACCAAGCAGGGATGCAGTGAGAACAGAGCAATTTCTGTCTCCTATCCTCTGTTCCCTCATGCATGCACATGAGAAGGAACATTTTATCGTTAGTATTGTTTAGGTTTGTCAGAATATGGTGATAAAACAGACTGATTTTTATTATTATTGTTTTTAAATTCTGGACCGATAATGCATCACCACTCTTTTCTTGCACCCTGAGGGGTAATAGCTACCCAGTCATTGGTACACCCATGTGTGTTAGACAAAGCTAGCTGCTACAGTAAATACCGCTAAAAATCAAATGATTCTTTTTGCACAATAACAATTTATCTGTCACAACACAGTATAATATAGTTCTTCAAAGGGTTCTCAGTTTCATGCAGGCTTTTAGAAATCTAAGCTCTTTATCCTGTGCCTCTGTACGCTTTAGGTCCCATTCTCCCTATTCAGCCTATAGATGGTGAAAGAGAAAGCATGAAGATCTTGTCAGTAAGGCTTGTGAGTGGCATCTCTCAATTCTGCTCAGGAAGATGGCACACGTCACTGTAAGGAAAGCTGGGAGATATGAAGCTCATCTGTACCCTGGGGTTAGGGGGCTCATTGGGTTTTGGTGAACACAAAGTATCTCCAATACACCTGTGCCCAGGCTTTGTTCACTCGCAGGGCTAAGCTGATGAATAGTCAGGATCCTGGCCATGGTGGATGTCTATTAATCATGCATTTGGCATAACATTTTGCAAGTCGTTACTGAAATATAAGCACTATTTTTCTGGCAATCAAACTTTTTTAATGCTAAATCACTTCAATTATCATTATCAGAAAAATTCAGTTTACTTTCTGATCATTTTATAGTTTGCAAGTAATTTTTACATCAATTTTTTAATTCTAGCTTAACCATTACCCTATGGATGGTCAAGATCTATTTCTCTTCCCATTTAATATATGAATCATTGACACTCAACAAGGCTAATGGTGTTTACCCCTTCATCTAGTAGCTGACAAATACTCTCAAAACGGAATTCTGTAAGGGGAAGTGTGTCAGACACTTTCTATTTACCCAACCAATATTCATTCATCCAGTTTCTTTGTTAAAGATCATTCTCATTTCATTCAGATTTGCAACAGATGGGAGTTACATGGCACAGTTCAGGGCAGTAATAGAAAAGTAGAAGTCTCTTCTAAAAAGGGAAGGATAAAGCTGATTCTGCCTTCTCCTTTCTTCTTGTGTTGACCAAAGACTGTAAGTGCTTACAACAACAGCAGAAATTTATTTTCCCATAGATCTGGAAGCCAGAATTCCAAAAATAGTCTTGGCAGGACCATGCACCCCCAGAAAGCTGTAAGGGAGAATCCTTCCTTGACTCTTCCAGGTTCTGGTGGCTCCAGGCATTCCTTGGCTTGTCTGAGTAACTCCAGTCTCTGCGTCCATCTTCACATGCCTTCACCTCTTCCCTGTGTCTTATTTTCTTTGACGTCTTATAATATGACAGGTATCATTGGAATCAGGACCCACCTGGGTAATTCAGGATAATTTCATCTCCAAATCCTTAACATTATTGCAAAAACACCTTCACCAAATAAAATAACATTTACAGGTTCTCAATGTTAGAATGTGGGTGTGTCTTTTGGAGGGCCACCATTCAACCCACCACACCATGTCTACAAGAATGGTTTCCCGTTGTTGCCATAACACATTACCACAAACTTAGTGGCTAAAAACAGAACACTTTTACTGTCTTACAGTTCTGGATGTCAGAAGTCTAAAATCAGTTGTCCTCAGGGCTGCATCCCTTTTGGAGGCTTTAGGAGCGAATGTGCTACTTTGCCTTTTTCAGCTTCTGCAGGCGGCCTGCATTCCTTGGCCCAATGCCCTTTTTTACATCATTGCCAACTGTTGTTTCCATCATCATATCTCCTACTACTAACTACCTCCCTATTGCAAGTGCTCTTGTGATTATGTCAGGACCATTCATATTATCCAGAGTAATCACCCCACTGCAGTATCCCCAACTTAATCATATATACAAAGCCCTTTTTGCCATTTGAGGTCACATACTCACAGGTTCCGGGGATTATGGTGTGGATATATTTAGGGGGCTTTTATTCAGTCTACCACACCTACAGTGCCCCCCCAACCAAAAAAAATGTACATTGAATACTTCACGCTTTGGTCAATTAAATTAAGTTCTGTGATTGACCTCGCAAGGGATGTTGGGATAGGAGATGGATGTCCCATTATATATGGGCCAGGGCTGATGCTGGTGGACACAGCAAAAATGACCCCCTCTTCCACTCACAAAAGAGCCAGGGCTTGGGATTGTCAGGGCTCTGGTTACTGACCTCTGATATCTGGATTCTCCTGCTCTTGGAGCAATGGATTTTAATCTGCAGCTCTCTCCCTTGTGGAAAGCTTAAAGCACTCTACAAGCATTTGGCTTATTAATCTTCATAGTATCTCTGAACACCCCTGTGATGTTATCAAAGGGCAAAGGAAAGAGCAGCAGTAATTGTCCTTATTTCACAGACAGGAGAGATTGTGACAGGAAAGTGGTTCAATTAAGTTCTCTAATGAGTTGTGGAGAAAGACAGAAAAAGGACCCAGATCTCCGGAAAAGCCCATCCATTCCTCATCCCCTGCACCACTGTTTCACTTTTACAACTTCCTGACTAAGGATTTCTTAAAAGCATGGTCTGGGCTTTCTGGCAGGTGAGTTAGTGACAACAGATGTGCAGGCTACATTCATTTATGCATATCTGCCTATGTCCAGTGTCACTGCCTTTGAGGGGAAGCTTGAGAGTTCTACATCTCAAGGTGGATGAGGCCAGAATGAGCCAGCCGCATGGGAAGCTGAAACTGAAGTATCAGCAGTGCTCATAGAACTCAATTTCTCCCTATTAAAATGATTCGTTAATGTAGTTTTTCAAAGGGTAGAACAGGTCTCTTTGCAATCTTAAATTTGAAATGGGCACAGTGTGGAACAGTAAGTTCTATTGTATTCACTCTACTCTTGTGTACTTCCTAGGAAATATGCATATGCTCCTTAAGCTTTGTAGGCCTCAGTGAACTAGTCTTTAATAACCTTTTACTAAAGGAAATTCTTGGAGATCATTCTGCGATGCGAGAAGAAAAAAAGGCCTAGGATAATGATGTTTCCTTATTCATATTCCCAAATCAGGCACTGAAGGACGTTGATCAAAGACTCTACACTCTGCTCTTTCCCTTCCAACCCATCCTTTGTGCTATAAAATAATAGCACTTTTCAGATTTTGTGTCAGGCAGAAGAATTCACCAAATTGAGGGCAAAAATCTGAGAGATTATGGGATGAAACAGTCGAGAGCAGAGGCTGTGCAAGATCTCACTATGTTGAAACCCTTCTTCAGCTCCCTCAATCCCTGCAGGTGGACCCTTTGCAGTCTGGCTCCAGCCATCCCTCTGTTCTCTGGTCTTCAGCCATCCTGAAGTACATGTGATTTTCAGAGCATACCATACATTTTCTCATTTTATTTCCTTTGTGTGAAATGCATTTTTCTCTTATACCTAATTCTCTTGATTCCTATTCATTTGTCAGTTTACATGTCATTTCTGTTTAGAAGCCTTCTCTTTCTCCCTAAGGCCTGATGAGATATACCTACATGGTGCTCTAGGACACCCAGTATGTGTTCCAAAAAGATTTCTTAAATATATACTAAGTTCAATGTTCCAGCATGTTTTAAAGGTGAGATCTGAGGTACGTTTCAGAAAAATCATCAATCAAAGAAAAAAATAAAGAGCAAAGACAATCCTCATCCAACATATCTGTAAACCTGTATTCTGGAATCCCAATTCTAGGAAATTTTCTTAAGGAATAATCTGAAATTCAGAAATAGTTTTGGAAAGATGATATTCATGGCAGCATTATTTATAAGCATAAAGCATTGAAAACAATATAAATTCTCAAATATAGAAGTAAGGATATACTGTGGAAGGGATTTTATTCATCCATTAAACTTCTTCCAATGAAGAGTTTATAATAACAAGGAGGATACTTTTACTGTAGTGTTACATGAAGAAAGTAAGCTATAAAATTATGTATAACACCTAGTAAAAATTTATATATTAAAAAAATCCAAACAACCACAAACTTGGAGTAAGAGAAAACAGTGGGAAAAAAATCCTCAAGAAACAGATACCAAAATATTGGGGTAGTAGAGCTATGGATAATGATCTTTTATTTTATATTCCTTAATATATTTTAAAATGTGATAAACTCATGTTAAAAATAAGTTTATTAAAATATTATTACTTTATAATGAAAACCCCTCTATTCACAAGTTCCACAAAATATGTACAAAAAAAATATATATATATAACAAAGTAGCAGTAACATGTAACTGTATTGTAAAAGGCATAAATTCATTAATAGTTTAACATTAATGGGTTTATCTTCTTTCCTGGCAGGACTTGCATATTTCTTATCACTTCAACTGGCAATAGATATAAAAGTATCATACTCAGGAAAATTTCTTAATTTGCTTGTAGTGGACATCTGTTGTTTTTTTTTTTCCTGCCTGGGATTCCTTCTGTGTTCTTTGGAGATGGCATCCTGATTTTCTCTGGGGACCACTTGTACTATATTTGTAATCTCTGGGGTTTTTATGGGGATGGGCACAGGACTCACATCGGTCAGTCATTTTATTTTATTTCCAGAAACAGGAATTGATCTAGAGATGGAATAAGAGCCAACTCAGTTTAATGTCAAGAATTCGTAGGGTTTTGTTGAAACTTCTAGAAGAGGGGTACACATTTTCCTATAATCACCAATACTAAGTGCTGTAAGATTAGAGCTACAGGGTCCTGTCTTCGCCAACATAGGAAACATCCTGCTGGAGAATGATACGGTCCCAGAGAACAGTGCGGAGAGTTGGAGAAATGAATGGTTAGGGAATGATTAATAGACAGAGAGAGAAAAAGTGAGATGGAAGATAATTTCAGTTATTTTATTTAATTTCTTGGATCCATTTGTGTCTGAAATAACTTGAGACACTACATTTTCTATTTATGTTTAAACTCTCTTGAGTTACATTTCTATCCCATGCAATCCAAAGAATCCTAATTCCTCATTCTTATTCAAGTGCCTCACAGGTTTGTTCCTCATCTACCCATAAACCTAGCCTCTACAGAGAGAGTTGAAAGAAAAGGAAAGTGTAAATGTTTCCATTGGGAAAACATCTAAAGAGCCAGCCCACCCTGTTAGAGCAACGTGACCTGTGCCGTTTTATCATTTAGGTCCTTGATCATACTTGACGGCTGCGCGGCCACCAACCTTCAGCTCACAGGTTCAAATATGTGGAACACCTTAGATTTTACATTCCCTAGCTTCAATATTTGATTACATTCTTAACTCTTGGTATTTTCCATCTTTCACAACTTGTATTTTATACCATCAGTAGTTTTCTAAATATTCTCTTCAAAGGGTACTGGTTTCTTATGATTAATTACATAATTACAGTATATACTTTATTTAACTTTCATTAAGATATTTATTTTAACATCTTTTAAACAGATTCTTTGTGTGCCACATCTTAGAGCCCTCCCAATGTTGTTACGTTTTGTTGTCTTGTAATGTTTGTATAAAAGTATTTTTATTGCCTTAAGTGAACAAAATATCTTTTTATGAAATAAATATTTTCCACACTTACTTACAGAAGTAAATGGGAATTATCAGAGCTGAAGGTCTGAGAATCTTTATGCATAAAATTAAGTACTTGATTCTGGGCTTCTAGGTGATGAAAGGAGAATAAACACTCATTCTCCGAGCCAGTAAGAAAGAAGCTGATAAGAATTTAATCTGGGCTTTTCTTTTAACTATGTTTCTTTCATGAGATTTTTCAGCTGCTGAGGAATAAATGACTCTCAGTTAAACACCAAAATACCAGGTAATTTTCCTGCAGAATTTTCACCAAAAAAAAAAAGTAACCCCAGAAAAAATCAACCCTTTCTCCTGGGACACTAGATGGAAGGTTCCACAGATGCAGCACCTGGGGTGAACAGGGGTAATGGGTTTATAATAATTAATTCACAGCAGCTCTTCTCTAGTGATCAAAGATTGAATCATATGCAAGTGTGGTTTTAATTTCCTCTTTTAAATGAAGAACAAGCAAAACTATAAATCACATATCCAGTTCTGCCATAAATCTCATTTGTTCCATCGCTTGCCGACAGTCTGAAAGAAATATTTTATTCCTTGCATTCCTTGTCCATATCAGGTTCATTATATTTTATTCTTTCCAGTAATAAGTAAGCACAGGACATTCAAACTCTGAAGTCATTAGCAGTGATTTCTCTACTACCCCCAAGATCGACAGTGACAGGCAATCAGACACGCAAACAATGTTGGCTTGTCTCCACGCATTGCAGTTTACATTCCAAAGGAGACAAGATACATGCACTACTACATGTGAGGGGCATCCTACAGTGATTTGTGGGTTGCAGTGGGGAAAAAAATAGTCTCCAGCAACCTCTGGTTTTAGGAGATAAATTTTCTTCAATTTCGAAACCCCCAAACTATCTGGACATTAAACTCTTTGAAACACCAGTGCTTCGGAACTCCCCATACCCACCCATAGGATTCACTGACAAAAAACTAAAAAGACATGAAAATACCCTGCACTTATGTTTTTTTAACCTTCTAGAAACCAGGCTTTTCTGAAAGATCTCAGATGCTTCGGATACCAAGAGAGAGTCAGGATTTTGAGCCAAATTTGTGAGATGTTTTATTTTCTTTCGCAATCCCACTCTTCCTTTGAAGTTTTGCAGACTTATATATAATTTTCTCTTTGTTTATACTTTCAAATGTTTGATATATTTTTGTGGATACATAGCTTTTGCTAAGGAAATGGCTCTGCTTGATGTAAAAACCTAATAGTAGATAATACAGATGATTTTTCCCTTTCTCTCTGAAATAATGGTTTTGCCCCAGTTACATATCGATATGCTGAATTAGAAGTACAATGTTCCAAGAATAATGAAAAACTTATGCAAGATGTCTTCAGTCTTTTATATTTAGACCAGTTTGATAGAAAAAAGTATTAGGATTTTGATCATAACGTGGTGCAAATTTGTGTTTGTTGACCATAAATTTGAAAGTAAGATTATGACTTATCTTGAACTTGTAAAGATACATATTTTTGTATAATATCCCCAAAAGTCATAGCTCATCACTTTGTAGGCCGGGAAATAACTTTCAGAAAAGGAGTCATGGATTGCAATTCTAATCTCAGTTTCTTTGCTAGGTCTTATTGTGTAAGTCATCTGATTTATTAGCTTTTTGGGCTTTCTCTCAGGGAAAATAGTCCTTTCTTCCCACTTACTCTCAAGAAAATGTTGAACATCTTTTTGCTAAGATAATATAGTTTATTTGAAAGAACACCAAACCAAGAATAAAATTGCCCAGGCCAAATTATTTAAATTTATCCTCTTTTGGGGGATAAGTTCCTCAATAAATAAAGCATCTTTGGGTCTCTATTTTCTAAAGTATAAAATGAGGGATTTTAAGGAGGGAAAATCTAAATTTCTTCCAAATTATAATAAAGTATGATCAGAGCTTTGTTTTCTTCTCCTCTCCTTCTATGAGAAGCAGGCTGAGGTAAATTTGAGATAAGGAAATGCATGTATAGAATGAAAGATATAAATTATAATACTGTATAACAGAAAATATATGCCGGACAGTGTTTTTGGCAATACACACACACACACACACACACACATGCACATGCACACATGCACACACAGCTCATGTAACCTTCATAATTGTCTTTTTTTGTTAGGTAACATTATTATCTGCATTTTACAGATGAGGAAAATGATTCACAGAGAATCAAACAGAATAACTTGGCCAAGGTCTCATAGCCAATTAATGTCAGAATCAAGCTTGAAACACACAGGCAGTTTGGCTACATAGCTTACACTCTTAAACTCTGAGCTATAATGCCAGTTTTCTCGTAGAAATGTGATAGTCCAGGATCATTATAAATGTGGTAAGTTCTTGCATTGTTCAGAGATATCTGGAAGACTATCTCTGGCCATGAACACAACCTCTATAGCTTGCCTTCAAAGCATAATCCCAGGAGTCCTGTCTCATCATTATTCCTTCTTTACAAAGAAATAACTTGCTCCTAATGACAGAGCCACATGTTGGTGGAGAATTATCTGTATGTTTTGGTTTGTTGCAGCTAATTCATTGTAGTCATGGGAAATGGTCTCTCTGATATTTGCTGCGCTCTAATTTCCTGAACAATATGTCCTTTCTCTCATGTGTCTCCTTTGGAAGGCCTTCCTGAGGTTTCCTGTGGTACTGTAATTCTTGTGGATTTTGCAAAGTGGTTTTGTGACCTTTGAGACTTGAGACAGAGTAAGAAAATGTTAACCTCTTATTTCCCTCAGAGGAGGAAGGAACAACTTGAATGATGATACCAGTCATGATTATGATAAAGAATAAGATGGAATTTTTAAATCCATATACAACCCAGAGTTCAAGTATTTGTTTCCATTTTGGAAAGTTTACTTTAGCAGTGGTACAACGTGTTGCATGGGAAGAATACTTGAGTTGGGAACAACCAAGTAGGAGAATGCAGCCGTAACCCAGATGACAAATGGTAGTGACTGAATCGATCTGATGGTTAAAGGAATAGCAAAAAAAATTTGACTGAATTTGAGAAATATGAAAGAGATGATCTGACTAAAATTTTTACAATGGCTTGTGTTTGGGGGGCATGAGGGAGAGGAAGTTGTCAAAGTAATATCATTTCTAACTTCAGAATTAGGAGGACCGTGGGCAAATTACTTCACCCCATTGAGCCTCAGCTTTTCATGTTTGAAGTAGACATTCACACCTGGTGAGTATATTAGAACATTCCAGTGAAAGGATGCAAAAGCACCCAGGTCAGAGGCAGAAGTAGGTAATGCTCAGTGAAAAGAAAAGATTATTATTTAAGAGGCATTAACAAATTATTGTTTTCCCATAGACTTATAAGACGTATAAGATGCCTTCACAAAACATGGGTGCTTGGGTGGCTCAGTCGGTTAAGCATCTGACTCTTGATTTCAACTCAGGTCTTGATCTCAGGGTTGTAGATGGAGCCCCGAGTCCAGCTCCATGCTCAGCAGGGAGTCTGCTTGAGACTCTCTCTCCCTTTCCCTGCTTCCTCCCCTTCAACCCCACCCCCCCATGCTTGTGAGCTCGCTCTCCCTCTCAAATAACTAAATAAATCCTCAAAATAAAAAAAGCCTTCACAAAACAGGTGACAATCTGAAAAAAAAATGCACAGGAACAAGAAAGTATATGACCAACTCTGCTTCTCTTCTAGAATCTTAACAGCCAGAACATTAATAGTCAGAAGTCATTTTAACTTAGAGTTCTTTCTTGAGAGAAGTAGGCAAATGATAACTAAACATAATTCTCAGAAGAAGTAAGAATTTGAGAAACCTTCGGCCTTACTCAACACAAGACCATGCTTGTCACCAAAGAGGGCAACGGGGTCTCAAAATCGGTATGCTCCTGAAAAGACCCCCCAATACTGACAATCCAGGCATCACGACCTCTGTGCAGAGCATCAGATGTCTCAAGCTGCCTTCTGTGTCTGCAGGCTGGAAGGCAAAAGAAACAGGGGTTGACAGTAGAAAGCATTTGTTGAAGACAGCAAAGCCTTCATTGGCCTAAGTCTCTAGACATGTTTATAGAGAAGAGCAGGTATGCTTAACTGTTCACCCACCCACTTCGATTAACTGTGAAGGAAGTAAACCTCTATTATGTTAAATTACTGAAATTTTAAGGTGTATTTTAGCAGCTGGTTTTATTTTAATACAGTATACATTTTACTAATTTACTTATTTTTCTGTCTGCCCCACCCACCGAGAGCCGTGAAGAGATGGATCCTTGATGCCAATCACTGGACAACGAGAGCAAAGCCAGGAAATCAGCTGCCTCCAGCATCTTGCTGCCTGAGAAGAATATACTCGTATTTGTTTAAGCTACTATTACCTGCCTTTCCTTGGAGCCAAGAGCACTCCCAGCTGATACACCATTAGTGAAGATAGCTGAAAAAAAATCAGTCTCAAATGTGGAGTTCTGTATGACAGTTCTTAGTCATGTCAAGCAGAATTTAGCTCCTTTTGTGTGAGTTAAGCAAGTACCAGGTTTATTCAAACGGGAAGAGCAATTACAATAGCTTTGATGCTTTCATGGAAATTTAGTTGTTTTTTTTTTTTTTAATCAAAATGCCTGCTATGTTTGTATCTGACAAACTTAAGGTACTTGGAAGTCTAAATTAAAAAAAAAAATCTAAAAACTGGCTTTTTATGTAACTTAGTTCATTATAAAAAATGTTCTGCCATTTCTTTGAGTGTGATAGAAATTTTGTTTACACAGTCTTTCTCTTTCTGTAGTAACTGAAATGTTGGCCAAACACAGTAAGGTGTGTGCTTGACATATCTAATGTCAACATTACATGTAGCCTCATTCCTTTGTCAGAAATTAGATAAATTAAGACTGGGACAGAAATTTAAATGCCATAAATGTATATTCAGAAAATTACTTTTAAGATTTTATTTATTTATTTGACAAAGATAGAGAGAGAACACAAGTAGGCAGAGCTGCAGGCAGAGGGAGAGGGAGAGGGAGAAGCAGGCTCCCCACTGAGGAAGGAGCCTGACGTGGGGCTCGATCCCAGGACCCTGGAATCATGACCTGAGCTGAAGGCAGATGCGTAACCGACTGAGCCACCCAGGCTCCCCTAAAACCAGTTTTTAATCCCAGCATCAGTTTATTGAGATGTCACTAGCCTCTTTCTTTTGGGGAAAAGCAAAACAAAACAAAATAAAACAGGGTAAAAATTGTTTATTTTTCTTATTTGGATTCAGTTAAATGAAAAACAGTGATATTATTCCATGCCAAGCAAGTGAAACTGGAAATATTATGTAGAATAACCTATCGAGAATTTAAAAGAGCTTGGAAATTTTTTGTGTGTTTTCTCACTGGTGGAAATGGTCACTTAAGCTAACAAAAGCTTTTAAACAATTAAGATTGCACTTCTGAATCAATGTACGGTTGTAGTAATACTTTTGTTGAGGACATAAGATTAATTTATGATAGAAATGCTTTATTAATTACCTCACCTGTTTATGGCCATTTTATCCAATGAATTCACTGACACTATCAAGCATTCACTATATGGACATTCTGTCTAAGTAACAACCCTGCTCTGAAGAGAGAGTTTAGGGTTGCAGGAGGTATAATGGTTTTGCAGTCAAGCATTCCTGAGTCTGAAGTCCAGCTTGGCTTTTCACTTCTGTGGCCTCAGGAAATTTAATGAGGGCATCGACACTCCAGTTTTCATCTTGTGTTAATGGACCTTATAGATTTGGTGCAAGGATAAGGTGAGATGGCATATACAGAATGCTCAGCTCAGTTTCTAGATCAGAGGAGACTCTGTGGACATGTGTTCTGTTCTTAGAGATATGACAGTTTACGTGGGTGACAAGACAGTCCACCACACACAAAGGAAGTGTAGATAGAACACTGGGCACGGGGTATGCAGGAAAAGGAAGTATCGAAAGATGACCTGTGAACTGAGTGTTGAAAAAAGGGTTTTATCTGAACATGGAGAGATGTGTGGGTGTGTTTTCTGTTGCCCCTTTAGGAAGGATTATCTTCTTGCTTCTCATATAGCGGCAGGGTGATACATCTTTTTCAGTATTAACTGCACATGAGCTTTGTTAATGTACTGGATGATTTGAGTTCTTCCTTATTATCCCTCATTATTTGCTGTCTTGCCCAATTTAACTTCATCCATCTGAAAGCTGGAAAATTGTGTTTAGATTCTTTTTCATTGTTGTTTAGGTTAAGCTTGAAAGTGTTGAATCCTTAATGACCCATCTTCATTATGTGAGGAAATTACATAATGCAGTGTACCAGCTTGGCATTTAACCTTAAATTTTAACTCCATTATTTAGTCATTAGCCTTATGTTTTATATGACCCCCATTCTTAGGATGATCAGTAGAGGCTCACTCCTGCATTATTGTGGGATACAGTAAATCAAATTCAGCAAAACTTCCCAAGGACCTATCAGGGTGGGCTCAGGTACTTTATATATTTATCTTTGCATCTTCAAGCCCTACCAAGATACCTAGTACAGATTAGGCACCCAATAAATAGTTTTTAATGAATGAATGCTAGGGGCTCTGATGGATACCAATATGAATAAGATGCTGTTTTGACACTCAAGAATTTCTAAAAATGATTATTAGGGTGTCTTAGTTCGTTTGGGGTGCTATAACAAAAATACTATAACCTGGGTGGCTTATAAATAACAGCCATTCCTTTCTTTTTTTTTTTTTTAAAGATTTTATTTATTTATTTATTTATTTGACAGAGAGAGACACAGCGAGAGAGGGAACACAAGCAAGGGGAGTGGGAAAGGGAGAAGCAGGCTTCCCACCGAGCAGGGAGCCTGATGTGGGGCTCGATCCCAGGACCCTGAGATCATGACCTGAGCCGAAGGCAGACGCTTAACGGCTGAGCCACCCAGGCGCCCCAACAGCCATTCCTTTCTAATAGTTTTGGAGTCTGGAAAGTCCAGGATCATGGTGCTGGCAGATTCGTTGTTTGGTGAGAACCCACTTCCTGTTTGCACTATGTCCTCACGTGGCAGAAAAGTCTAGGGAGCTCTGGAGGATCTCTTTTATATAAAAGCACAAATCCCACTTACGAGGGATCCATTCTCATGACCTGAGCACCTCCCAAAGGCCCTCTGTCCTGTATAATCACAATGGGCTTTAAATATCAACATGTGAATTTGGAGGGGGAAACAAATATTCAGTCTGTAGCAGAAGGCTGATTAAAACAGAATAATCCACATGTCTGGCTATATATGAAGGGACACAAAGTAGTATAGGAATTAGATGGTTAAAGGGGTGGATGACACCTGGTTGGTAAAGGAGAACGAGAAGACCATGCAAGAGGCAGTACTGGAAAGCAGTATCAATGTGTGACTAAGGAAAGAATTCTTTGAAGTCCACGTGTACAACTCTAATACACCAGATACATCACTGTGTTGTCCTTGAAAGAGAGGAATGTGACTATCTTATCTGTATCCTTCCCACATTATGCAGGCATGAATAATCCCAGACATATGATAAATAGTAAATACTATATAGTTTGTATATAACATAGACTGGATTGATTGATAAGATTGATCAGCTCCTATGGAAAAAAATGGGCCTACCTAGTAAAATTCATTTGTTTTTGTCATTTGTTGTGGGTTTTACAGTTAAAGAGAAATTACACAGAGGGAAATTATATTTTGCCTGGTATTACTTAGTAATGGAAATTATCCCAAACTTTCCATGTAAATTAAGAAAACCTTCATAAGCATAAGGTAAGATGTTTGGAGTTAGAAAATCTGATTTCATATCCAGAACCATCACTTTCTACTTATGTATGTAGGGGGTAAGATATTTGCCCTCACTAAGCCTCCATTTTAGTATTAATAAAATAACAGTAATAATCTTTACCTCAGTGGCTGTTTGCAAATTAAATGAGATTAAGGTTCATAAAGTACTTAGCAAATTTTACAGCCTCAGTGCTTGAAAAATTTTACCAAGCCAAAATGCCTTGGCTTCCAAGTAATAGACATTTCTAATTCAAATTAACTTAAAGAATAAAGAAATTCCTTGGAACATATAATAAAGAGCCCAGGGAAACATATTTCAACTTGGATCATGCAGAAAACCAAATTTCTTTCTACACTGACTTCCTTAGTGAGTTGGTTTTATGTACTGTCAGGTCAGCTCCGCTTACCCTCATGGCCCAATATATAGCTGCATCAGTTTCAGACATCACATGGTGACACGGTAATGGTCAAAGACATAAAGTGACTATCTTTTCCAGTGCCTCATTCTTTTGATAAATAAATATTTTCTAGAATAAACCTAGTAGCTGTGTTTCCTGTCTCTTTGATCAGAAATGAGACATACTCATGCCTATTGATTATTTCCTAGCAAGAGGATGGGGTTATTTTTACTAGTATGGACAATTCATTTGGGAGGGAGTGGATTTTGAGGATTCAAAAAACATCACTACCATAAAGTATGATTTTCTAGTTTGGATTTTTGGTAGCCACTCTCGAATTTTTTTTTGAAGAGGAAAGAAAATTTTCTAATGAAATGTTTTTCAATCCCATATGAAACCTATTGAAGTATTTGTCTCTATCCAACAAAAATAATCAATTCTACTCATTCAATAGGGAAAAACTGTCTTAGCTTTGTCAAGTTTAAGTAAGCACTCAAAGATAAAAACATCAAATTCAATCTTGTAAACAATTCTAAATAAATTAGAGCAGATGAACTACCTCTTTTTTTTTTTTTTTCAAATTTATCTTACAAAAAAATCCACTGACTCTTGAGTGGCATGTATTTTTCATATGTTCTCTACCAAACATGTATTTGATTTTTATGAAGTAGTGTTCTGTTCCATGAAATTGCATTTAACCAGAGATGAAATATGCATTTTGAATTGCCCCCAAAGAGACATGACATCATTTAATGTTCAAATATGGATTTAGTAAGTTCTTAGAGTGTCTCAGAGCAGTGACTTGCATGCCAGGCATTAACTCATGTTGTATGTTCCCTTTACATTTTTTATAAAGTTTTAATGGTATAAGAAAACTCCACCACAGGGCAATGCACAGGAAATCATAATTTAGTAGAGATATTATTATCTTAAAATACTACGTACAATAAATATATGAAGTTCTATGAAGAATTTGACCTTTTATGAAAAAAAAGCAGAATACAATAAGCAGGAATGCTTCCCCTTAGATCTTAACATATTGGCCTATTTTTACCAGATGTTTTTATTTTAGTGAATTTTTTTTGTTCCATATAAATGACAATATTTTTCTCCAAGTGTAAAAAGAATGAATGTTTATGGAAAAAATAGGTTGTGAAACATTACATTTGGCATTTCTGTTCAGTGCCAAGATTAAGTGATGTGGTGGGAAAGTTACAAATTATTAATGTGTTCATTCCATTGAATGACTATAAGGATTTCCTTTTATGGGTGAAATTGCCCCCATTTCCAATTTTATTTTTAAGCTTTTTTTTTTTTCATGCAACGTGCCTTTGTAAACCACACAACCCACTCAAAACTGCTAATGACTTACACAACCCCCAGATGTTTAAAAACATGTAGGAAAAAATAAAGTAGCAAAACCAAACAATTAAACCACTAGTATTGTGACCATGACACTCACTGGAAGGCTCTTGTATTTCTTGGTGAATAGCGTATGTTTGGGGTTGTAAATTAATATTACAGCTCTTTATTATGCAGGATATGCCATGACATTTTGAAATCACAGAACAAATGCTGGTTTTGAGATACCCAGATTGAATTGCAGTTAAAATAATAGGTGTCATTGTAGGACAAATGAATCTCAGAAATAATGCTACAGTGTGCATGAAGACTATTAACCACCCATCATGTTTTCATATTACATCAAGACAATCAGAATAATAACTGTCTGGAATTTTACATTTGTTTGGGTGGGAATCTGACAATTAAGACAGATTTTCAATATTATGTTTACTCAATTCAGTTTAGGATTATAGATATCTATAATTTGCTTGTTGTAGAAAAGGCAGTGATGACTGATTTTATAGGTGGAGACAGAGAATGGAGGTAAATCAGGGGTGACAAGTGAAGGCTAATTAATTTTTCAACAAGAAACCTCATAGGATAATACTCTCTTGGTGTCTTCAAATGTTCATGTCAGCCTTGCAACATTCACAAATATTGGAGTCCCTGAATCACAGTAATTAAACACATAAGAGAAAGAACCCTGTAAACCAACCACCAGTAACTTCATTTCCAAAGGGACATTCTTTCCAAATGACCAGAGTTACTGTCTCTCTCATCCAGAAAATTCTCATCCCAGTTTATAGTTCCTGGGAAACTGGATGACTATTTGAAATTTTTTTGCTTGGAAAGCATGGAAACAAAGTGAAGGCAAAAGGTAGGTTTCGTTGGATGAGTAGGTACCACTCTAAGGCAGCTGAAAAGTATCTTTCATATTTAGACATTCTGGGGCTGGATGCACTTGTTTACTGGGTGGTTCTTTGGAATGCCCTTCTCTTGTTCTTCCAGGCAACCCTCCTTTTCAATTCAGTATTTCTCCCATAGAAATCATTAGTTTACCACTTCCAAATTTAAATCACAGTTCCGTTATGCCACTCAGGTTATTTCTACATCACTTTCAGTAGTGTTTCAGATGTTGCCAGCAGTTTTAAGGCATACAATTGCTACCGGATTTGCCTGATAATATTCAAACTCCCAGAGAATCACTTTATTTGTTTACTTATGTATTTACTTATTTATTATGAGGTACCTCTCCCAAGATCATCACATTTCTCATCCTCTGTAAAACGCCCCTTTACTCTTTTTCTTACTGTGTTTCTCCTTGTTCTGTATCTATTTCCTAATAATAATGCTGCTGATGATAATTAAGATCTACTGCTTAATTACTAGTAACTCGAATGTCACAACAACTCTGGTACCAATGGAGCCTGGATCTGAAATCATGTTTGTATGGCCCAAAGGTCTATGAATTAATTACTAAATAAACAGAAGTAAACAAGATTGCCATTAAACCTATAGTTATATATAAAAATAATGATAGTAAGTAGTAAATATGACAAGAATTAAAGGAATCTTTCTTTGATAAAAATAAGTAACTAAATACTAAATAAGAAATTCACATTGGAAGTGCCACTGGTTGCTTCTTTCAGGTTCCTGCTGAAATTCCCAAATGCAAAGCAACTTCAGGGAATAGTGTATAGGATTGATAAGGTCCAGGAAGTAGGGACACTATTGTCCCTACAAGAACAGTATGAATGGACCTTCTTTGTCTCCCAGTGATTTTCTCATCCATCCCTTACTGAATCATTTTTTTCATTCCATGTGAATTTTATTTCAAATCTCTCATTCTTCTTGAGACTCCAGATCTCTACTCTTACCCTCTCCCGCTTAACAATAATCTTGCCCCTTTTCATCGTCCATACAAGTACAAATAAATGGTAAAGGGCACCTAACTGCTCATATTTCATAGAAATTCCAGCAAATGAATTTTATCTCAGAGTTCTGAAATGATTTTAAATAATCTCAATGAGCCAAAGAAAGACACTCTTTATAAACTATGAGAAAAAGACATAGTGAAGAATACTGAGAATAGACAAATAAATGATTTTTTTTCCACAAAGGAGATTAAGATAGATTACACAAAAGATGAGAAGTTTATTACTAAATCTAGATAAAAATGATAATGGACTTATAGAATTTATTTTTATATGTAAGTTTCATAGGTAGAGTTTTATTTTATACATAAATTTTACATTTTAAGTTTTAGAATGTGTTAAAAATTTTGAGTCATGTATAAACGTAAAATATACCAACTTTGAAAAATGCAATAAAGTACAGAGCAAAAATTAAATAAATATAAAGGAAAACAAAAACATAAAAACACCACCCCTGTGTGTAAAATTTGTTCAGAATTGTTTGTCCACTGCTCTCTTTGCCATTAACTTGCAGAGTAGACTTTTCCAGACCACTGACTTTGGACTTCTGAATGTGACTTGTTTTGGTCAATGAAATATGAATGACTTGGGTGTGATGCTCAAGCAGAAGCTTTAGAAGCTGTACACATTTTTGCCAGTGTTTTTGTCTTGTAATGAACGTTGGGGTACATCACTGGAATCATGTCGCTCTCTTGTGCTATTGCCTTCCACCAAAGGAAAACCCAGAAAGAGTTCTTTCAGAGGACACCCAAACCTGATCTGCAGACTGAAGCCAAGCTCAAGGGAGACCTTCTAAGAGTTGCAGGACCATGGAGCCTGAGGATGCTTTGACGTACAACACTCAGACTTTATATAGTGTGAGTGAGAAATACATATTTGTTTAAAGTTATTGAGATTTTGTGTTTGTTTTTACTGAACATATCCTAGGAAGTGCTAAGGCATGTAATATCTCATCCCTCTGCCCTGTCACCAAGTGGGATGGGTAGGGAAGAATCATTGTCAAATATTTTAAAGTATTTTTATACAAAACTTTTATTGCTTCTCTGTTTTATGTATGGTTTCAGGTGATACCTTAAAATGCAATTTTCCAGCCTCATATTTTATTTTAACATTGTTCATGATAGGATAATTTCATAAAGCACATTTGTAATGGGTTCATACTATTTCATCATATCAAGACCCAAATTCATTTAATCATTCCCACATTGTTAGAACATTAGGTTGTTTCCAATTTTAAATGACACTCGAATGAACACCTTTGATCTTAAACTTGTGTTTATATTACAGACAATAAGCATAGGAGAATCTCCTGGAATGGAATTACTGTGTCAAAACAAGTACATATTTTAAGTTTGCTGATGCACATTGTTTTTGTCATCCAAAAAGTTTGGACCAATTTACCCTTCCATCACCAATACATGAAATTTCAATTTTGTTGTACTCTCATTACTATTAGGAACTGAAACTTTTAAACATTTCTTAATTTTATAGACAGAAATGGCATCTTGTTTCAATACAGATTAGAATTTAATTTTAAAATATTGAATTATAAGCATTAAAAGAGAAAGTACTGCTCATCAGGAGTCAGGCTGCGATTATGGTGAATAAGTTATGTGACATTAATTTATGCCACACTGACATTGTTTACTTTGGAGGACAGCATCACAGAAATGGTATGCAAAGGATTTCTGGAGACATAATACATTGGCATTTCAAAAATCGTTTTACAAAGGCTCTTTGTGAATAAAATGGAAAAGACATGTACTTAAGGGTATTAGAAATAGGTGAATTTGTAATAGATGAAAATAGTGATTCAGATGTGGTTTTGCCCATAATTGGGGAAATTTTGAAAATCTATTTTGAGTTGTCACAATGATTTAAAGGTGTTGTAGGCATTTAATAGGCGAGGGGGCAGGGATGATACATTTCTTGTATTTTACAAGATGGTCCTTTACAAAAGGAACTTGCCCCAGTGCTGAGCACAATAGACTATAGCATATAAATATTGGACCAGTAGCAACGTAGGTAATCTCTACAAGATCTATGATAAGTTTTTTTCCTTGGAGCTGTCTCTCTTTCTCATCCTTTCCCTCTTTCTTTTTTTCTTTCACTCTAAATTCACACACACACACACACACACACACATTAAATATTTATTCATGAACTCACTTAATGAGTTCATTGAATGGGGATAACACTGCCATGCAGTTCAAATTCATGAATAGCAAATTCAAGAATAAGAAAGAAAGAAGCCAACGTCCTGGCTAAAAAAACAAATTCCAAAATATTATAAAAGACCAACCACTAGAAGTATTTTTAACAGGAAGAAACTTAAAACAGAAATAGTAACTTAAAATTCAATCAGAAGGATTGTGTGGCCAAGAGTCAGTGAGAGCCTATTAACTTCCAGGAAGTCAGAATATGTAGATATTGACTGTAGACCCTGCCAATGATTTGAAAAGCCTCACTTGGAATCTTTGGAAAACCTACTCATTGCCCTCTGTCCACATTTTTACCAGCTTCTGCCATAGGAGAACAACCATGGCTTCTCCTTCTCCTCTATGTTCCAAATCTCACGTAGGTGTCTCTTACAGTCAGACCCTAAGCTATAACCCAACTAGCCAGGCAGTCAGCAAAATGTGGCTTTCAGGTGTCCAGCCCTTGTGATGCAATGAGAATATAGAGGGGGAGGCAGTGGTACTGAGATGTCAGTAGTCAATCTGGCACACTAGGCAGGATTTCCAAATTCTGTATATTTTCACTTTTCTTTTTTGCTCCATGAAGCACAGTATAACTACACCATCTGTTCCAATTTATTTTTCTTCCTTAATTACATTCGTGCTTCAGAAGAAAGACTATAAAAGATATGTTCAAGATAGAATGCAGTTTCAGAGATATAGCTATGTTGAAGGTATAGCTAGATTGTGGAAGCCACTGTAGAATCTAGCTCCTGAAATTCATAATTCCAGCAACACTAACCACAGGAGAGCCTGTGTAGAACACTGGGATGCCAGGTGGCCAGAAGAGGGACAATGCCAAAAATACAAGCATAGACTTAGCAATCGATAGCAAGAGCAAGAATGGATTAGCTGGCATCGGACAGAAGTCAGAGAGATTCATGGAGAGCATGTAAATTGAGAATTACAAAAGTGAGGAAGAGAAAGCTTAAGTTTGTTTGGTATGGGCAAGAAGAGAGGACTTTCAAGGTAAAGAAAAGTGACCAGGAAAATTAAGGAGACACACAGGGACACTCAGGTAATTTTGTTAGATGTAGTAGAGTACAACCATAGCTGTCCTTTTTCCTAAGTCACTCCTCAGTCATTCCATGATTCTAAGGGTGTGGTGTAAGTCTTATAAAAATGTCCCTTTCATTTTCCATTATTTTAGTGTTTTTTGAAAATTCATTCTTTAACCCATTTCCCGTTGACATATTGTATTCCTTTCCCTAGAAGTCCAAATTCTGTTCTTCAACATTCAGCATGTACTAAGTGGCATTTGTCATGAATACAAAATAATCTCCATATTGCATTCCCTAATGACTCCATGGGCCATAATATAGTTCACAGTTATAAGGATGGAAGAAGTAGTCAATGTGTTCACAAACTTTGATTCCTTATGTTTTAAACCAATGGTTGGCAATGCTTTTCTGTCAAGGGCCAGAAAGTAAATATTTTAGGTTTATGGGGCCATACATTATCTTGCAATGACTCAATTTTGCTTTTGCAGTGTAAAAGCAGCCAATGACAATGAATAAATGAATGGATTTGGATGTGTTTCAAGCAAACATTTTTAATTGAGAGTAAAATTCAAATTTCATATAACGCTCATTTATCACAAAATATTATTCTACTTTTGATTCTTTTTCCAACCATTTAGAAAAGTAAAAAATCATTCTTAGCCCTCCGGCCATACAAAGCCAGGCTGCATGCTGGATTTGGCCAATGAGCCAGTGTTTGCCAACCCCTTCTTTAGATCTATACTGTCCAATAGTATCCACTTGCCACATATAGTTATTGATCATTTGAAATGTAGCTAATGTGACTGAAGAACTAGACTATTTATTTGTTTTTAAATTTTCCTATTTCTTTAAATTTAAATTCAATTGGCCATCATTAATTCTTGATATAATGTTCAATGATTCATAAGTTCATATAACACTCAGTGCTCATCACATCACGCCCTCCTTAATGCCGAACACCCAGTTAACCCATCTCCCCACCCAACTCCTTATTATTCATTTTTATTTTAAATTTCAAAAAAGAAAGTTATTAGTTCGTTTATTATAAAATTTGGTGCATTTGGAAGAACCTGGGTGTGTAAACCTGCTTTTCTAACTGAAAATTTTATGAAATATAAATAGCAATAAATATTTCTGATTAAAATTTAACATCTGAATTTAAATGTGCCGAAAGTATGTAAAATACATACCAGATTTTGAAGACTTGGTATGGAAAAGAATGTAAAATGTCATTAATAATTTTATATTGAATACATGTTGAAATGATAAAGTTTTGAATATATTGGTCTAATTCAATTGCTCTAATTAAATAAATTTGTCTAAATAAAATATATTATTAAAAGTGCTTTTATCTGTTTCTTTTTACATTATAATGTGGCTACTAGAAAATTTACAATTACATATGTGGCTCACGTTTTATTTCTATTGGACTGAACTGCTCTAGACATATAGCTAGGTTACATTTCCTGGCGTCTCTTGCAATTTGGTGAGACTATATGACTGAGTTCAGGTTGAAGGAATGTGGGCAGTAGTGAAATAGGATACTTCTAAGCTTAGTCCATCAATATTTCCATGCTTTCTCTTTCACCGTTTGCCCAATGAATGCAGAAAACTCATAAGAAAAGTAGGAAGCATTAGAACATACTACATAGAAAAATGGAAGGAGCTTCAGTCCTGAGAGATGGCGTAGGGACCAGCTGGCCTGGAGAATGACCTGACCCGATACCCCTGCTTTGAACTATATCATGAGCAAAAGATAAACTTTTATTGTGCTAAGCCACTGAACTTAGTATATTATTTTTACAGTAGGTACTCACCTTAAGTAATCCAAAAAGCTTAAAAAATGTCCCATGGAACCAGCACAGTGTACAAGGAATGGATTTACCCTTCTACTTTAAACAATTAGAAAATGGACACAGTATATGACAACCATTTTTAGACTTAGAAAACTGGAAGCATGGGGCTCTGATCTCTGAAAAGGGAAACAAACAAAGTAAGCCCGATATTTGAGGGAGAGAGAGAACTCCAAAGACTTACAGAGGGGACTTCTCTTTAAGCTGACTGACACCTATCAGTGAATGTGTGCAGGAAACTTTGTGAGACCTGAGAAAGAGTCATCTAAAAGAAGTAAACAGGGGCTCGTGGGTGGCTCAGTCAGTTAAATATATGCTTCGGCTCAGGTCATGATCTCAGGGTCCTTGGATCGAGCCCCACATCTGGCTCCCTGCTCCGCAGGAGCCTGCTTCTCCCTCTCCTGCTCCCCCCTCCCCCCGGCTTGTGCTCTCTCTCTCTCTGTCAAATAAATAAATAAATAAATCTTAAAAAAAAACTTATTTAAAAAGAGTAGACAAGGTGAATTCTGGTGCTCATGATGTGAGGTGGGAAAATTTGTGTTTCCATCAATTCTAGTGGAAAGACACAGTAATAAATGAGATATGTGATAGAATTCTCAGAAAGGTATTGCCTTAGTCATGAGTTTAACTTAGCCTTAGGATAAATACTGCTCTGGACCCAATTTGAAAACCTTGAAATAATCAAACTAATTCTAAGAAACTTAACAGTGTACAAAGACAAAATAAAATACTATTTAAAGGAATGCAGACATATCCAGCGACCAACAATATAAGAATTGTAACTCCAGCATTCAATAAAAATTGCCAGATGTACAAAGTAGCAGGAAAATATGATCCATGAACAGGAAAAGAAATACTGAATGGAAGCAAACCCAGAAATGAAATAAATAATGGGACTAGAAGATACAGACATTATGACAACTATTATTAAAATGCTGTGTATGTTGAATAAGGTAAAGGAAAACACCACCTTAAGAGAACTAGGAGAGAGATAGAAGATATAAAACATCCAATCAGAAAATCTAGAGATGAAAAATAAAATATCAGAAATGAAAAATACACCGGATGTGATTTGCCACAAATTAGATAGAACAGGAAAATATCAGTTAACTTCATTTGAACATATAGCATTAAAAACCATTCAAAATAACGCAGATAGAAAAAAAATTAAACCTGAGTTTCAGTAAGCTTTGAGACAATAACAAGAAAATTTGAAGTTTAAGAAGTGGGGAAATGACATACAGAATAAATATTTTTTATTATTCTATTTTATTTATGTATTTATTTGAGAGAGAGAGAGCAAGCGAGAGAGAGAGAGAGAGCCCAAGCAGGGGGAGCTGCAGAGGGAGAGGGAGAAGCAGGCTCCCCGCTGAGCAGGGAACCAAACTCTGGGCTCCAATCCCAGGACCCTGAGATCATGACCTGAGCTGAAGGCAGATGCTTAACCAACTGAGCCACCTAGGCACCCCTGGAATAAATATTTTTTAAATGCCAACCCACATCATATACAAATTACCAAAAATAAGAGTTATATAGAAATTCTTAAAAGTACCCAGAGGGAAGAGGGAACATTATGCACAGAGGATCAAATATAAGAGTTATAGTAACTGTCAAAAAGTAGAACAGGTATACAGATAATCTAATAGTGAGTTATACAACGTAATCATAAAAATGTAAAACAAAACAATGCAAAAGAAGTCAGGAAGGAAATAAAAAGTAAGAATAGAAGGAACAAATAGAAAACAACAGCAAAATGGTAGGCTTAAGATGAACCATATAAATATTTTAAAGCAAATGGTATAACATTCTAAGTAGAAGGGAGATATTCTCAGATTGAAAAAAAGCCAGACCGATATGCTGCTTAGAAGAGACTCATTTTAAATATAAAGACATGCATAGCTTAAAAGCAAAAGTACAAACAAAATACCATTCAAACAACACTAAGAACATATGACTGACTGATGTGGCTATACACTCTATTAATAAGAATCAAATTAAGTTTCAGAACAAAGAATATTGCCAGGGGTAAAGAGAAACATTTATAATGATAAATGGGTCATTTCAGTAAGAGGGTATAACAACTCTAAATGTGTTTGCCTCAAATGATATGACAGAACTTGAATGAAAAAAGAAATAGATGAAATCCACATGTATAGTACTTGATAAAGAAATACATAGAAAATCAGTAAAAATATCATAGATTTGAACAAAACTGTTAAATAACTTGACCAATAAACATTTATAATACACTCCACTCAACAACAACAGAATATATATTCTTCTGAAGTATGCATGGAGCGTTCAATGAGATAGATTCTATTCTGGTCCATAAAACAAGTCTGAATACAGTTAAAAGGATTAATCATGGCAGGTATGTTCTCTGCCCACAATGGAATCATTAGATCAATAGCATAAATATATCTGGAAAATTCCCAAATATTTGGAATTTAACAGCAGATTGCTCAATAGCCCATGAATCAAAAAAGATATCTCAAAGGAAATTAGATTGCAGAGGTGATAAATCTCTTCCTAATTTCAGGGATGAGCATGCAACCTGACCCTAAACTAATCTGATCACACAATCCTCCTGGCTTCGGTCATTGATTCAGAGAATACATGAAGGAAGTTTACTCAGAGACCATCATGTTTGCGTTGCTGGAGTGAGTAGTTACGTAGAGAGGTGCTTCCTCCCTTTTGCAGTTGTAAAGAAAACAGGACCCAGGCTTCACGTTGCTACTGCCCTCATGTTATCTTGACAAGAAAGCTGCCTTGAATATAGAGACCCTCTCAGGGAATGGAGGCCAAAAAATCAAAAATGAGTTAATGCTGATGATATTGCTTGAGTTACTCAATTCAGCAGAGTCTGAACCCAGAACTTGTTTTGATCTTTGCTGTTACAGGAGTCAACAAAATTCCCTGTGATCTAAGCCAGCACGAATTGGGTTTTTCACCTTTGCATCAGAAAAAGTCTGAAGTCCTGTGGGCATTAAACCCATTTCTTTGTGTCTTTCCCTCCTCACCAATATAGAAATAACCTTATTCCCTGGTATTGACTTTGAAAAACATATAGGATAATAGTATTTTAAAAATGCAAATGGAATCCATATTCAATTTATTTTCCCTGACCTGTATGTGATCTGTAAGCTTCAAGTTAGATACAGGGAGGGTTTGGCAACCAGTAGAGAGGGGCAAGGGGCTAATTTATTCATCCTAGGGCAGACTTTTGTGGTTCAAAACTAAATACCTCTGAAAACTGAGCCCTGTTGCAAAGGCACTTATCATTTTGTTTTTTTATTAGTTGCATTTTCCCACCAAATCATCTATGTGGAGGAGTCATAGTCAAGTGTCCCCAGTGGGTGGCCACTAGGTTTTACTTTTTAATGATTTTATGGGTTTAAATATAATTCCTTTGCTAACTACAGGATATTTTCTTTAATCTATTTGATTAAGCAAGCCAAGAATTGGGAAGATAATGTTTCCTAACTTCCTTTCTGATGAATAATGAATGTCACTAAGGAATTAGATATAGATAGTAGGAGGTAGTTGCCTCAGCCATCTGCTGCATATGGGGGCAGAAGAAAGATATTAAACTTTAAATTAGGTATTGCTTCACAGAACCTAAAAGATGAAAGGAAATACACACTAAACTGGAAGATAATCATCAATTCTTATCAGTCAATTTGCTTCTTTGAAAGTATAAAAAACATAACTATCTCTTTTACTCCCTGGTCAACATATTTTGTATTTAGTTGAATGCAAGAAATCAGTAATTATGACATTCCTTTTTCAGTTTAATGTATTTTCAGATTTCCACAAATAAAAGTGCTGTTTTTTTAAATATACAACTGATGAACATCTAAGAAAAAAGAAAAAAAAACGATTTTTTCCACATATGTAATACGCTAAAGAAACAGAATCTCATTTCCATGGCAACTACATCATAGGTCAAAGGAGAGAAAGAGAACATTTATGGCTAAGTACACTTATTTTAAAAATTATTCACCAAGTTATGATCATAAGCGTAATAGTTAATTGAAAGAAGAAAGGACTTCTCTGTTGCTTCATTTTCCTATATAACTATTCACAAGAAAAAGTGTCTATTTATATATCTGTAAATGTCTGCTATTTTGATATGATATCTGTTTAAACAAGATTTAAGGAAATAGATTTTTAGGTGAAGAGTGTAAATACTGGAAAGATGCTATGGAAATAATTTAGTGTAGTTGTTAATAGTGTAGCTACAAAGTCAAGCAAAGAGATTAGATTAAAATTGTATATATGACACTTGGACATGTTACCTAATTTATTTAGCTCTCAATTTATTCATCAATAAATTGAGTAAATGTTATTCATTTCACTTAATAAACTAAGTACATAAAACAGTGTAAAGACACATCAATAAATTTTGAGCAAAGGATGTGGAAAAGCAATTTAGAGGAAAAGGAATATACATTATAACCATGTTAAAAACACTTGACCTCACTGGTGATTACATAAAAACGTATATACTATCTTTCACGAGCTAAATTGAAAAAAAACTGTAAAAGATTTAGAATATCCAGCATCAGTAGAGCAGAAGGGAAGGATCATTCACGCTGTTGCTCAACGTACAATTGGGGCAACATTTGGGGACAGTATTTAGGAAGCGCCTGAGACATTTTAAGATGCATCTACTCTTTCACGTATTTGTTGCATGATTAGGAATCAATCCTGCTGAGACACCAACAGGTTCATAGCCATTTATATGAAAAGATATATATTGCTGCACTCTTTGTGATAATAAAAAAAATTGGACCAACTTAAATATTCCATAAGCAGATGAAGGGACAATGACATTATGAAATACTATGCAGTCCAAAATAAATAAAATCCATGTGTGTACAATGACACGGAAAGAGGTTTGTGAGATACTGTTTCATGAAAAAAAATAAAAACAGGGGAGAAACAACATATGTACTATGATTTTTCTGTTTATAATCATGGATATGTGTTTTAAAGAACGTATTTAGGTTTCATATTAAAATATTAGACCTACATTAATTAGAATGTTATTTTATAAGCTACTCAGCAATATATCTAAGGCAAAAGCTGTGTTAAATAATTATTATTATTTCTGTAATTATTTATTTAATATTTTGAGACAACTCACATGAAGAGCTAATAAAAATAAGGGTGTCTAACCTAGAAATGAAAAGTTGGAACAAGAACAATTGCACCCAAGATATGGTGATCACGAGTGTCTTTCCAGGAGTCTAAATTCCATTATTTTATGAAAGAGTATAGAGTATTTAGACACAGATTTCTGTGTCTTCTTTCTGCTGCTGTAGATTAAATAATAAAAGTATTAAAATGCATCTTTCACTTTTTTCCTTTTTTTAGAAAAATAGTGATTATCCAGGCTTTCATGATCTACCATGGTCTGAATTCTTTGCTTATTTTTTGTTTTGTTTTCTTTTGTTTAATGTGGATGGTTTTAGGAGTGCGATAGGAACCTCAGATTTTAGAAGATAGGACACTCAGAGGCATTAGGTCAGAATTAATGGGGGGATGGATAAGGCTGGAGGCTGAAGAAGCTGGGGAAAAAGAGAATATCTGAATTTCTTAACACTAGTGGGAAAGATTTACATTCCCTGAGACTAGGAAGACTCGGGAGTGCTGGAATTCTCATGTGGGAGTTGTGCACACCTCATTGGTATAAACACTCCAAAGTGACAGAACATTACTTGGGGGTGACTTTGTGGTTGCTTTGAGACCAAGCCACAGGTCCTGTGTGCACTGGATCTAGTTTGGTCCACAGTGGCTTGATGTACCAGGGCCTCTTCTAACTACTGAATAGTCTACAATAGCTTCGTGAACAAAATGTGTTGAAAACCAGAGATTCTTTCTTAATATCTTCAGACTTTGTAAGTTCCAAATACCATGGAATATACCGTGGGAAAAAGGACACACACATCAATTCTCCAGGTCTAGCTTCAAATAAGATTATATAATGTAACACTAAGTAGGTGATTAGTAAATATAAGTAGATTATAATTGCGGCGTAAGCTTTTAGAATAAGAAGCTATCACTTTAAAATGTCTTCAACTTAATTCAAAGAAAGGTGAACTGAGGTTCCAAGATCTATGTGGCTCTCACAAGGCCAAGTGTTGAGTTTTTTGTCTCTTTATAAGACACAAAATAGAAAAAATGGGGTCTGATAACTCCAGCCAGGACTGCGTCATCAGTTGGCTATTTGAACTATTTCACCACGTATATGATTCAAACTGACTGCATGTCAAGTATTGAGCACTGACTGTTAAAATATCCAACTGACTAGCTTATCATAGATCCTGAGTTCTATACCTTCTTCTTAGCTAGTAAATCTACAATTTACATTTTAAATTGTTTTTCCAACATCAACAGGAAAGACTCCAGTGATTACTGTTTAGTTTTCTGTTTCTTGTTAATTCCTGGAAAAGTTCATAGAGTTCAGAGGATTTTTTTTTAAATTTTATTTTATTATGTTATGTTAATCATCATACATTTCATCGTTAGTTTTTTTCTTTTTTGTTCTTTTTTAAAAAATTTTATTATGTTATATTAATCACCATACATTACATCATTAGTTTTTGATGTAGTGTTCCATGATTCATTGTTTGCATGTAACACCCAGTGCTCCATTCAATACGTGCCCTTTTTAATACCCATCACCAGGATTTTTATTTACTTTTGTTCCATTTAAAAATTTATCAACAAGTTACTGGTATATACTGATAGGATGAACAAGCTTGTGGATAATACAACTAGGATAAAATGCTAAAGTAACTGGATAATAAAATCAAGATATGAAAATATCTCATCAAGTTGAAACAATAGGTACTTGCTAACTCAAGAGATGGAGATTAATAAATACAAAAACAGGTTAAGTAATTCTTAAAATGTAGGGTATGGGAAAGTTGCTCAATGGCAGTTCAAACAAAAATAACCCAGATTTGATTTGATTGAAACTCAATATATACTCAATATAACATGGATAGAAAAAATTCATACTTGCACATCATTTTAGTTAATAGTGCTATGATAATATAACTTTGAATATTTTATCACATTTTGAAATAAGACCCACAAAGAAGAAAAGTAAAGCCCACCTTAGCTGTATTTAAGAATCTTTTTATTTCTATGACAGTGTAAGGCATATTTAAATTCAGAAGAGAGACTCATTACTCCATCTTAAATAGCAAGATAAAATTTTGGTTTTTGAACTAGCAGTGATTTGAGTAAGAAAATAGAGAAAATTAGAATATTCTCAGTACAGTGGAAAATCTGGCAACCTTACCCAAAATGGTACTATATGTTGGCTAACTGAACATAATAATAAAAAAAAACAAAGTTACTATGTTAAAAAAAAAAGAATCGACCTTCTCTGTAATGTTTTATTTTTTTAGTACAAGTTGCATGTGTTCATATATTACTTATATAAATAAAACATATACTTAAAGAGAGGGAGAAAAATGTTCCATCAGTGACAGACTCTGAATGGTCTATCAAATACAGAGTCAAAGTAAACTGTAAGTCAAAGTAAAATCAAGCTGCCGAGTCAAAGTAAATTTTCTTGAGCAGCTTCTCTAACATTTCAGCACAAGGGGAATATGTCTATAGAGCTAAATAGAAAAAAAAAGGGGGATTATAACATTTCAGATATACTGAGGTTATATAGCCAGTAAGTGCAAAGCCTAAAATGTGGACACACATCTGATAATAATCCTTTTTTATTATATTCTACCTATTTATATCCAAGCTCTATGAGTGGGAAACAAAATCTTTGTATTTCCCAGGAACTATGTGTAGTTCACTGTGCATAGTGGAGGTTTTACAAAGAAATATGAGATTTTGATTTATAGTTTGTAAACTATTATTTTAATTTGTTGACCTTGATCCTGGGAAACAGTCTTGGGAGATATTATCAACATTATTTTTTTAAATCAAAGTTCAGAGGGATAAGGTAGTTTCTTCAAATCATAGAAGTATTAATGCAAATCGGAGGTAAGATCTTACGTCTTTAGACTTTAGCTGAGTCCTCTTAAGTGTGTTCATCAGGCTTGAAACAAAACAAAGCATGGTGCTTAATCCATTTAAGCAGTTTTGTTAATTTATTTTGGATTTTTAAATTTTGGTTTGGATAAAAATTGAAATGTTTTCAGTGGTGTGGACTCCCAACATGGAACAGTAGAAAGAGTACAGTATGGGTAAGATGATATGAGGGTTAAGTAAATATAGGTGCATATTTTGCTTTGCCCACCAATAGTCTTGGGCAACTTTCTTAACTTCTATGAGCCCTCGTGTTTTTATGCTTAGAATGGAGATAACAACTTTAAGTTTTAAAGCCTAGCACATGGTAGTTTCAGATTCTCTTTAGCTATGTATCCTTTTTCCAGAACTAGTTTAAAGAATCTCTAGTGAAATTTCTTTAAAGTGGCTCATCGGCGTGAGTCTAACAAAGTAACTATACTTGTAAATAACTGTTATATCTGGAGTTCCGTTTCCATTGTTATAATTGCAATTACAGACTTGCAACAGTTCTTTGTACTCATAATTTCTTGAACCTATCATCAATTACATTTATCTCATGTCTAAATTACCCTGAGAGCAGTATCAGTTGGCACCTTCGCTTACTGGATTTATGATTAGATTAGGATCACGAGCAAAGAAACCCGACAGGAAAATGGACAATGTGAAAAGCATCAGAGTGTGCTGACTCAAATCAATGAAACTACAAAAGGAAAACAGGAAGAAATAAAGGCAACATCACTGGGAAAAAATAAATATATGAAGTAGGTATTTTTAACTCAAGTGACAGGATTTTATAAATATTCAT
The DNA here is from genome assembly GCF_054177405.1 of Leptonychotes weddellii. Lineage (NCBI taxonomy): Eukaryota > Metazoa > Chordata > Mammalia > Carnivora > Phocidae > Leptonychotes > Leptonychotes weddellii. Next base: position 165,317,925 of record NC_138370.1, on the reverse strand, counting down.
TTCTGATCATGATAAATTTCATAGAGTCGTTAGGTAGTTTGTGAATTCATTTTATCTTAAAATAATTGGCAAAATAAGACATCTGGTTTACTGAATCAATATTCATTAATAAAAATATTTATTGTGCATTTTTCTGTGCCAGGCACAGGGTCCATAATTGAATATTACTCTATTAGTAATTGAGACCTATAGTAAAATATGGTCCAGGTATTATGGGTTGTCAATGAATCAGTGTACAACCAAGCATAATTGACATAAAAACACACTGAATGATTTAACAGTTTTTCTGGAGGCATTCAGAATCCTTTTTATTCATTTAATCCACCTACCCTATTGAGGTGCTCTTTAGTGGAAACCCAGTGTTAATCAAAGTGGTCTTGTGCTTCAGGTTGTCCAAAGTTTAGAATTGACAGAATAACAGTGTGAGAGCTGCCCTATGGTTGAAGGAAGTCCAGTGGGCTATGTGGGTCCAGGAAGAGTAAGTAATTCTTTTGAGATAAACTTTAAAGGAGAGAGGATGTTTGAATTTGGTTTTGAGGAATAGATATGAGTTAGTCAGATTTGATTTGGGAGTGGGAGATATTACTTCAGGCAGCGAGAAACTTATTAAAATATTTTAGGGCTACCATTACTCGCCTTCAGGATCACAAAAATTGTGGAAAAAATTTCATTGACCCTCTCTCATATGCCAAACTTATTGCTGTGGTGATGAATGTCTAATATCAGCTTGTTTTCTATTTACCAGTATATTCTTCCCTGGGAAAACTCCCATCAATTAAGAATTAGTTTGCATTATCTTCATTTGGATAGGTTTTGTGTTGCCACCCACCAAACGGGTTAGGTGCTCTCCTCTGAGCTCTGATAAGCATTGTGTGCATACCTCCATCACAGGACAAAAGGCAGAGGGGGAAGGGAGAGAGAAGGAGAAAGTGCTATCACAGCACTTGTCAAGTTCAATTGGCATAATACCTATTTGTGTATGTTGCCCCACTGGGCTGTGGGCTCCTTGTGGGCAGCTCTTATCAAAGGGCCTGTCACATGGCAGGTGTTCCATAAAGGTTGAATGAGTTAAATAATGAATGAGAAGAATATGGAGATTTTCAGTTGTTTCATTTTGCAGTGAGAGCTGAATACATATTCAAGCCAATGTTCCCCGTTGCCTAGGAAATTTCAGACAAACTGCTTAGCCCAGCGCTCCATAGCTCCACAATCTTTTCTAAATCCATGTTTCCATCCCTATGCCACTGCCTGCACATAACAACCTTATGCACTGTCCAAGCTAGAGTCTACCGGAACCTAACTTAGACCAGCCATACCTCCCACTTCCCTCTGTATCCTCTCTTTCCCCCACTGTCTTATGAATATTAAGTAAACATTGACTAAGATTTGGAAGACACAGGTTCTAATCCTAGCTTCGTCAGTAATTCCTATAAAACCTAGAATATGCTGTTTGATTAATTTGGGTGTCCCTTTATTATCATTAAATAGTTATTTGTCACTTTAAGCCCTAGGTCTTCTCCAACCCGGTCTGCTCCCATGACCTTTGTTAAAAAAACTCTGACAATCTCTTTCCCTTGCTTTAATTTTCTTTGTAGCATGTACCATTACTTGGTGTCCCAGAAACTAGAACAGTACCTAGCACAAAGTATATTCTAAGAATATATTTACTGAATGAATAAATGAATGAATAGTTAAGTGATTCTATGCTTATTTCATAACATAACTCTGAAGTCCTTGAGGCGGTGTTTGTCCAATATATATACCTTTGTGTCTCCATCATGCATCAGTCTGAACCAGCATATTGTGGATCCTCCAGGAATATATATATATATATTTTGCATGGCAAATGCATGCATAATGCTTGAATAAATGGTTCTCATTTAAACCTACAGTAACCATAGCACAGAGGGAAGTCTGACTTGTTCATTACTGTATTAAAATCTTGAGCTAAATAGAATTTTAAAAACAGTATTCAGCATACTCTTTTAATGTAATATATACAAAGCATGTAATTAAGCTGAGATACCATTTTAAGGTATTGAGGAAAAGACACAGTAGCACATATTCTCTGTAGAGAAAATAGCATCCTTTGGACACTTTATGAAGTTGACTTAGAACAAAATTAGACTCTAATTCTGGGAAGCAATTTCTGCTTCCTCTGAGAAGCTTGTACTTCCTGAGATGTGGTTGAATCCTCTTTGAACCCAGTGACACTCTGTGTATATCACTCCTATTTCACACACCCGATTCTACCCATTTTACTACAGTCATTGTGTGTGGGTCTTATTCCTCTTATTAGCTTACAAGAAACCTAAGAGCCAGGGCTCCTTTCCTGCCTTTGCTTCCCAGTAGGGTGCCTTGAATACAAATGACATCCCTATATCATATGCAACATCTATTGAACTGAGATGGAACACTCAGTTTCCCTTTCAGGCTGACTTACTCCATTTAAGAAAGGGACAGGGAAGGCTCTGTATTCCTAGGGTGTTCAAATATATGTATTCATTTTATCCAAACACTCTCACATCCTTACTGTGGCTTTATCTCAGCTTTTGGTGGCCACAGTCAGAAAGAATGGGCTAGAGGGACACATAGAACCTTGACTTTGTAGTTCAGCTCCTCCATCACCCCTGCTCCTCAATGCCTAGATAGGCATGATTTCCAGGTCCAAGGCAGAGGATATGGCTGGCAGGACCATTTAGCGCATATTCCAGGCCACATTCTCAGTAACTATGGTAAACGGGACTATGTCATATAAATGAGCCAAAGATGGCCTTCATGCATTGGGCCCTAGGTGTTTATTTCTTCACTGCAGGCCGAGACTCATTAGCTCAAAAGCCTGCTGGCACCAAACTCAAATTTATATGCATTCATTTATTTTAAAAGTAACCCAGCAAGTAGATTTTTAGGCATTTAGAGCCTGCCTCCTTTGCATACCTTCTGAACCCTCACCTCACATCTGTTGGCCATTGGTAAGAGAGAGCCTCGTGGTTATAAAAGTCCCAAGCTGCCCCTTCTGAGTTTATTGACCCAGAGATTCCCAGCTTGCTGCTGGGCTAGACCCCTAGATGGGTGAGCCCCTTCTGGATCTCCCTCATCCCCCAGGAGCTCCCTTGACCTCCTCTCCTTCCAGATGGTGGTCCCCTAAGGGACTTTCCCTCTCGTGCAACCCTGTCCAAGTGCTACCCAATAAAACTTGTTGGGTATAACTGCTTATTTTGCTCATATTTTTTTCCTAGGTCTGCTCCAAATCCCTTGAACAAACTATCATCAAAGTTCTTTCTCAGAAGGAAAAAAAAGGAAGATAAATTCATTATTCCTGGGAAGGAAACAAAATTATATTCATGTTTTAGCCTTCATACATTCATATTGCTACTCATTAAAAGAAATGAAAACTCTTGGTCTTTACCTTTGCCCAGTATACATATATATACACAGATACACATATATACAAATACATGGATCTCCTTGTTTATGTTGCTTTGCCATGTTTTCATTTTAACTCACACTTTTCATCATTCCTTACCCTTTTCCCTTTTAAACAGTCTCATGGGCTTTTCTTACACTTCTTCTATGTATTTTCTAGAGAAATAGAATCTTAAACAGGCACAAGTTTATGTAATACATAAAGATTTAAAAACAAGCGCAGGGAAATTGTCCTGAAGGGTGAGCATGGTGTGCAAAACACGCACATCCTGACCCACAAGTTACTCAGCAAGAAAATCTGCAGAGCAAGCTTTCTGTGATCTGCAAGTTAGTTACACAATCTTTATCTTGCATGGGGAAATTATAGCTATTAGCCTTATTACCAGTTTGTTTGTTTTTAAACTACAGCCTTGATAAAGAAACACTGTATCACACCGGCTTTCTCTGGGCCCTCCTTTGTAGGCTCCAGGTTTGGTCATTTCAGGAGCCCCTCAATACCACTGAACTCTTCCATGGTTTTCAATCACAATTAGGGTTAATAACGCTTTGGCCTCCCTGTGTGTGTGTTCCTCTTCTCCAGCTGTGATTGAATGCGGGCTTCCCCACAGCCCCAGCACCAGCCCCCTTGCATCATGGAAGGAAGCTCTCCACTTTCATCTAGGCTGATTATGCAGGTATGAGTTTCCCATGGCAGCTGGCTGAGATCTTGGTGGCAGCTTGCCTCCCCCTGGCATATATGCACCATCACCAAAAGGCACTTTTAAGTCTTCCTTTGCTACACATCCTTTATAGCTCCTTGCTAGACAAAACAAATCCTTAAGAGAAAAAAAGACAGTGAAGGGGGGCAGGGTGTGGGGAATCACAAAGGGAGGAACAGGAAGAAGAGTGAGCAACAACTTCCCCTCTCTTAAGTGCCCTGATTTAGCAAGCTCCTATAAAACTATTAAAGGGTGCTCACAGGGTTTTAGGAAGCCCGCATTCAAAAAGTTTTACCAAGACTTTTATGTAAGGAGGGAATCCTATTGAATCTTACTATTACCGGATACTGCAACAAATATTTCAACTGCATCAACTCATTGCAAGTGGACAACACATTGATTTGATAGTCACTATTATTATTATTATTATTTTTACCAAAGAGTAAACTGTGCAGTTATGCCACCTAGTTAGCAATGACAGGGTCTTGGTTTATACTCCTCATACCTGTGGATCTCTCCTACCCATATCTACAAGTTTATTCAACCTCATGATAAATCAAAAATAGGTATTATACCCTACTTTAGATGAAGTTCCAAACTAAGGTTTGGAAAGTTTGCTATTTATTCTATTTTTTATTATTAATTTTTTTTTGAGAGAGAGAGAGAAAGAGGGGGTGAAAGGACAGAAGGAGAGGGAGAGAGAGAATCCCAAGCAGGCTCCACACTCAGTGCAGAGCCCAACTCAGGGCTCGATCTCACGACCCTGAGATCATAACCTGAGCCAAAATCAAGGCGCCCCCATTTATTCTTATATAAATGTTTATGTGCATATATTTTCCCTTCAAAGGGTCTGTGGTACCCTTCAGAAAAAATTGAAAGCAATAAAATTGGATCTTCAAAATTTAGAGTTGCTACCAATGTAGACAGCCAGTAAGAGGATGGCAAGGGTTCAAGTACAGATACGTCTAGCTCCCAAACACTCTCACCTCCCCACACATCCTATTGGCTCCCAAAGTAGCCTAACAAAGGAGAATCAGTCTCATTCTCAGAGAGCATTCTGCGGGGAAAGGTTGTTAGGTCTCATTGATGTGTAAGAGCTCTAACCTGGAGTGGTCCTATTTGTTAGAGCACTCCGAGTTATTTCAGCCCCTAACACAGATATAGACACATATGCAACCAACAAATGAATGGAAAATCTGACAAATAACAGCCTATCCCATTAAGAAAAGAGGAATAAAAACATTCTTCATTTTACTGGTCATCTAAGTAAGTTTGTATTTAAGGGGTCAGGTGTGCAGAGGTATTTAACAGGACCAGATCCTTGAGTTTTAAATTGTTACTCTGGGTATTGGCTTTCTAATCACCAATGTGAGGAACATTACCGTATAACTACAGAAAGGAAAGAACGCTGCCTGGACCAATGCCAGAGTGAGACCGAAAGGGAGAAGGGGGATTTAGGGCACCTACTGAGTAAACAGGAAAATCTGCTGAAAGCCACATTCTCAGGGTAACATATGGCATGTTATTAAGGCATTTGATATATAGTTAATAAGGCCTGTTTTGTTTTATTGTAGACTTTTTGAATTCCTATTTCTCATCAAATAGTTGACTTGTATATGACTGGAATTGGACCTTCGCCATCTTGGTAGTATTTCTTGTTTTATTATTTTATTTTGTTTTTTAAACAATCCAAATTAGTTAAATTTCCTTTTTTTCTTTTTTTTAAATATTTTATTATTTATTTATTTGACAGAGAGAGAAAGAGAGCACAAGCAGGGGGAGAGGCAGAGGGACAAGGAGAAGTAGGCTCCCCGCTGAGCAGGGAGCCCAACATGGGGCTCGATCCCAGGGCCTTGGGATCATGACCTGAGCCGAAGGCAGACGCTTAACTGGCTGAACCACCCGGGCGCCCCTCTTTTTTATTTTTTAACTTTTTAAAAGTTTTAACTGAAGTATAGTTAACATAATATTATAATATTATATTATATTAATATCTTATTATATTGGTTTCAGGTGTACAGTGAACATAGGGTTGCATATAGTTTTTCAAATTAGTGCTTTCATTTTCCTCAGGGAAATACCCAGAAATGGAATTAGTGGATCATATGGTACTTCTATTTTTAGTTTTTTGAGGAATTTCCATACTGTTTTCCATAGTGGCTGCACCAGTTTGCATTCCTACCAACAGTGCATGAAGGTTCCCCATTTTACACATCCTTGCTAATACTTGTTTTATCTCTTATCTTTTGATACCAGCCAATCTGACTGGTGTGAGGTGATAGCTCACTGTGGTTTTAATTTGCATTTCCCTGATGATGAGTGATGTTAAGCATCTTTTCATGGTCTTGTTTTATATTTTAATGGGCAAATCTAATCCAGTGTTTTAAAGGAGTTATTTACAGGAAGATTCATTTACCTTTCCTCTGTTCATCCGTATCTATACCACTATTTAGAATTACCAATATGCACAATCTTGGATTTTTAACATATCTTTGTTCCCTATGCTATGATGAAATTCTTAAAGGAAGAAACTCTAGCATTATAATATCCTTTTTAAATTTTTAGCTCTGTCAAAACAAGTTGTCAATAAACAATTGGTGGTGACTTAACTGGATAAGGCACATTTTATGTTGGAGAAGTACTGAGTGGCTGGTTGGCTACATTGTTCAAAGTACTACAGTTTACAGAAGGGAAGGAGGAGGAGGTGTTTGATACATTCCGCTTGCCCTCTGAATCCAATCTATACTCTAAGGGTCTACACTTAGGGACTGCATCCAGGAATTCCCTTCTTGCTGTCTGGCTTTCATTTGGGTGTGGTCAATGTGAAGTATAGGCAGGCATCAGAAGGAGGTCAGAGCATCTATTACCCTGGCTTCCTTCCTCCTGGGTCACCACAGTTGGAGGTGTACCTCTACCATAATTCTCATCAACCCCTGATCCTCTCCATACCTTTCTCTAGCTGGGTTCCCTAACCACCCTCTCTACTTATTTCTTCAGACCCAAAGGTAGGAAAATCTCCCTGCTGTTATCAGCCCCCCGAGTATTGTACCAATCCATATTCTATTCTCTAAACCCATCCACAGCCTTGAATATAGCTCCTTTATTACTCTAATCAATTATCTATCTCCAGAGTGCTGTTTCTTGCTGACAAAGAAGGTATTGAATACAGCACATGTAACATTTGACAATTATTTACAGAGTACCCCTATTTGGCAGGTATCATGAAGTAACATGAAAATATAAAACACAAAGGCTGTATTTTTATAAGTGAAAGCTGATATGAAAAATTCAGGTCTGTAACTCATGGCTTTTTCACGTGACCCCAGATAATAACTTCCATTGTTTGTCACTGTTCTGCACTGACATGATTTGATTTTTCACTACACTGGGCAAAAACTAGGTGTGGTTATATGAATATAGCCCAAAGTCTCAATAACAGGAAATGGAAAAAGTGAAGGTGGTAGAAGTTAAAACCATTATTACCAGCACCACACATTCATAAAATCAGCTTTACATTTTTAAAGGACTTTTTCTTCCCAGTATCCAATTCCACAATGGACTCAGGATAAACAAAGACTGAGGCATGGATAATTACACTCTAAAATTTCTTTCTTTTTTTTTTTTTTTAAAGATTTTATTTATTTATTTGAGAGAGAGAGAGAATGAGAGACAGAGAGCATGAGAGGGAGGAGGGTCAGAGAGAGAAGCAGACTCCCTGCCGAGCAGGGAGCCCGATGCGGGACTCGATCCTGGGACTCCAGGATCATGACCTGAGCTGAAGGCAGTCGCTTAACCAACTGAGCCACCCAGGCGCCCCTACACTCTAAAATTTCAATTCAATTTTATGAAATCATGCAACACAAATTTTAGTCTTTTTTTTTGTCAGATGTCTTTTCTGGATACTTTCCAGTGTGTTATGTATAAATTGAAGAGTCCAGTTGAGAAGTGTCTTATAAACCTGTAGAACTTTTCATTAGGAAAGCAAGTGGGGATGTTTGGGGTTGAAATGTGTGGAGAATAGTTTTTTTTAAGTGTAAGGAAAAAGCTTAACTAATAGGAAAGGAAATTATGCATTATGTGGGAATACATATGACCTGCCTTTAAGACTTATTAAATTGTTCTTTTTCAAAGATATAGAGGAAACACTTCACTGGAAATAGACTGAGTTCATTTTTATGCTAGAGAAACTTGACCTTCATCTGATTACCCTAAGCTAAATTTGTTGCTATTGATACCATTGCTCCTATTTCTAGTTCCACATATTTTGCGTGCCCCGATTCTGACAATATAAAATCTAAAACTGTATTCTATTGAATGTTAGATGGGACTGGGGGTGGTTTCACTTTCAGGCTGTAAGTATCAACATTCAGTAGTAATTAATCAATTTATTTTTTTTCCCAATTGCTTACTATTTCAGGTAAAAATGATACATTTGTTTATTCTGCTGCTGTTAAATGTTCAGAAACTATGCAAATTCTATAATTTTTCAGAACATAAAAGTTAATGAAGTAAGCATTTATTGAGTCACTATTTTTTCTTAGTATTTATTCAGAAAATAGGTTTAGTTCTTACTATGTGCCTGTAATGTCTAAAAGAAAATACAAGAGCCAGATTCCAAAAATATTTGCAGCTAAATGAACAAACAGACATATAACTAGATGATGCAGTGTGATGAGCTGTCAGCTGGGAAAAGATATATATATATATATATATATATATATATATATATAAATTAGATCACAACATTAAGAGCAATTATATTAGTCAGGATAGGTTAAGTGATGTGATAGTAACAATCCCCATAACCCATGGGACTTAACTGCATTTTATTTCTCTCTCATTCTGTATGTTGAATGCAGAGAGGCACATTGCTCCAGTTATTTTAGACACCTAGAGGTCAAACTAACAAAGGTTTGATCTTACACATACTTTAATAATCACCATACCAGGGCATACATGACAAACCACACACTGAATCTTAAAGCTTCCAGCTGGAAGTGACACATTTCACTTCTTCTTATGTTTCTTTGGTACAAGTAAGTCATATGACTACCCTTCCCTTCAGAGGAAGTAGGGAAGCACAATGTGTTTAGATCTGGAGAACTGAAATATTTGTTAACAACCCAAATGATGAACACAGGATTAAATCTAAATGTATACCTCAGAGAATATTCTGCAGAGAAGGTAATACTTGAAACAATTCCTAAAATAGGAGAAAGCATTTTTCCAGGAAATGCTTATATCAAACAATTTTTTTTACCCTGATCTGTTCTACATGTCCTTTCAACTTATTTTTATTTAATAATTTGTGATAATAAATAAAGATGTGTCTTTATAATTATTAGCCAATATCTTTATACACATAAGGTCTTTCTATACACACAGATATATTATAGACATATCATGATCTGATACTTTTGAAAGCCTAAAATATTTCACTAGTAAAAAATTATCCTATGCCTATTGTCACATACACACACTAATACCAATGTTTTCATAAGTTTATAAGTATGGTCTGAATTATTTTTTGAGAGGTTTGGGTTTTCTCTCACGCTAAGTATTTCCCCCTAGTTGTTTGTTCTCTGTCATTTTCAAAGCAACACTAGATGCTATGATTTTGATTTATTTATTAAATGACTTTTATGAGTTTTTTGATGTCCCAATATACTGGAAGCCCTTTATAAAAAAAGCAAGGATAAAAATAAATGCACAGATAAAATATTTTTCTTAAATAACAGAAAATTGTATTTTGCTATTGGTAAATGGAATTTTAACTTGGAAAGGTTGGTATCTTGTTCACAATTCAAAAGTGACAGTGCTCAAGCAAACCCTGGACCTGGGAAATTCAATTTGCTAGTAATTTTAGGACAGTCATTAGAAGGTACATATTCTATTTGAGAGAGTTTATCTGTGGAAGAAATGATAGCAGATTTGATATATTTTTTAAATGAATCCAAAACAAGTTTCAATGGTAACATTAGAAAGGTTTTCAAAGGCTGTAGATTCATGAGAAAAGAGTTGCAGTCTTATTTCTAGTTTCCTTTGGGAGATAATTTTGGACAGTGGGAATTTTGGTAATATATTTATAGTTTTCTTTAAAAGCCGTAATTTTTATCTTTTATCCCAACTATTCAAAAAAAAAAATGCTGCCAAAATCCTACCAGTCTTTCCGAAGGAATGAAGTTGATTTCCATCTTCAACTGCATATACAGCTTCCTTCTCTTTATAAAACTCCTTCTCACTTCGTTGCCTCTTCTAATACTTCCTTCAGTTCTACAATTTCCTGCCTGAATGTCCTGAGTTTTATTTTTTATTATAATTCTATCTTCTGGGTTTACAATAGTTGCTTCTCTTGTGTTTCTGTGAAATGATACTTGTTTCTCTTTCAAATTCCTTGGTTAAAAAAAAAAAATCAGAAAGTCCCAAGTCATTGGCTTATACACAGCTCTTGGAATGCTCACAAATAAGTATTATTGTACTTATATTGTACGGTGAGGAAATTGAGATTCAGAGAAATAATAACTATAATAGACAAAATTATAGTAGTTAACCTGTTTCTATCTTTAGGGCACTGTGATATGTCTGTTACAGAAATTATCTCAATTAATCCATACAGTAGTCCCAAGAGCTAGGTATTATTGTCTCCATCTTATAGAAGAAAACAAAACCCCAAAATATTAAATAACTGGCCTACAGAGTGTGCCCTTTAAACTATTGCTCTATAAGGAGGTTCACAAAATGGTATTAAAAAATGATTCATAAGAAAATTACCATAATCTTTGATTTTTATAAATATCTATTTTGAATTGACTTTAGCTCTCATATCAGGTTCATATATCAGAAATCAAAATAGTGCATGTGGTATGTTGGTGAGTCCTGAGGTAAAGATGGTGTCTTAGTCTTTTCCAGCTGCTATAAGAATTTATGACAGACTGGGCAAATTATAAGCAACAGTTGGGAGGTTTGAAGTCCAAGATCAAGTTGCCAGCATGACCACATTCTGGTGAAGGCCCTCTTAGTTCCAAGCTGGCAACTTGTCTCTCTGTCCTCACATTGTCCAAGAGCAGAAGGTCTCTCTGGAGCCTCTTTTATATCAGTACAAATCCCATTCATGAGGGCTCTGCCCTCCTGGCCTAAACACCTACTTCCCAAAGGCCCCACTTCCTGATGCCACCGTCTTTGGAGTTTAGGATTTCAATGCATGAATTTTAAGGAAACATAGGTATTCAGACTATAGCAAATGGAGATTTCACCTCACAGAGAGTCTAGTAGTTGGGATCACTACATCTTTTGCATTTGCTCTCAGCACATTAAGATGCATCATGGTTGGGACGCCTGGGTTAAGTGTCTGCTTTCAGCTCAGGTCATGATCCCAGGGTCCTGGGGTTGAGTTTTACATCAGGCTCCTTGCTCAACGAGAAGCCTGCTTCTCCCTCTGCCCATTCCCCTGCTTGTGCTTTCTCTCTCTCTTTTGACAAATAAATAAAATCTTTTTAAAAAAATATGCATCATGGTTAAATTACCAATAGTTAAATCAATTTACAGAGTGTACTATCTTAAATACTTTTATGTTTTAATAATCTACTTTGTCATGGCATAGGAAATGACTACAAAATGATATTTCAAAACTTAAAAAATTCCTTTGTCTTCTTGTGGCAAAGAACTTATGAGAATAATCAATCTTCAAGATAAATTATGTAATTTATTTAACTTAAAAAGCACAGTTGCTTCAATTGCTGATCTTTTTATGGCATTGTGGAGATTAATTACATCTATACCCTCTTCCATGTAACTCTGCATGGCTTCTACTATGGGGGGACTGTATTTTCCAGAGTCATGATGTTGGACTTGCCTATGTGACTCTCTTGGCTTACTGTAATGTTAGTAAACATGATATGGGCTTGAACATGTGGGTATAGTTTGCCTTGCCCTTATGAGCTCCTATGACCTGCTATAAGAACATGACATGAATAATTTCTGATCAAGAAATTATTATTAGAAAACATAAGCAACAGAGTTGAACCCAACCCACAGTTCAGAGCCAAGACTAGTTGATCCTAAGTCAGAGCCACAACTGACCCACAGACTTTATAAATATATGAGGTTGTTAAGCAGCAAAATTAATACAGATATCAAGTGGTAGTTAAGTGGTATGATGAAAAGCAGATATTTTTGAAAATACGAACACCCAACATTTGTCCCGTAAAGAAAAATGAGTAGCCACATAATGAAAATGGTATTTTCTGTTACTCCCTACCAAGTTAGAACAGGAATTCCAGTTCATACTGATATGATCTCTCTCATAGACACTGATTCAGAACTTGACAATGTTCTTATAATTGATTTTACTCCCGTGGGCAGTGTGGGAGACTAGGTAAGAAGGACAGTAAGGCAAGAGACTACCCCTTTGGTTTAGCAGACAAGAACCATCATGATTTGGTCCAAACCTGCCTTGAAATCTACACTACCAGATACAGCACACCATCCCATACAGTAAATGCCATTCATACCATTCCTCCTCACTTTAATATATGCTTTTTTATTCTGTCTGTAATAATATAGATATCCTTGTTCTTTTCTTTATTCTTCAGCAGCCAGACTTCTCTTCTTTAAGATTCAACTCATTATTACCTCCTCTGAGAAGCCCTCTGTGATTCATCTATAATGCATTAGTCATTTCCTCATCATTATTCCTATAACAGTTTGTGCTGTAATTATGAGTCTTTGTGTTGAAATATCCATCAAACAATCAGCAGCAAGAATGTTGGAGGTCATATTTATTCATCCCCATAACACTCATGCCTATGACCATGCTCAATATGTATTTATTAAATTAATGAATGAATGCATGTATGCAAAGTGAATGAGAACAATTTTTCACTTTTTGTGAAACAACCTAAACATGAGAAGACGCCTTACACATTTGTATTTCCTGACAAAATGAATAAACACAGAGCTTTCACAGATTTAATTGTCCAGGAGTCCACATGTCCAGAGATCTGTGAATACCATAGAAACCCTTCCAAATATTTCTTTATATAATTTTAAGTGAGTTCATCAGTTACTCATAGTTATATAGTTTTAATATATCTTGTCATTTTATTCAAAATGACTCTATCAATCTGTCATATTTGACACCTCAGGTAAATATTAAGCATTTTAAGAGTTTCTGGGAATTTTGCTGTCCTTGCTATACTCTGTAAATTGGATATTCCCTGTTCACATTTGGAGAGCGCAGTTGGATGTCTTTACAAAGTCTTGAATAATTTTGATACTAATTTAACTGTGATAGACTAACTCCAGCATCTTGATTAGCCTCAATATTTTTAGTGCTCAATGAGGCATTTTTTCAATGGTTTAAAGCTTACAAAATTTAGATATGAGCATCTGCTATTCTTTCCATCTTCACTACATAAGAAATCCAATTCCAGAAGAAAATCAGAAAACCTTCCAGTATTAGGTGCCTCTCTATATTATCCTTGATTTCACCAATGTCTGCAGTTTAAATGTATATGTAGACTTTAGTTACAGTAAAAGTCATCTCAGCCTGGGTACATACTATGTGCCAGGCATTGTGTAGACTTCAGACAAATTACTCACTGAATTCTAAGTTGATACTAAGAAATAGTTTTCATTATCTTCAACGTAGATAGAAGGATGGACAGGTAGATAGATGAATAGATGTGGAGCATCAGATAAATCAATTTGCCTACAGACACATATTTAATAAGCATCAAAACCTGGCTTTGAATTCAGTTTTGAAAGATTTCAAATCCCTTAATCTTTTACCACATGGCCCTCTCTGCTATTTTGCACTTAAAAAGAGGAACTTAGTTGTTCAGTTAAATTATGTAATAAAGTATTCCATAACCAAGACAGTTCTAGCCATACATACACACTCACATATGCATGCACATGCACACACACACACACACACGGACTGACTTTGTCCCCATTCTCCATACTTGGCAAAGTCTTGATATGCAATTATAATACAGCAGAAATAGCCTAGAAGGCCAGGGGTTAATATTCTCCTGATGTTCCTTTGATATAAATGAGCTGGGAAGGCAAAAAATATTTCAGTCTTCCTCTTATTAACCAAATGAACATCTGAGAAACCTGCTTAAAACAGTCTTTGATGTAATTTATGGCTCTTACCAAAGTTCTGCCCAAAGCACTATTATAAAGATGAATAAGGGCATTATTACCAAGTTAACAAAAATACAGATCCTTGATACAGTAATTTAAATAGAGTTCATGATGTAACTTAAGTACATGATGAGTGCAAATGGGAGAGAAAAAATGATGAATTGTACATATGTGGGAAAGAATATGAATTTTTATAAGATTAAGTATATTAACTGACTAAGAAGGGAAATTTTGTCATTAAGTGAAGGTTTAGTTCTGTTGTTATTTCACAGTATAGGCTATTTTTCCAATATAGCACTGATTATGTTTATAAATTAAACAAGCATGCATTTATTTGCTTGCTGCTTGTTCTAGCAACAGAACATTTTTTTTTTCCTGAGCAAGAACAAAGTTTATCATGTATCCTCTGTCCCAAGCACATAGTAGGTGCTCGGTAAGTATGTTTTTGCATAAATCAGTGAATGAATGTATTTAGATTTATTCAAAACTGGTCTAATTGATGACAACCAAAGTAAAGTATCACATTAGCTTGAAACATAATTTTAAATTATTTTGAAGTGAAATATAAAATAGTGCTCCAAACCTAGTTTTGCTGTGTACTTGTTATATGGGCAAGTTACTTAATTTCTAGTACCCAGTTTCCTGTTTTAAGTTAAGATGATCTACCTCATAGCAGTTCTGTGGATATTTTCAAAAATTGAGGACAGTGTCTAGTAAAAACTGTATAAATGTTAGATCTTAGCTTTGTTCTTTATTAAAGACCAGACTTCTTGCTCTGCACCACCATCCCAAGCCATGCTGAGTGGGCAGGCTTGATGAAGATGACGGTGTGTGAAGGCTAATCTCTAGTCCCCTTATCAGGACTTTCTGGCACCAGGAGTTTTCCATGATGGCAGTCACATTTCCTTAGTATTTTTGCCTTTCATCATTAAGCAGATTCAGATAATTCTCTAGAAATCAAGGAACAAATGGGAATTGGGTATCAGAATGGGAAAAATAGAAATATTTCAGTCCAACAGACCTACCTTCACATTCCGGGTATGAGTGTGATCTTAGGTGAGTATCTTTTTGAACTTTTGTTTCTTCATCCATGAAATGGGATTTTTAAAAACTGCTTTTCAAGATTATACCATGCAGAATCTTAACAAAGTCGTAATTTCTGCCAGAGAATTTGGTATCACTTCTTTGATTTTCACACTTTCTCTCACCAGCTACAGCCTTTCCAAAACAACCTGAAATTGCAAGGCCTTGTGGGTGGAAAATTTGCTCTTTCTGGTCCCAAGGGGATGGGTATTGGACAGTAGAAACTAGCAGGATGGTTTAGCAGCCACAGCACAGAAAGAAATATACGGATCTTGAGTCAAAATTCTAGCTCCTGCACATTCTCACGCACTGGGACTTGAGAAAAGGACCATATTTCTAAGTCTTTGGGTAGCTCCACTAAGTTTATAATAATTATGATGTTTAATCATAATAAAGACCAAACAAGAAAATGTGAGAGAAAATACATTCAAATCCATAACGTGCTGTACAAATGTAATTGATTGGGTTATATTTGCTCGGGGACACAATTAGGCAACCTCCATTCATTTTGAATCGAGCAGACACTGCTGGGGAATGTGGCTGGGCATTTATTTGGCACACTTGAATTAAAACAGGAACTATTAATCTGTCTCCAAGTATTGTGAAGTTCATTCATGATTCACTCTGCTCAAGCTTCCCTGCTAACAAATCCACTGAAATACAGCCCAACCCACTCAATACAGCTTATTCACCAAGCTTACTGAGTATCTTCACGAGACAGAATCATCCATTAGGGACACGTACTATGTGTAAGGCTCTGATATTTTTTTTTAAGCAAGAAAAATTGTGTTGTTATCCTGTTTCTAGGTAAAAACTCTAATTTTAAAATGCCATCCTACGTTCATACCAAACAAATGAACACAGGCATTGCAATAACGTAGTCTTTATTTCAAGTGTACTGATTATAACACTCAAGTCAAGAGATGGTGTATTAGTTTGCTAAGGCTGCCATAACAAAGTGCCCCAGATTGGGTGACTTCAACCACAGACATTGACTGTCTCACGGTCCTGGGGGCTCAAAGTCTGAGATGAAAGTGTTGGGGAATTTGTTTCTTCCCGGGCCTGTCTCCTTGGTGTGTAGATGGTCGTCTTTCCCTGTGTCTTCTCATGGTTTTCCCTGCATGTGTTTGTGTCCTAACCTCTTCTTCTTATAAGGATACTGGTCCTATGAGATTAAGGCCCACTCTAATAACTTGATTTTGAGTCATTACCTCTGAAAAGACCCAAATGCAGTCACATTCTGAGATAGTAGAGTTAGTTTTTGGAGGACACAACAGCCCCAAACTTCAATTGCAAAGCAAACACTTGTAAGGGAATTGAATGAAGTATTTTAAAATCTTTTTTTTTAAAGATCTTATTTATTTATTTGACAGAGAGAGACACAGCAAGAGAGGGAACACAAGAAGGAGGAGGGGGAGAGGGAGAAGCAGGCTCCCCGCGGAGCAGGGAGCCCGATGCCGCTCCATCCCAGGACCCTGGGGTCATGACCTGAGCTGAAGGCAGACGCTTAAGGACTGGGCCACCCAGGTGCCCTGAGTATTTTAAAATCTTAATCGTTTATTTAAATATCAAAGGCTTAGCATACATTTACTAAAGATCGATTTAGAGCAGGAACCTACATTATCCTCTGAGAAATAACAATGTGGAGACACATGTAAAATAAAAATCAGAATTCTGCAAGTTTTAATTATCTTCCTAAACACCCTGAGATATTATGTCTATTTAGAAAAAGGTAAACTGAGGTAAAATTTACTTGTTCAAAATCATACAGATGGTAGGTGGCAGTCCTGATAATCAATCCCAGAACTATTGTACTTCAAAGCCTATAATTCTTTATTTTATTTTTTATTTTTAATTTTTGCTCTACTATTCTGACTCTGTAGGATTTATTTATTTATTTGAGAGAGAGCGAGAGGGAGAGTAAGAGAGAGCACAAGCAGGGCGAGCAGCAGAGGGAGAGGGAGAAGCAGGCTTCCACTGAGCAGAGAGCCCAACCCAGGATCCCGGGATCATGACCTGAGCCGAAGACAGATGCCCCAGTAATCAACTATTCTTAAGGACTTCAAAGAAGAAGAAATTTACAAAGGGGTTGGTTTCAAGTGTAAGCTTTAGAGTATGACCTTATACTCCTACCCATGAATGGTTGCACCTCCAAGCATCCTTAAATTGTGCAGTCCAGTGGTTCAAAATCTTTTCTCTTTGGTCCCAGAAGGATGGATACTGGGTAACAGGAACCTCTGGTGGGGTTTAGCAGCCAGAACATCAGAAGATGAATCCAAAAAGTTCTGAGGGTTAGCAAAGAATTCAACAATACATGTTGAAAGGACAGAATGAAGAAAATAATAGGCCTGAGAAAGCATGATGAGATCAGGAAGCAAGGAAGAATCTGGCTCATTAATATGCACGGAGAGAGATGGTATGAAATAACCTCAGAAAACCAGCTCAGGGACAAATTTTGGAGGACATTGAATGCCACATTAAGGAATTTCTATAGTAGTTCATACCAGGCCATTCTAGGCCAGGTTCATTCTAGGCCAGTGGTTCTAAACAAAGGAAGGGAGGACTTGGGACCTGTCCCTAGAGCTATTTATCTTGCATCCCAGAAAATTCTAAGGCTAGGCTTCCAGATGTCACCCACCGAGAATTATGGCTGTTAATAATGCACAGTCAGGAGAGGTTGGTGAGCAGGAGTGACATATACTGGCAAATGATGGTTGGGAAGCTGGAAGACCAATTAAGAGATTATTTCAGTAGATGTGAAGGTGGTTATAAATTCCAAATGTTTCACATTTTAATACACATACAGCATTCTTTTATTCAACTTAATGGAAGGAAAATTGCTTGTTATTCTAAGCTAGGATTGAAACTGTGTTTGGTCCCAAATAATCTCAGAAAGCATTTTAATTCTCTGTAAGCATTTTGGCTGCTTATCGGATTGTTTTTCCTTTAGCTTAAATCTAATAAGGTAATAAAGCCACTAAGAAAGGATTAGTGATCCCTGACCTGTTCCTCTAAGATGCTTTCAGTACTAGTATTATGAATCAACTGAGCTGACTTAAGTAAAATAAACGACATCCTTTACTTTGTTTAATCTGGCAGTCAGAAAGACCAAGATCTTTCTTAATGTTCCTGCCAAAGGTTCCATTGGGTTCATTGCAAATCCTTTCTCCTCTTGAAGGGACATGGACTCCCTTTCTAGTTGTCTGCCCTGTTGAGCAATTCTGGGAGAGAGTGAGGTGGCCAACTCAAGATTATAAATATCAAATGGCCCACAAAAACAGTGAAACCTCAGTTAATCAGAATCCTGCCATAATAGAGGCTTCCAGGTTACTAATTTTCTCATTAACGAAAGGTCGATCCTATGCTCCTTTTGATTCAACCCATCTTTAAAATCATGGGATGGAGACTAATTTCTATTTATGTCGGTAACTGTTCTGTCAGAAACAGCACCTACAGAGTTTCACCCGGAATGGGTACTTGAAACAAAACGAAACAAAACAAAACAAAAAGTACTGAACTGGATTTCTATCTTCATATATTCAATCTAGTGAATAATGTTTAATCTCCTTATAGTAGAGAGATTTCAGTCTCTCACCTGTCTATAACTCTATGAATATCTTCTGGCAATAAAATATTGTTATGACTATGGAAATAATATATATCTTTCTGGACCATTGAGAAAATAGAGACAACAAAGTTAAGAAATTAAAAATATCTACATTCTCATCAGAAAAAAAGTAAATGTTTTAATAAAATATTCTTACAGTATTTAGCTTGTTTAAAGATATACATTTTGTTTTTTCATAACTTTAGGCCCATATATTCAAGCAGAATACACATGTGATTAAGCCTATGCACAACCATGCACCCATATATCCATATATTCATAGTTGTGATACAGGCTGATGCCCATATGTGACTTTTGCCAAGCACAGCAAGTTTAGCAAAGGGTTTTTTGCTTGGTATTACTGATTAGAAATAATACCTCACTTCCAGCCTCATATCAAACTGTGTTTCATTAAAGATAATGTATCCATTAATTAATTTACTTATTCGTTCAACATTTATTGACTCACTGCTCTATCTAAAACTCCATAGTCAGCATTGTCAGAAATATACATATGCAAAGTGCACACTCCCAAGTCTTGAGTAGTTAGCTTATAAAGCAGTTTCTATGCTCGTGAGCCAGTTTTGTCTTTTACCCAAAGCCTCCCTAGTGCCTGTGCAGTCCATGTAACTCATTTGCTGACAAGGCTTATAACCCTCAAGAATGGGATAGAAATTCTCATGGACCAAGGAAAGATACCAAAAAATCGTCAACTTCCACTGTGTGGCCCATATGCTTCTTGTGCTCCTTCAAGGATATTTTGCAACCACACAAATAAGAAATGTCTTCTGAGCGAATTCCTTCTTTAACATGCCTTTTATCTGAGGACTTGGATTACACGATGGCTGTTCACATATGAGAATTTGGGAGCTGGAGAAGTTCTTGGGCCACTCAGCAGTCAATACCTATCCTTTGAGAGAAGAGAGGTGTCCTCATTCACTGGTGGCTACTTGCTGGGCCTATGAAGTCTATGGTTCAGTGAAATAGATAGTTATTCTATTTTTATTTGTAAGGCCAGGGAGAGTATCAAACAAAACATTGACTTTTGTACTTATCAGAGAGTACCATCATGATTTATACACTGGTATTCTGGTTGAAATAAATGACTTTTAAGGCTATTAGGCTGTTCAGTAATTTTTTTATTTATTTGAATTCAGTTAGCCAAGGTATAGTACATCATTGGTTTTTGATATAATGTTCAACGATTCATCAGTTCAGTATAACACCCAGTGCCTAATTTTTGAAATAAATATACTGGAATTCAATTTGAATGGGTTTTTGATTTTTTGCTTGCTTTGTTTTCAAAGCTTGGTCCAATTTTGGTAATTTCACTTACTTGGGGACTTAAGATATTTTGTTTCAATCTGATTTCCAGTTCTTGCTTTCTTAGATAAAACCTGATATTCACTTTATCCTGATTTATCTTCAGAGATAATACTAATGACTGAGAAAATGTCTATTGAATTGTGTAGCATGTTTTGGATAAGATTTATAATTAATTAATTAATTCATTCATTCATCCATCCAATAAACATTGTATGTCCAGAATGTATCAGATTCTGGGTTAGATGCTGGGCTAGTTGAGTAAGAGGTGATCACTCAAGATGACCCAGGATAAGGTATTTTGAATGAGTATGCATATGATGCCAAGAAAATATAAAACATGAGTGTCTTAGGAAAAGTATGGAATCTGGAATCATTTTTTGAAGAGAATAGGATGCAAGAGGTCTTAAAAATGAGCTACCATGACATATTTGGGAGACATTGACTAGTACAGTATGGTGGAGGTCAGGATTGGGCATTTGAAGTCATGATAGGGAAGAGTGTTAGGAAGAGGCCTCCATCTTGGAGGAGTTGAGAGTGAGATGGGGGACAGCCTAGCAGAGGAAAGACACAGGGAATTTGGGGAGGGCAGGCTGGAAAGTTGGGGTCAGTTGGGGGTATTCTTTCGGACCTACCTCAGGGAGGTAAGACGCCTCAGGGAGTTGACTGACACTGGCAAGTGCTTTGTGGCAAGCCTGGTGCAGAGTCAATGTCCAGGAAATAAAGGTGGCTAATACTAGAACAACGTTCTTATTAGAATGTTCTGATTATAAAAATAAAACTTGTTTTCTTTTTTGAAAATAAACGTCTTTGCAAGCTATGGAGTAAAAGTTCTATCGCAACTAAGAAGGTATTTCAGTAAGTTGGTCATCATCACTATTTATAAACAAATGTAATAAGGTGATTATTATTAACAAGGACAGAATTTGAATCATGCTTCTTTACATTTTCCTCATACTGTGCCCTTTTCCTAGAATGATTTTGCCTACTATTTCTATGTGGAAAATTCCTGTTCATCTTTTAAAACTAATTTTAAGATAACTATTCTAGGAAGCTTTCTCTTACCTCCTACCCTCAGCAGCCACACCCTCCTCTGTGCCCCTTTAATGCCACATTAATACCTAATTCATTGAAATTGCACTGACATTGCACCTGTCAGGTTTCTTCACTGATCCATGAGATTTATGAGAAAGTAATTGTGACTAACTCATCTCTGAATGTCTTGTGTCTAGTGATGGAATAAAATGGAACAGAGAGTCAATCAATGCTTCTTGAAAGAAAGAATGAACCATAAGACTTTCTAAAGCAAAATTGGTCCCCTAATCAATACTCTTTTACCTCCTTTCTCCTTCAGCATCCAAAATGTCTTCAACTGGATTATTTTAAATAAACCATATGCTCTGATTTCCAATGGTTATTAAATAATGCATGTATATTGTCAAAAGTTTAAGAAATGCTGAAGAGCAAAGGGCAGAAAATACACACCAGAATCCTACCACTTAGAGATAATCAGTGGTAACATTTTGGAATATGTGTGTACAACTTTTAAAGTTTATTATGGAAAAACTGACTTTGTTCTATTTTGTACTGTACATAGTATTTGGCATCCAGTTGAATTAAATTGAGCATACGATGAAAATGTCTAGTTTATTAAAATTCCTTTCTCATTCAACTTTTAATGACTGCATGATATTCCATCATATGGGTTTGTTATAACTTATGAACCATTTTCCTTATTTAGGACATCAATGTTTCATTTTGTTTTTAAGGAATGTCTTATTATAATAATTAATGATGTGAAGAAGATTCTTTGATTTCACTTATGACTGAATTTTTATGAGGCTTTTGTAAAAATGACATTGATAGGTACAGGGAGCACCAGAGTTGAAGACTTTAATATATATTTTAAATTGCCAACTGGAAATGTTAAATAATTTATACTGCCATCAACAATGACTAAGACCAGGAATTTTCTCAAATAGCTTTATATTATTTTCATTAAAAATTGTCAGTTTGGTGAAACATGATATGTTTAAGTCTGCATTTTTCTAATGACAGAGAATTTGGGTATTTGGATATTTTCATAGTAGTCTTATTCAGTACAATTTTATGTTATAATCATACAATTGTGATTAATTTGCAAATTTATAATGCTGTCTGTCGAATTGCTGTCAATCGTTTGTTGTGGATTTCTAGTTTTTCAGAATAACTTTGCATAGATTTTTTTTCTATTCCCGTTCTAATGCTGATGGAATGGCCACAAGTCACAAACCACAGCTAAAGACAGGTATCCCCCACTTCCTGAAAGTTTGCCTTACACCACTTTGCTTTTACTAAAGACCTACATTAATACCTGTTATCAATAGCTGAAAGCAATCTGAAGGGGATTTTCAGTTTTACAGAAAAAAAGGCAAAAGGAAAAGAGTGTTTAGAGGTAGTTTTGCAGCAAGCTTTGAAGAGACAGCGCCCACCCCAAGCAGCCAGAGTGGCTTCACCAAGCTCCTTCCTTGGGAGCTGCACTCAGGTGTCTCAGCATCAAGCTGCTAGAGCTTTGAACTGTGTGAGCATCTGGGCTTTATCTCAGTTTGGTTTATGCATCCATTACCAAGATGTGTTATAAGATATCAGAAATGCCTAAGAGAGGTTATTTTTTGGGGTCTGGGAATGCTTAACAATTTTTCCATATGAATTAATGGTAATTGCTTCTTTGCTTTAAGCCATTTTAGACTTATGCAAGAGGTTTCATAAGAATACTCTACTTTCGGCTAACCAGGGAAACCTGTACTAGAAATGCCACTGGATATCTTTGAGTTTTTCCTTGAGTTTGACTCTAATGTGTATGTCTTTATAGACATTATTCATAATTTATATTAGCTTTCTATATCTGAGATAGAATATCTTCTTTCTTATAAGGAAATATTATTTTATTCTTAATTCATGAAACTATTTTTTTAGGCATAGATGATCCATTCCATCAAATATTTTGTACATTCAACTAGATGTAATTTTTTTAATAATCAAAGAAATTAATGACATGAACTGATTCCCTAATACCGAAACACTTGGCATAGATGAATAGTTGTCTACATTTTTATGGTTTCCTTATTCTTTCAAGGAAATGAAAGACAAATATTTGCAGCTATAGTCATAAATATTTGCTCACTTGTTTTTTTTTTTTTCTCTATTGAGACTTCTTTGTCATGTTGTGACTTCAGGGTTGATTGATTGGATCAGTCTTATGATTTGGAAATCTGCAGACTCTCTCTTCTCTTTCAGTTAAATTAATAATCTGTGGGTTAGTTAAAATTATTCTTTCTCAGAAATAAAGAAATCAGTTATAGTCCTTACTATCTTATTGCAGGACACTATCACATTTTGCTTGTATTATTTTAGTAGTCTTCTAACCAGTGTCCTTACATCCACCCTTGTGAGCCTACATTCTGTTTTCCACATAGGAGCCAGTGACCCTTTCAAAACACAAATCAAATTATGTCAATCTTTTGTTCAAAATCCTCCAAAGGCATCTCTTGGCACTCAGACTAAAAGCCAAAACATTCTTACCATGAATTCATAATCTACAACTTATACTATAGAAAATAGATAAGTCCCTAATCAACTTATGAGTGCCCAAGTAAAGTGTGAATGTAGCAGGATTAGGAGGAGGTATATCCCACCCCCTGCAACATTACCCTTTATTCCTTAACCCCAGATAGAGCTGGCATAGAACTAACTCCCTCTAGAATCTCAGTGCATCCATTTGATACTATTTGATTATTACAAGGGTGGTGGTGGAGAGTTATTGTAGAAAATGTAATAGGCCATGCCATGATAAAATGGAATCAGAAACTAATGTAAGTATGCACACACACACATATGCATGGATGTATCTATAAGTATATGCGTGTGTGTGTGTATTTTATGAGAGCAATACAAGCATGTTATTTTTTAAAACCCACATGAAGTGTGAAATATTAAGTAGGGACATATTTGTTCTACCATAATGTAAAGTTGAAAATCTTCTGGCTGGTAAAACCCAAGTTAAACAATGCCATACCCATAATTCCATAGAAAGTCCTACCTCCATTATATTTGGTTCTCTCCCCAGGTAGATTATCTTAGTCCAGTTATGCCTCGGCAATTCACTTCACATGACTGTAAGTCACACCAACGTTGAATCCAACGTAGTTGCTGAAACTACCCTGCTTTCGGAATGTGAATGGAGCAACATGAGATATAAGTGTAATTTCAGGCACCTCTTTATCTCTATACACCTAAAGAGAATGTTAAAATCTATCAGCAACTCTTATTAGTATTGTTCCCTTCAAATTATAAAATGGAAGATTAGAACCATAGACATAAAAAAAAATGCTAGCTTTCACAGTAGGTTTTAATTGGCAAATTGGCCTGAAAGTACTACTATACATAATCTTTGCTTTGGTCCTGGAGTTCGCCTTGGAGAAAATGTTAAATTATGAATTCCCATTTGATTTTTAATACATTTTGATTAGTTACACTACAAAATAAGATCTCCCAATCCATTCCACTAAAAGTATACACAGCATATAGCATGGTGGGATTGTTTTAGATCTGGTCAACAAAAACAGAAAATGCCCATTCTATGGGCAGTTTAGGGGATGCAGGTGATCCATTTGGGTAACTCAGTCCTCAAGGTGGAGAGAGTGAAGTAAAAACAGGCTCGTCTGAAGCACAGTTAATAAGGTAATAGCAACTGAGTTGACTTGGCTGAAGCCATAACTAAATCCACGCTGAAAAGTACGTTGTTGCTTTAATAGAGAAATACTTACATTAGTTTGTTTTTATGCAATTTTATTTATATTTTTTTTCCTGTAAGAAATATAGGAGAAATTAGAGATAATAAATGCCTTCCTATTGGACTGGAAGGGGGGGCGGAATGGAAGTGAGGAGAAAATGGACTTCCCCCAGGAAATTAGGCCTTCACTTTTTAATAAACACTTCTCAAGGACCTACACTGGCCAAATTGTGCCGCATGAAGTAAGGCAAGTATACATGCAACCAATAATAGAGTAATAAATTGCTATAAAGGACCCAGAAACAAATGCAAGAAAAACATTAAAAAAAAAAGAAAACAAGAAAGAAAAGAGCCCTGATATCTCAAAGCTTTACTACATAGATACTGCTTTAAGATTTGGTATGTTTGGCTACAGAAAGTTGCCATTCATGTTTGAAAAAGTAAAAAGGGAATTGTTATTTGGAATTTGGTCTGTTTTTGTAGGATTGTGAGTCATACTCGGTAGGTGTTTGTTGAATGAATAATTGTATAAACAGATGGATAGAAGAGGTATGACTACTTATTTACTTGTTGTCTTATGATTGATTATTGGGTCTATAACTCCATCATTACCATTAGCAAGATTTTGTTTTGAGGAATTAAAAAAAAAAGATCCTCCTTTTCCATGTAGTGAAAAATGCATTGTTTTGAGAAATAGATTTCTAGCTTAGCCTTGGATTATAAGTAGCACTTGCACTTGGATAAAACTAACATTATATAGCTCCCATTTTCTTATTTGACAAATAAAGGTTTGTATGGATATTCTCTATAAGTCTTTAGCACTTGGTGCTTCTATAAATTCAACAACAACAAAATACAAGATTACCCTTAGAATGCTTTTGAATATTCTTAATTATTAATGTAATTTTCAGGCCTGGTCTTTAAATTCATTTTTTATTATAACTTTTATAAATACTTTCACAAATGAATTTTAAGAGGAAATGCTCTCCTTTAAAAGAAAAATAGGGATGCCTGGGTGGCCCAGTCGGTTAGGCATCCCAGTCTTGATTTTGGCTCAGGTCATGATCTCAGGGTTGTGAAATCAAGCTCCTCCGAGTAGGGCTCTGGGCTGGGCATGGAGCCTGTTTAGGATTCTCTCTCACTCTTCCCCTTGGCCCCTCCCCTTCTCTAAAAAAAAAAAAGAAGAAATAGACTTAACCTTGATCTATCCTCAATCGTGCCAATCACTTACATTTATTAGAAAGTGACATCATGCATACTCCATGGGGAACTGAGTTAGTTGTTTACAATATCCTGAATAGAAGACATTGGTATCATTTTACCTTTCTTTGAGTCTTCTTTTATTTTGGAAATGAGTTAAGTTACCTAACAATGTTTGAATTCTAGGACAAAATAAATACAATTTTTTCTTTGTCATTTGTACAGATGTTCATGGTATGAAACTGATGAATGTGTAACCTTTCCATGGACATCAATAACCTCATGGCAGGTTCCTGACCTGAAATAGTCACCTTAGCTTAGAAGAAGTCAGTTTGTCTGTATAGAGCTAAAAAAGAGATACTGATTAAAACAAAAAAGAAAAACTGTTTGCCACACCACATGTTAACATAATAGAACAAACTACATAATGTAATTAAAATCACACCAATAAATCACTAACATAAATAAGCTAAGCACTTCTGTAGTTAGGCTGTCATATTTTTCATGCAATTTTTGTTGGAAAGGCATCAACTCATTCAAAAAAGAATGATATCAAACATCTAAACTCTTTGTGTGTGTTTATCATTTGAGATAGAACAACATACATGTTTCCATTTTGTGTTTCAATTACCCTTAATAGTTTCAGTTCTGTTTCATAATATGTTTTAAATTCTTTAGAAGTGGTGTTATCTTCTAAGGATTCATAGCTGATTTCAAACATTTACCTCTCCGTTGTCAATTACCAATCAACGTGCACATAGCTGTAGGTGTTCTGAGAACCTACCAATGTTTTCAGGTGTGATGATTCACTGGCTACTAACGGGTTGAAAGTGAAAACTCTCTGAGTCACACCAGTGACTTCAAATCCTGGCCTGGCCACTTACCAGTTACATGTTCATGGAAACTCACTCAACTGCTCCAGGCTTCTGTTTCCTCATCTGTAAAAGGAAATGATAATAGATCTCCTCCTCAACGGTTGTAGGAATTAAATGAGATTATATATAAGAACTTAATATGTAAGAACTGCTTAAAACAGTCCCTGGTATAGAGACATTGTTAATTTATAATAGGCATGATGCATTTCACTGAACACCATGTGCCAAGAACTTTGCTAGGAGCCAGAGATACAGTGGAGAGCAAAGCACTTCTAAAGGATGCTTGAGGGAGTGGGCTGGGGGGAGGGAGGGAGAGAGAGAGAGAGGAACAAGAATTATAGTTACAGTGCATTTGTATTTCGCAAAGTTACATGCCACATCTCCGATGCTGGACTTCCGCGACAGTGATTGTTCTTACTTCAGCATTACTTTATTTCAGGTACCAGACGTCTTTTTAAAAGATTTGGGTACGTAAAATACATTGACCCGATGCAATTGCCTCTGTGAAACGGGGGAACATTTTCCACATCGAGGATAAATTTTTAAGGTCAGCAATAAAAGTTGGGTTAGTGAACACTAGATGGCGGCATTTATGAAAAATTAAATTGGAATAAGCTGCTGAGCCACCTTGAGTATCACCGACCTCTTTTTCACAACAGTGACTTGGTTTTTTCCTTTGGTTGTTTGTTCATGTTTTGCTCATTTGTTTGTTTGTACTATTTCAAAGATAAAGTTTGAAAAGTCACATGGAAAAAGAGATAGGCAGGAAGATACTAAATGTATTTCTCTTGCTTTACACATGGGATTCTTTGAAACATTCTACTCCTGAGTGCTCAGATGAGTGAGCTGTTGACCTATTCCTAGCAGAGTGATTAAAGATTGACAATGTACAGGTGTTCACTGAGAAAAAATATTTCGGAAGAAACTTATTCTAAATGCAATGCCTGGCATTGAGGTACTAATGATTCCAGAAGCAGCTGTGCTATTTTTTAAAATGTAATAATGGATATAATTAATTGAGCATTTAGGGAAGTCCCAAGTAAAGGGTTAAAAACTTTGCAGGTATCACCTCATTATATCGTTTTATAGCCTAATGAGGTAGGAACATTTTTGGTCCAGTTTTGTAGTTGAGTAAACGGAGTTTTAAAAGTTTTGAGAACTTTTGAAGAGTGACACTTATAAATGAGGGATTTGAGTTTCAAAGTTCAAATCCATGTCATTCTGAATATCAACTGAGATTTTAGCCATTTTGTTGTACATATATTTAAATCACAGATTTTAACTATTTAATATCTGTAAAATACACAACTTTGAGACAGCGATAGCATCAAGCAAAGTTGAAAGTAACTTAGAAATGGTTTGATATACAGATAGGAACCAAAACACTTAACAGAAAAAAAAAAATTGAAAATGTTGGGCTCTTAACATCCAGAGAAAATATTTGACTCTTGACTTTGTTAGGAAAAGTCAATTAAAATTAATCATTTTGTTTTGCAGTTGTCTTAATTGCTGTCTTAGACTGACTCAATCAGTTATTTGTGTAAATGAAACTGTAACATAATACAGAGGAAATGGATTTCATTTTTTGTTATCCTAAAAAGTAAAAAATTGATGAGATTCAAGAAAAAAGAAAGTGGAAAAAAATCAATGTATTCTTTTTAATGTAGATAATAAATTTATAATGCATGATTTAGATTCTATGTAAGTTATAGAAAAACTTATAGCTTTCATATTTTCAGTGTTTAAGAGGCATGTTATAAATTATAACACCTAAACTTTGTGAAATACGTATTTTGAGACTTAACTCCAAAATGATGATACTTTCATTTAAAAATGAGACAATTTCACAACTCAATTGTATACTTTTATGTAATTATGTTAATAATTGTTAAATTATGGAAACTAATACTAAACTCAAATCCTTATAAAATTATGAAAAAAATTGTTAATTGTCAACTTTTTTTTTTGTAGTGGAAGATAAAGAAGGAAGAAAGCAACCCCATTCAGTTATTTAATTAAACATTTTCCATATCCCAGCTGACTTATCATTTACATATATCAAAGTTTTGTCTTAATTTGGCAGATAAAGATAGATCACTTCACATGAAATTATAACATCAATCTGTTAGTCAGACCCATTTAAAAATATATTTTATCATGAATTATTGCATACTCAGTGTAAAAAATTTGAAAAATGTGGAAAACAAAATGTTATTAAAATATACATACTGTTCCCAATCCACAGATAGCATTATTCCTATTTAGTACATTTTTTCCAGTGTTTTCTCAATGCATTAACTATGAATGTGAAAAAACACAGATGCGTAGGCACATAAACACAAACATAGATATATTACATGCACACCCATATGTCTCAAAATTGAAATAACATTGAATATAAAACTTAAGATTATGTTGTCTTTTTTAAACTTAACATTAATTTGTACTCATGTACCTGTGGCTATAGGTATTTATTGAAAAACTACATAATGTACTATTGTATTCACTTAACAAAATTTATTTAAACATTCCCATATTGATGAATACTTAGGTTTATTTCTATTATATTTTATAATAAATAATGGTGGTAACAATTTTATACATACATTTTAGGTGTTTTTATGATTATTTCTTTCAGGTAGATTCCTAGAGATGAAGATACTGGATCACAGGGCGTGAATATTTTATTATTATATACTGTACTTCTCTGTCTCTTGTTTCAGCCTTTTTTTAAGATTTTGTATACATACCAAATTGCTTTCCAAAAAAATGTGCTCCTATTTTTATTTCTACTGAGAGCTTATTAAACTGTCATAACACACACTCAGCAATTTTTAGCACTTTTTAATTTTGAAAATCTTAATCAGTTTGGTGTGTAAAAAATAGTATCCCATTGTTTTAATTCCCACATCTGATTTCCAGGAAGAACGGACAGTTGTTCATGTCTGTATGTTTTATTTGTGTTTCTTTTGTGCATTGGCTACGCATGCTCCTTTAGGGAACTTTGTTGAAATGAACATGAAAGCAGTGTCAAAACAACATGGTTGCCACACAATTACCAATCAGCTTGAAGCCAGTTTAGCTCTTTTTGTTTAGAATATGAATATTGTACAAAAGAATTCTGAAAAAAAAATCTCTGGAGTAGAAAACTGATGCTAATCATATTGTTTTCCGTGAAAATAAGGCGTGCTTTGAAGTATTTTTGCTACTTCCCTCCTATTCCCTTGGCTAAATTTTGTTTTCATAGTGTTTATTCAGTTAACCTCCATATTTTTAGTACTTATCTAGTCTTGATGCTTTCTCCAAATCCCCTTCCCTTTTTAATTCATGTACTTTGGAATTTCTCTGGTTGATTATTTCTGCCAAATATAATGAACTGTCTTGGGATCCATTTATATATATATCCATATATATATATATATATATATACCCACATATATATATATATATATATTTGCAAACTTTGAACAGTATTTTCCATTTGTGCAGCAGAAAGCTAGAGCTTTAAAAAAACAGCATTGCCCACATCTGGCCTGGCGATGGACTTTTGTGGTGTTCTAGTATTGGCTAGTGTATGTTTATATCCAACAGATATGTAGGCACACTCATACAAGTAGTGAAATGAAACTCCTTCCATCCTTATCCTTTAAATATATATAATATATATATGCATGTATAATATCAATATAGTGTGTAAATACATGTTTATCAATGTGTATATATATGTCTATATCATATATTGCTCATGGGATCTCTTTAGTCAAAAATATATATAACACTAAAAAAGGAAGGGAGTCTGGGGTGCCTGGGTGGCTCAGTCAGTTAAGTATCTGCCTTCTGCTCAGGTCACGATCACAGGGTCCTGGGACAGAGCCCGGCATCTAGTTCCCTGCTCGGTGGGGAGTCTGCTTCTCCCCCTCCCTCTGCCCCTCTGCCTTGCTCATGCTCTCTCTTTCTCTCTCTCAAATAAGCAAATAAAATCTTTTAAAAAAATAAAATAAAAAAGGAAGAGAGTCTTTTACTTTCATTTTGGTCAGTGGATAATTGGGAGTGATTTTTTTTTTTTTTAACCATGTAACAAGGAACTTTTATTTCCTTCTACGGATGAAATATGAAAGCTGAAGTAACTGAAATTTTCCACAATCATGGTCTTGTATCACCTTGGGAATTGGGTAAAATCTCCTAACTGATTCTGGAATACTTGATGTAGAAGGCAAAACTCTATAGAGGTTTGATTGGATTTTATTTGAATTGAAATGTTCAAAAGATCCTTTAAGATTGAAGACTCTTTCTTCAAGAAAAAGAAAAGGAGATATATCATGAATGGAAGTGAACTGATTTTGCCATCTCAAGGGTCAGACAATTAGATCTGTGTCCTGTGCACATAGAAATGACAATTAAATCTATAAGAGTAGGTGACAAGACTATTCAGAAGATTAAGGCTATTAGCTCTGACTTGAAGACGAATAGATCAATTGTTGGTTAAGTGAGACATAGTTTCATTTCTTTCAATATCTTGCAGGTTATTAAAACAATGTTTTCAGAGTCTGCATTTCGCTGAAAAATGTTTTAACATGAATGCCATTTTGTTTATGCTGCTATTCTCACTGTCCATCACTTAACAGTTTCTCTCGAAGAACCCACATTCCCTTAAATCACTTAAATAATTTACATTTTCGTATGTTTAATAGTTAAATAGTTAAATTAATGTACTTTGAATTGTTGCTTTCTGATGGGCAAATGGACATATTTTTGTCAGTGTATGATCTATACTAGCAAATAGCAAATTGTACCTGTGTGTTTCTTTTTATTTTCTTCAAGAAACAAACATTTTCTAACAATATTGTAGAAATAGTGACAAGTATAGATTTTTAGTATCACTACATCTACTCTTACTGTCATAATTAGATTATCTCTAAAGTTCATTTATTGGGGGAAAGTAAGTCATTTCAAATGTTACCCATGTTGTCAAGTGATTTTCTCAAATATACATATAATCCCATTCTTCATGTTCTTTCTCCAGTTCCTTTTCCAAGTGCTCAGCTGGAGAGAGAGAAAGAGAAAGAGAGAGAGAAAGAGAGAGAAGAGAGAATAGGAGGGAGGGAGGGAGAGAGAGAGAAAGAGACTCATTGATATTGCAGAAAGATTTATTTGTCCATTCAAGTACATCTTTGTGATAGAGATATAATTCATGCATTACCAAACAAAGAAGATCTCAAGCAGTTGGTTTGTGCTAGTTAAAGCTTAAATCATCCAAAAAATATTTTTTAAATGAACAGATCATCCATGCTTTTGGGGGCCAATTTGGATAATTTTTTCAGTGCATCAGTATTAATCCCGGAAGAGATGCCAGATTTAGCAAATATAAATAGAGAATACCCAGTTAAATTTGAATTTCAGAATAAACAAATAAGACATTTTTAGTATACACAAAGTCCAAATTTTGCATGGGACATAGTTATACTAAAAAGATATATTAATTGTATATTTGAACTTTAAATGTGACTGGGCATTCTATTTTATCTGGCAAGTCTGTCCTGGAATCACTGTTCACAGAGCTGAGACATTTGTCCTTACTCTCCATAAGCTAGCTGTTGCTGTCTTACAGTTGAGCTCTGATAAATGGAGAACAGATAACAAACAGAGAAGGACCTGTCATACTTTCACTTTTCTTCTACTCTTGCAAACAAATGTCCAAGGCTCTAGAGGAGTTTTATCCTCAGACCCAGATCTGCAACCCTATCCATCCATTCCAGGAAGGAGCCAGGGTATCTCCCCTTATTCTGACTCAATCTGGAAAGCACAGTGTTCTGAATGCAGTCATCCAAAATGTCAGTCTTCATTTCAATGATGTAAAATGTAAATGTACTTGGATGACTATAATACTTTGCTGCTTTTCATACTTTCATGTAAACTTCTTGGAAAATTCCCTTTTTTCCTAGTAGATAGTCCAAACTATATTTTCTGCTCAACCTCCTGTAGGTAAAATGATACTATTATCATTGGCATGCGTTCAGGGAATAAGCTAATGGTCAGGCTTTTGTCTTACTTATATCCAGATAAATAAATCAATTAAGAAATAAATATTTGAGAGAGTATATATCAAGTACTATGTTATGTGCTTATCAATGAGATGGGACTTCATTCTGTATCTCGTTCCATTTTAAACCCCTTGAAGTTGTCTTAGACTTCTAAGCTTTCCATCATGTTGCTCTCTCTGCCCCTCTTTATAACACTTCTCTTTATCCTTTGGGATGTAGTTCAAGCAGCATCTCCTCTAGGTAACCTTCCAGACCCATTTCAGTTGGTTTGAGAGGCACGTATCTGTGCTTCCTCAAACCTCTGTGATTCCCTCTACGTTGTGGTAGTCATTTCTTTCCTGCTGCTAAATCTGTGAACTCCTCACACCTTGGTTGCCCATGCTCCAGAGCACCCCCCGCCCCCAACCAGGGACTTGTCATACCCATGACCCCTTGTCTGGTTGACTGTCTACCCCATAGACCTCTGCATGGAGGTTTCTCACACAGAAGAGGTTATTTCGCTAACTAGTGAACAACAACCCATCCATAGTTGATTTACATGAAGATATCTCCCAATGATGAGGGCAAGTCTCTGGGTAGGCCTAAGACACATATTTGTATGAGTACTTTTCAGAGGGTCTAACAAGCTAGTTGGGTTAATTAGATCCTTTCTCAGAAAATCTGACACAAAGGGGAGAATAGCTGAGCCCTATTAATGCCTGAACTCTGAAGTGAAATATGGTCAACATTTGCTGCTGCTGAGGGGATGGAAAGAAAATTGTATTGGTAAAGCAACTTGACCAATTTGACCCTTAGTTTCTTTTTTTTTATCTTTTTTAAAAAAATTTTACCATGTTATGTTAGTCACCATGCAATACATCATTAGTTTTTGATGTGGTGATCCACGATCCATTGTTTTCGTATAACACCCAGTGCTTCATGCAGTACGTGCCCTCCTTAATACCCATCACCAGGCTAACCAGTCCCCTCTCCCCCCTCACCTCTAAAACCCTGTTTGTTTCTCAGAGTCCATAGTCTCTCATGATTCATCTCTCCCTCCAATCCCCCCGCCCCTTTTCCCTTCCTTCTCCTAGTATCTTCCATGTTATTCCTTATGTTCCACAAATAAGTGAAACCATACGATAATTGACTTTCTCTGCTTGACTTATTTCACTTAGCATAATCTC
>NC_138370.1:165270348-165283086 GCF_054177405.1 Leptonychotes weddellii | reverse complement strand
CTGCTGTTTATCCTCCAATATCTGCCCGCGGAATCATGGCTCCCCACTTAGTACCTCAAAACCAACCGCTTGTGATATTCTGTTTGTAGAGATCCAGATCTTCTTACATCTCAGGCTGGTTTCGTGGGTGCTCAGAGTGGTCTGGTAGATATCCAGCTCAATTCCAGGGACCAGTTGAAATAGGGTCCCCTACTCTTCCGCCATCTTTGCCCCTTCCCTTGACCCTTAGTTTCTTTAGCAAAGCCATCCTTGACCCCTAGACTACATAAGGTCCCTAGTTCTATGCACTCATGCTAAGTTTCACCATTTTGAATTACATATTTATCCACATGATTAATATCTTCCTCTCCTAAAAAGCTCCTACAGAGGGAAGAGGTGGATTTGTATATCCGGGGTAGGCAGTCAGGAAGATATACAGCTGAATGAATTTTGAATGAACTATGATTTGCACGATATTCTTCTCCAAACAGCTGGCAAACTCCAGCCTCCTAAATTTTACTTAAAATGAGGATCCCGGGCGCCTGGGTGGCTCAGTTGTTAAGTGTCTGCCTTCGGCTCAGGTCATGATCCCAGGGTCCTGGGATCGAGCCCCGCATCGGGCTCCCTGCTCCGCAGGAAGGCTGCTTCTCCCTCCCCCACTCCCTCTGCTTGTGTTCCCTCTGTCGCTGTGTCTCTCTCTGTCAAATAAATAAATAAAATCTTTAAAAAAAAAAAACGAGGATCCCTCTGCTTAGATTGATTTTAGAAACAACTTGAAATATTGCTGTAAATTAAGCCCTAGTTCATAGGGCTTCTTCTTCCACTCATCTTCATGGACATTCCAAGCCAAACAAGACTCTTACATCTATGAATTCAGAATATTTTATTATATTTTTATTTTTTAAGTTTTTTAAAGATTTATTTATTTATTTGAGAGAGAGAGAGACAGCGAGAGAGATAGAGTAAAGCAGGAGCCAGAGGGTTGGAGGAGGGGCAGGGGGAGATGAAGAAAGAATCTGCAGCAGACTCTCCACTGAGCATGAAGCTAGAGGTGGGCTCTATCTGAGGACCCTGAGATGATGACCTGAGCTAAAATCAAAAGTCAGACACTCAACCAAATGAGCCACCCAGGCATATTTTTAATGCAGGAGATCTCTCTTTTGTCATATGCATTATGTGTCTAAAAAAAGGAAAGAAAAAGAAAATAGAAAAACAAATTTAAAAAAAAGAAAAGAAAAGTAATAATTCCAAGAGCAACAAAAATAAATTACTATGAAAACCCAGAAGAATGAGTGCTATATTCTGATGGAAGTGATTAGAAAAAGCTTAATACTAGATGAAGTGATATTTTAAACAAACAAATAACCTACTTCTTGCTGTAAATAAAGTGACTAAGTCATCTCGAATTCACCATAGGAACTATTATACTCTCACCTAATAAGTGTACAGGAAATGTTGGTGACTGAAAGAAATTGAGTGTGATCCTGTTTTTTCTTTTCTTTGCTAAGAGGTGATAGGATGTCAGAACCTTAAGCAGCTGAAGGAACTATTGAGTCTAATTTTCTAGGTTTATAATTTAGAATAAACATCCAGAGAAGTCATGATTTGTCAAGTTAGAGAAAATTAAATTATTTTACATAATGATAAGTATTCTTTTTCTTTCTTTCTTCTTTCTTTCTTCTTTCTTTCTTTCTTTCTTTCTTTCTTTCTTTCTTTCTTTCCATTCTTTCTTTCTAGATTTTATCTTTAAGTAATCTTCACACCCAACATGGGGCTTGAACTCACAATGCCAAGATCAAGAGTTGCATGCTCCACCCACTGAGCCAGCCAGGTACCCTTACATAATGATAAGTATTCTGAAGAAAATACACCAGAGTAGTGAGATAGACAATCATTCAGTGAGGCTAAAAAAACAAAAACAAAAACAAAACAAACAAACAAACAAAAACTGCAGAGCAGGTGGTTGTTGAAGGCCCTTTGAATTGAGAGCAGAGTTATAAGGAAGAGCTCATTATGTCTTTCTCTAGGGCAAAAGCATTCAGGCAGAGAGTGTGTAACATAAGCAAAGGTCCTGAGGTTGATGGATTTGAACTACTTAAGGAACAAAGAGAAAGTCAGGGAGATTGGATAACTGTAGGCGAGAGTAAAAGTAGCAAAAGTTGAGATAGAGGGGTGACCCAAGAAGGCCTTGTGACTGTGACAAGGCATTTGGGTCTTATTTCAAATTGAATGAAAAGCTATTGGAGGTCGCTGTATACTTGTATACATGTAGACAAACTAAGTTTTTATACACTTATAAATATTTATTAAGCATCTCCTGTATAAAGTCAGCAACTGCCTGCAACCATTGCAATCAAACATGATTTAGACAAGGCTCTTGCTCTCTAAAACCTCATAAATCTATCAGAGAAACATATAAAAACTATACACTTATAGCAGAATGTCATCTCTGCTGTAGTAGGGACAGACTACACTGTTAACCCTGTGCGGACAGGGACATTCTCTAACACCATGTCTGGCACATAGTAGGTGCTCAGTGAATGTCTATGGAAGGAAATGAGTGGAGAGGAAAGATTGTAGATCCCTGGGATAGATTCTGTCCTCTAGGAACAAAGTACCTCACGCTCGGTGTTCCTATTTGCTTTCGAACACAGTTCATTCCATGAAATGACAGAAAGTTTGTCGTCTTCATTTTTCTGAGCATAAATCATTTCCTATGGTTACTGAGGTGCTGCTGGGGGATACCATGGGTTCTCATGGTAAGTGTAGAAAAAGCTATCACGGTGTTCCAGGTGGGAGATTACATCAGCCAGCCAGCTTATCT
The DNA here is from genome assembly GCF_054177405.1 of Leptonychotes weddellii. Classification (NCBI taxonomy): domain Eukaryota; kingdom Metazoa; phylum Chordata; class Mammalia; order Carnivora; family Phocidae; genus Leptonychotes; species Leptonychotes weddellii. The sequence continues at coordinate 165,280,283 of NC_138370.1, read as the reverse complement.
GGAGCACAGGTGACACAGACGGACCTCACAGACATCGGGAATTTGCTTGACAGGCTCTGTGAAAATGTCAGCTAGCATGATAAGGGTTTCATCGTGAAGAGTATGGGTGATGGTGATAAAGGGGAGGAAGACGGTAGGGAAGTGGGGACCCAGTGAGTGCTGTCACCAAGAGACCAGTCACTGAGGAGGGAATGGAAAGCAAGGGAGAAGCCCTGAGGATTACAACGGGGATCTTGGAAACTGAGTGCTTGTCCTGAATAAGTAATCAGAGGAAAGGAACTATTTATGTAAATCCTGAACTCTCTCCTTCAAGAAACCAAATACTGGGAAGGCAGCTCCTTTGTTTGTGAGCAAGTCACTGTGATTTTCATTAGGAGCTCAGAGGCAGCCACACAATGGAATTATTTACTATTGTTTCCTCCTCTCTTCTAGTAACAATTTTGGAATGGCAGCAACATTCTGGGAGGGGGTTGGAGGGAAGAGTGTTTGTAGAGCTTCAGCAGTAGAAGGGCATTTAAAGATCATCTATTTCAAAACTTTCGTCCCACAAACAAGGCAACTGAAATTTAGAGAAGGCAAGCGACTTGCTAAGGTCACTTTGTTGTTTCACAGCAGAGCCAGTGACGGAATCCAGGGCTCTTGATTCTCAGTCAAAAATGTCTCCTCACAGCAGTAGAGTCCCGGCTGCATTTTTAGGCATGGTGATCTGAAGGTGGTTTGGCCTGAGGCGGAGCAAGGAGTGGTCAGTGACCTTAAATTCCTCATCTGGCTCATTCTCCAATGTCCATGTTTATTGCTCAAGTAAAAAGGTAAATAACATAAATTAGGTGAAAAACCAAAAATCTAAGGGGTCATTCTAATGAATTATCTTAACTGGCGTGTTTTACTTACCACATTTGGCAACTCTGCATTTAGCTCAACTCAGGCAAGTCTTAAAAGTTGCCTGGCATGGTAGCTATTAAATAGTCACTGTGTGGTTAACAAATAAGTCTCTCATGAGGTAGTGAGAAGCCATGGATGGGCAAGAGATTTGGCTTTAAACATACCTGTGTTCTAAGCTTGGCTCAGCTCCTTATAAATCATGAGAACATGGGGGGACTTAAGAAATTCTTTGTGCCTCTGTTCCTTCCATCAGTTATTTTAATGATCTTGAAGAATTGTTGTAATGATTGGTTATCATCTATAAAATGATAAAATTATACATATATATATACACACATGTATTCGGGACAGTCAATACTATATTTAAAAAATATTAATTTATGATCATTATAAAAATAGGGCAAAACTAAAACTCTGGGACAGTACCCATGTAGGCAATAGAGTTTGGGGATTCATAGACTGGGGGTTCACAGAGTGAACTTTCAAGTTATAAAGATCTACATTCTTGGTTCTCTCCCTTGTCAACTATTTGAACACTGAATAAGTACCTAGTGATGCCAAAATTTCCTTATTATTAAGAAAAAGGTGGACGGGGGATGAGAACTTAGTACGTAAGTGCTATGAGTCTTAAGTTAGCCATGTAAAAACTTAGTACTCCTGGCTCAGTTGGTGACAGCTATGATTATTAACCTCATTGTTATTACTCACATTATAGCTGTGCAGACATGACACCTTCTGGGATTGGGTGGTATTGGGGAAAAGGGTGACTTGGAGATAAAGTTTCATTCTCTGGCTTTGCTTTTTTTCACTTTTAATCACCACTTATGTTCTTCTGTAAGGAAGCTAGTTAATGGAGAAAGGGCTAAGGCATCATTGTAGATGGCTCAGAGATTGTGACCAAGTCACACACAACTGCCAATGAAGAAATAAGATTATTTGATGGGATTTGTCATGTATCAACAATACTGTGTCATTCTGAAGGCAATGGATGAGTGCTACATTAGTCTCCTCTTTCCATAATGCCTAATTATAAAAGAAAACCATATAATCACCTGCCGGAGATTATATTACTATCCTAGATCTAAGGTTATATACAGGGGAAAAGAGAATACCTCCTCTCTTTGTTTTCACATGAAGAAACAACAAACAACACTCCATACTAGTTAGGGAAAGAGCTGAAACTAAAATGTAGGTTTCTACCAAGACTTTTCCATTGGATCTGGCTAACTTCATATATTTTTGTTTTCTTAAACATTAAATACTGACTATAATTGGGTCCCACAAATAATTAAACATTTAATTCATACATATACCTTCTTTTTGAAGAAATTTCATGAGAATTGTTCATTCACACACTGAATCCAGGATCAGGAGCATGCTGCAGGATGGAGCTATAATCCTCTAACTACCGAGAAGGACATGAACAAAGAAAAAACCTAGGACTAATATCAATTTCAACGCAATTCAGGGCAGAAAAAAAAAGCCTGAGTTCAGATTTACTATCTACCATGTCCTAAATGAATCCCCTGTACCAACATCCATTTCCTTCAGTAGAAAGGAAATAGGACATATGAGAAAGAGCCTGGGTCTTAATGCCAGAAGAACCTGGATTACATATCTGGTCTCATCACTGAATATTTGTGGAATTCCTGGAGCCTCAGTTTCCTCATCTGTAACATGGGATAATACCTACTTCAAAGACTGTTCCAAAGATTAAATAGAATATAAAATTAAGAAGCATAATAATAAGTATTAAATGAATACTGGTCATGTTCTCTTCCCCTTTTCCTTAGTTCTTGGGGATTCATAGCTCTAAAATCCTCTTTCCCTCTCCTGGTAGGGCTTGTTTTCCTTGAGAGCAGTCCACAGACAGCATTCCTTGCAACTGTGTGCTTTGAACTGCTTAGTAATCCCCTTCAGTGACATGAACCATGTCAGTCTTTGACTTCCATTATCATGTCTATGATCACCAATAGCTGTTTGGCTTCTGTTCAACTTGTGGTCATATTTATGATGATCCCTTTAATTCTGGACTCAAGAGAAAGATGCCTTCCCCACTAAACACGTCATTGGGGAAGGACATGCAAAATGTTAGTGTCAAAAGTAACTACAGAAGAGTAAATACTACTTAACTTCACTTGAGAGAGGAGAACCCAGACTCAGAAGCCCCACATTGAGAACTTTAGGCACTCCACAGTAAATTTTTCAAATATAAAATTTCACCTTATTGTATTGATTGAATTTCCAGAGATTGGCTCTGTATAGCGGTAAGAAAAATCCTAGAACTAGAGGAAATGTTCTGAAATTGGAGTAAGAACAAATTAAGAACAAATTAAATGATTTAGAACCACCAAATTTTATGCTTGGAAGGGGACCTCATAATCATCAAGCCCAATGGTGGGCAAAATTCCAAGCCCAATCAAAATAACCATTCCTTAGAAAAACTGGAACAAATTTTCTAGACTCCCTGTGTTTCACAAGATTTTTAAAAATCTACTTTTACTTCCATGATAATATTTAAAAACAATATGAGAATAGTCCATGCCATTTGAATGACAATATCAAAATAAAATATCTCAAGATTTTAGTATCACAATATATGCTTATATTTACAATTACATTGGCACAAAAATTAAATAACAGTATTTAAATATGATTGCAGTATGTATTTCTGAAAAATTGGGTGCATAGAATGTGAAGCAGAGTCTGGAATTTCATTTTCCTTTTAAAAACTACCAACCGTATTATTCAAGTATTAAAAACATGGCTCTAAAACATATGATCTACTGATTACTAAGTGGGTGATTTTGGGAGATTTTCTTATGTTTGTAAAAACTTAGTATCCTCATTTATAAAGTAGAAGTAATAATAGCCTTACAGACTGATATTTAATTTAAGGTATTTAGCTTGTGGTCTCAAGTAGGAGGTGTGCAATGAACTTGATTTACCCTTTCCCTTCTTCTAAACTCTTAAACACTTCTTGAGGCCATCAACTCCATGCATTCCATATGTAATTAAATAAGCCAAATAATGGACATGTTTTGCTGCTAATAAAATAAGTGCAAAATTATTCCTATGTAAAGTGATTTGAATGTAGATCATCTCAGGAGAAACATCTCTATAACAGGTAATAAGCAAAGGTGGAATATTTAGGGAAACATTACTTTCTTAGGACAGTTTTCTGGTCTGATTTGGAGGGGAGAAACCCAAACCTGTCCCTGTGCTAGTAGAAGAACCCTTTGATTCTATCTTTTGTAGGCAAAGCGCCACCCAGAAGTGAACCATACCACCTATAGTTAAATATGTATAAAATTAACCAGGCTGTTTCTGGTACTATGTCTAGTGAGTTTAGGGTAAGTCCTGGGTAACCTTTCACCAAAAGGTGACAGCCTTCCCCAACCTTACCTTCTCTTTTCTCCTTATTGGACATTATTTGTTCTCTTTAAGTATTGGCACATAACAGAAATTGTGTTGCCATCTGATTTTTTTGTCTGCCACTGAATTTCATGGCCTGAGTGAAGGTCAATCCTATATTTTATGGCCCTGCCAAACTCATTCTTTCTCCTGGAATCTTGCTCCTAAATCTCCCATTTAATGTAGAGGCAGCAGGAGGGTGACATGATAAGAAGGCTCCAAAAACTGCAAACTAACATTCATTCATTCATCAAATAATTATTGAGTCTGTAAATTTTTAAGGATTAAGTGACTGAATAGTTAGAATGCCTAGTAGAGTACCTGGAATGCATGGCAAACATCCTTAATTATAAGATGCTTGCTCTAATTTATCTTCATTCAACTGTGGAGGCTTTATAAATCTCTGTAGGAATTTAGTATATAATTTAGCTCTTTCTTAGTTACCCATCATATAACATGATAAGAAGTTGTGGATGTTGGGAGTGGCAGGGGAAATATTTAGTAGGGTTCACATCACTAACAGGAATAGATGACATGGGAAGGTGCTGGATTTGGGCAGATGTGATCTATGTTCGGATAAAGTTTTAATCCTGAAAGACAGGAGGGTAGAGATAGAGGCCAAAATTGTAGCCACATTGTAAATAAGTAGTTGGAAAAATTGAAATCATCCTGTAGAGAATGTCCAGATCCTCTCAGAGGACTGTCTTGAGACCTGCCAGAGACTGGCATGGAAGAGTCTGAAAGAGAATCAGCTCACATGTGATAAACAGATAAAGAGGGATGGAGCATGGAAGTGATAATGGTTAGAAAAGTCTGACCAAGGAGACAGAAGAAAATCCAATTGCATAATCCAAGGTGACAGCATCCAGGCAGGGTGTGTGCTCTGTAGGTTGGGTGTCTGAGAAGGGGAGTCTGGAGCATGCAGAGAGTAACTAGTTTAAAGATTTATTGTAAACAGAGATTGTCCAAACTGATTCGTATCATTCCATGAGCCCAAATGGCTAATGCTGGCTGTTTCTTGTCTTTCATCTCCCTTAATATCACCTCCTTGGTGTCCCCGCTGTCAACAGACATGCATTATTTGAGTATTTGAGTAAATTCAGGAAAAACAGACGAATTGTGAGCCCAAGAATCTGTGACTGTGTCAACTTTGTCTCATCTCAGTGACTTTGTAGACACTTGCACCCAGTTGGGTTCTTTGTGTGATGCAGTGGATAAGGTATGAAGATAATGTATTAGGCTTGATTTTGAAAAACAATCTTGACATTTTTTTCTGTATCCAAAGATGTTCTCTATCCAAAACCGTGAAAGTAATGCAATTAGTTCAGTCATATTTGTTCCCCAAAATGATTTCAAAGCTCCATCTAAGCCACTCTATGAACCAACATATATATATATATTGTTTATTTTTAAATGAAAAATGTTATTGTTCAGTTTAATCACTCCACTCTTTTACAAGGATTTACTCTGATTGATGCATAGCAGTTTGCAAAAGTCAAATCCACCTTCAAGTGGTGATGATTTCTACCAGTGGTGACATTCAATATAGGATGAGTTGGGAAATGTTGTGAACAATTTTCAATGGTGAGTTATAGAAGAGGTGAATCTAAGTCAGGACAAAAATGTTTATTGTGCCTGTGGAAATAGCCACTTGATAAATAATTTTATAGACTCATCTTGTACATCTTTCGTTTTCTCTTTTTATATACCTTGATTTTTTTTATATGCCATAGAGCTGACTTGATTCTACAAAAAACAAAAAAAACATGTCAAAGAATAAAGTAACAGATCTTAAGGTAGTTACTTTATTATTTATCTCATATCACTGTATAATCAGTGAGTTAGCTCAGAAGGATCTACATGTTTGGATAATAATTGCAATTTTTTTGTTCTTTTTTTTTTTTAAGATTTTATTTATTTATTTGAGAGAGAGAGAGAAAGCACATGAGAGGGCAGAGGGTCAGAGGGAGAAGCAGACTCCCTGCCGAGCAGGGAGCCCGATGCGGGACTCGATCCCAGGACTCCAGGATCATGACCTGAGCCGAAGGCAGTCGCTTAACCAACTGAGCCACCCAGGTGCCCCAACAATTTTTTTGTTCTTATTCCTACTTTAGCATTTAGCAGACTCCTTCATGGACATTATTCCATTTGATCCTCCAAAGCATTGTAGGATATAAGAGATTTTCTATCTCTGTTTTAAAGATTGAATTCAGGGAGTTTAAGTGATGTGTACAGGTTATGAAGAAAAGTTAAGTTTTGGCTAAAATTCATTTCATGAATGATCTCTTTCCACTCTACTATTTGAGGCTCTAAAAGATTCATCTGCCATAAAAATCAATGTCAGTATAAAAGACCAAGTCTAAAAATCTAGGAGAGAAGAAATCTAAGGAATACCAGATACCAGGGTAATTCGTCTGTGTGTATGTTAGGTGGGTTAGAGTGTGCGTGTGTGTGTGTGTGTGTGTGTATGTGTGAGTGTGTTTGTGTATGCCTAATGGATGAAGAATACAGGTAGCTTAGATTAAATGTATGATAGTATTCTTAATATTGTGACATATAAACTTTTAGGAATGAGATAGGGAAATTAATAATATGGCCATTACTGATGCTGTCTCTGAACCAAATAAGGGTAGGATTTAAAATATATATATCTGGTTAAGCTATTGTCATTCTCCATAAGTTTCAGTTCTTATCAATGCCTCTGTTTCTGGCTCTTTTCATACAACGATGGCTCCCTTTTCTTTGGCTAATTTCTACCCCATTCTTTCTTAAAAGACTGCAGTTTAAGGTTCATCTCTTTCAAGAACTTTTTACTTTTTTTTCAAAATGCAAACACTGAGCTTTCCTTGTCTCAATTCTAATGGCTTAATACTTCATGGCATTAGTTCTTAATTATTCTAAGGTTTTGTTTCATCTATCCATTTTCTTTCATTCAGGAAATAATTACTGAATGACCACCATCTGGATTTAAACACAATCCCTGCCCTCCACCTAAGTTAGCCCCACATTGAATAACAAAATATCTAAAGTCAGAATAAAAATGCTTCACTTTATATCCACAGTACCAACACAAAGCTTTCACAAATTAGAAAATATAATTATTGCATCATTTATTGATTATAATGGTCTCTTTGGTACCTTTATTAAATTAATAAAATATTAGCAAACTTACATGAGAAGAAATTGTTTAATGACTAGTTGCAGTTGAGCTATAATTGATGTAAAAATAACTTTAAAAAATGAGGATATCAAGAAAATTGAAGACATTTGTTCACCTAAGGTTAAATGTGTCTCCTAAAGTAAAATATTATCATGTAATTAATTTGTTCATTAATGCCTTTTTTTGGGTCACAGATCAAGCATTTTAGCCCAGTTCCCTTTTAGATTATCAATTATGTATGTAGCTATAAAATTAACATGACATTGTGTGTATGAGAGTGTGCATATATGTGTTTGTAAATGCAACTAAAAAAAAGTCTGGTGAACTTCTCCTAAGGAGAGATAGAGAGCATGGCAATTCTTTTTCCAAGTCACAAGGGTGCATTTTAGTAAACAATCATGATATTTCATTGTCTAAAACCTTTTCACATTTAAACATCAAGAACCCAGAATGGATTTCAAAAATGCTTTGCAATAGTGATTTGCCTTATCTCCTACAAAAAGACTGTCATGCTTTAGATGTTGAAAAATAAAGAGGAATAATTCTAGCCATTTGGTTGCCTGGATGCTCTGGATATGTGGCAGAGAAGAGGAGTGATAAAATAATAATGTAGTTATATAATTCCACTGGGATACAAAGTGCCAGTGTACAACTTCAAATTCCATTTGCATTTAAAAGAAGCACACTCTACAATAATTTTCTCTTGAAACATTGTTAAGAGTGGATTTATTTTACATAACCCCCTGGGACAATTTCTTGGTAGCAACTAAACACATTTCCTTGCTCTAATGTTAAAGCCAATTTCTTGAGCAAGTTGTGCCAAAATACCTATCAAAATTATTCTGAGGTGTAAAAATATTGTGTCGCCTGCTTCTAATTCCAAAACAGTCCAAGTTCTGTTTTATTTAAAATTTCTTGCCAAAATATTCAATCAAGAGAAAAATATAATAATTAGATAAAGCTACCACCATTTATAGACTGAAAGAGTTTTAAGTGCATCCACAGGAGAATTGCAAATGTTTCTGTTTGTGGATGATATTTCCATTGTTTGAAATTCTACAGTACCCACATTTGTAAGAAAATACATAATTCAAATGCCACACATTTGACTGGGTTTTGGTAACGGAGAAACAGAACAATATCATTTTTCAGCTGAAAAATATATTCAAAATTTATTCTTCCGTGTTTTTTTTTCTAGAAATGGGGAAAATAAGGCCCAGAGACATTCACTTTTTCTCACATATTACATAGCAAATAGGGCTCAAATTCAGATCTTCTGCCTGCTAGTTTCAAACTGTTTCCATTACTGCACAGTGTCTTTCTGGGTCAGAATACAAGTGCTTTCATGTGGATAGCTAGTGTTCTGACACCTCACCATGAAATTGTCCTGCCAAATCTGAGGTGCTACCTTTCTACTAGTTCTAGCTCAGGCATCTTTATCTTAGTCCTCTCTCAGGAACATTGTGTGGCTCTCTGGGTTTGCCCAGGACTTGATGGAGGCAGCTTACCCCCTTGCATAGGAGAAAATCATGGATTTTAGAGTTGAGGAGATCTCATTTTTCACCCCAACTCCACCATCCCCCAAGTCAGAGTTATGTGAATTAGAGAAAATGAAATATAAAAAAAAGAAAAGAAAATGAAATAACTTTTCTTGGGGGGAATATCCACATCTCTGCAAAGGAAATGTACCAAACTTTCAAAATCATGTCTAGATGCAGCTCATCATAAGTGCTTGATACACTTATAATAAGTACCTATTATTATTAATAAACTCAACATGATTCACTAGTATGGAATTATTGTCAAACAAGGCTAGTGTAATGATGAACACATTAATGGAGATATGTGTCTAGACAGGGGAACTGGTATTCTACTCCTTTCTGGACAATCAGTCCACTGTTGGCTTCATTCTGTGTGTATAATAAGGCTTTATAAAGAACATAGAGATATTTGGGCATATTATTTTTTTTCTTCTCAACCACAATATGAGTTCTTTCAAGTGACTTGCTAAAGTTTCATTGGTCCTTATATCTTTTGCATCAAATATATAACCTCAGCTTTCTTATTTTTTAGAATAAAAAAAAAAGTCGTCACCACTGGCAGGGTTGCTGTGAAAATAAATGACAAAATTGTGAGCAAAGATTCTGATACACGGTTTATATTCCTTCAAAGATATTCTCCTCTCCTCTTGCCTTAGTATTATGCCTGCTGTCCAAGATATGGTTCCCAGTCTCTAGCATTTCCTGGCCATACTCTTTGCTATTTTGAGAATAGTCTGCCTTCTGCACAATTCCATCCAAACATTACTCTCTTACAGATAATAGCTAGCTAATCTGAGAGGTCTGTGCTCTGGTCTCTGCAGGCTTTAAATTCCCAGGCTCAGAAAATAAAAATTAGAAGCAACTATAAATGTAATAAAAGTCCAGGCCTACACTGATTGGTTGAGCTTTTACTAATACTTTGTTAAGCATTACACTTG
>NC_138370.1:165254739-165270248 GCF_054177405.1 Leptonychotes weddellii | reverse complement strand
TTTTTTTAAAGATTTTATTTATTTATTTGAGACAGAGAATGAGAGAGAGAGAGCACATGAGAGGGGGGAGGGTCAGAGGGAGAAGCAAGCTCCTTGCCGAGCAGGGAGCCCGATGCGGGACTCGATCCAGGGACTCCAGGATCATGACCTGAGCCGAAGGCAGTCGCTTAACCAACTGAGCCACCCAGGCGCCCCAGAGTCATTTTCTTTAAACAATAATGTCTTCTTTCAGCTTCCATCCATTGACCAAGATTCTCCATTTAGGTCTAAACAAAGGTCTTGAAAGTTTTGTCCATTTGAAGGTCCTCTACACAATTCAAATCTATTGTTATTGGATGTTTGAGTCTTAAATTTTTGTTTCTCCAGGCTAAAAAATACAAACTAATAAAAACCATTAGGTATTTCAGAACTTCCACATATAATAACATTTCAAATCTAGTCATCATACTGCTCACTCTTCCCTTGACAGTCATGACCATTTTTATCTAGACTGCACTGAAAATAGGTAATTCAAGAAGCCAACTGTTGCACATTGGTTTTTTTTTTCCAACAAAGAATAGAAACACACAATCATGTTTATTTTTCTATATTTTCACCTCATGATTTCACTATTCTTTGCTTGACATTTCCTTCATAAGATTATTTATAATAAAATCACATGGCATTGAGAGATAAATTAATCTTTTAAAAGCTATTGATTCATGCTTTCCTTATTGGTATTATTGGTATTATTAGAGCAAGCATAAGGAATAGAAAGGATGGGTATGTTAACATGGCCATTTTTTATCTATCCATTCAGTAACTATTCATGTAGCATATACTCTGTGAGAAGTGATGAGCTAAGCACTAGAGGCAGCATGATGACCAAGATGTCTGCTTTCTCCATAGGAGGCTTAGAGTACTGCAGGGGAAAACAGACAAGAAAATAAGAATCATGAAATTATTATCAACTTTGTAATAGAAATCTGTATATATTTTTGTGGGAACACAAAGAGAGACAGATTATTCTACTTTGAGAGAATCCAACTAAAATAGAGCTAATTCTTGAAAGATGTGTTGCTGATCAGGAAGCCAAAGTAGTAGAGTTAGGAGGAAGATAAAAACATGGAATCTCAGAGAGGTGGAGTCACCAGCCATCATTTGCATGATTAACTAGCAGCAGCATTAAAATCTGAGTCCACTGTAGACTCATCCTGAATCTCCTCTAGACCTCGGAGATGTTCTGTACATTCTCTTCACACACACACACACACTCATGCTAGGTCTCATGAAGCAGTCCTTATACCTTTCTGGGCTTCATTTCAATGTTGAAGCTACTGGGAGCCAACACACTTCCCTAGAGCAAGTTGAGGTACTGTCAAGTAGCAGGGAAGAGAAGGACTTCCCAGTAGGAAAGCCAGTGCTTGGCTCATCCTGCCTCAAACTTGACTTTCTAGAGGATTACTTGAACCTTCTAAGAAGACTGACATTAAGCAGATATCAAAACCAGCACAGAAGAATCTGCTTGCGCACCACTTGAAGATGTCCTAGAGATCTCTGATACAGGGGACCTTGAAATGATGCTCTGTCTGATTCTTTTGAAATTATTATCTTGGTGAATTGAAGTGTGGGTGTAGCAGGAGAATGTGGACCAGGTGGGAAGAAAAAGGAAATGAATGTATAGTGAGCATCTACTGACGTGGATTGAATCAAATCGGCAGCTATTTCAGGAGATATCATCCTATCCTGGCTGTTAAGTTTTAAAACATGTCTGCAAATCCTTTTACACTCCTTCCCAACAAGTGGGATCTAATTCCCTACCCCTTGAATTTACTTCAACATCAAATGACTCACTCCTAATGAATAGAATGCTATATAAATTCTATAAGGTCTCTTTTTCTCTCTCTCTCTGGTCTTTGGAGACTTGTACCTCCATTAGGAAGTTCTGCACTGGTAAACTCAGCATACTTCAGTAATCACATGGAGATGGAGGGACTAGCACAAGGACCCCCAGCTGTTCCATCCACAGCTGTTCAAGTCCAAGTGCTAGCATGCGAGTGAGACTTTGGATAGTCCAGCCCCAGCTTTTGAGCCACCCCAGCTGATGGTGAGAAGAGCTTTCCTCACTGAGCCCTGTCCAGATTTCAGACCCATGAGCTAGTCATGTTGTTCTGTTTTAAGCCATTCCATTTCCAACTAGTTTGTTAATAAAGCCACAGCAACTGCAAAACGAGAACAGGTGACTCAACTGAGTCTCAGAAAATTGCAGCATTTGCTGTCATAGAGCTAGTGAGCACCAGAGCAAGGTGCTGAACCCCAGTTTTCTTCGCACCAAAGTTACTGCCTTTTTCATCCTATTACATGGACCAATATATTTTATTTCAGCTGCGGACTCATGATATCCCGTTTCCCCACTGTGATGTCTACCACAATGCATCTAAATAGATCACTAACAGATTCCTGTGGGTGCTAACACTCACAAACTTGTTATCTAGATGGCAAATCTCCATGGAAGAACCTGACACTGATATAATACATCATAACAGCCAATTGTCTATAGCATTTGTAGTTTAAATGAATCATACCTGTGGTAACCATTCTCCTTCAAAAGAAGGAACTTGCATCTTCTTCCTTTGAACCTGTGACTAATTTAAACAATAAAATATGGAGTATGTGATGTTCTGGGACTTCTGAGCTCTTTCCTCTTAAAACCCTGAGCTACCATAGAAGAAGCCCAAACTAATCTGCCAGAGAGAATGGCCACATGGAAACACTATGAGGATAATTCTCCACATGGACAGAGAGACCAAATGGAAAACACAGGGGAGCAAGACGTCCTGCTCTAGTTGTAGCATTTGACTTAAACACCTAGGACAACCTCAGTGAGGCCAGGAGAGAAACAACCAAGCTGAGCACTACTCAACCCATGGAATTGTGAGGTTTGCTAAAACTGTTGTTGTTTTAAGCCTTTATGTTTTGGGGTGGTTGTTTACTCAGCAATAGCTAATCAGAACAATACCTATTATTGTCATTGTTAATAATATACAGAATAAATAAGACCAGTCAACTACTGGGGATTGCTCTGTGTCAAGTACTATCTAATCATCAATAAATTTCGTGACAGAAACAATAGTTAACAATCTTTAGATGGGAAAACTGAGGTGTTGGAAGGTGTGGTTTGTAGCCTGAATTCACGCAGTTAATAAATAATAGGAGTGAGCTATGAACTCAAATTATTTGACGCTAAAATCTTTTTACATTTGCTTCATTATTCCTCACAACAATTATCTTTGTTATTATTTTGTTTTGTTTTAGTGACAGTTAATACCTTTTTATCCAAGATGAGAAAATTTAAGACATAGGAAAATCAACGGGTAGCACAAAATTAAAAAAAAAAAAGTAAATAAATAAATAAAAACAGAACTGGAAACTGAACCTAAATTTTATTCCTAATCATTTGGTTGTTTTACTGAGCCATGGATATATTTTTATGCTCTATATCCCCACCTTACACTCTTACAGGTCAGTTTTGGACTATTTCATACCTCTTGGACCACTCCCCAGATATAGGCTAATTCTGTAGAGTGCAGCAGTTCTCAAATGTGGGGGACTCAGGACCCTTGGTTCTGTTAAAAACTGTCGCTGACCCCCCACAGAGGTTGCCTATGTTGGTTATAACTGTTGATATACATCATACCAGTTATTAAAACTGATAAATTTTAAATTTGTATTAATGCAGCTAAAATAACAATGATAAGCCCATTCTAATTCAACAAAAATAAGAAATTTTTATTAAAAATACCTACATTTGGGGTGCCTGGGTGGTTCAGTTTGTTAAGTGTCTAACTTTGGCTCAGGCCATGATCTCAGGGTCCTGGGATTGAGCCCTGCATTGGATTCTCTGCTCAGCAGGGAGTCTGTTTCTCTCTCCCTCTGCCTGTGGTTCCCCTTGCTTGTGTGCACTCTCTCTCTGTCAAATAAATAAATAAAATCCTTAAAAAATAAAAATAAATAAAAATAACTACATTTTCCCAAATGAAAATTATAGTGAGAAGAGTAACATTTTACATGTTTTTGAAATCTCTTTAACATCTACCTAATAGGGCATAACAGGATTCTCATATCTGCCTCTGCATTCACTTTGTTACAGTATCCCATCATATAGCCTCTGGAAAACTCTACCTACGCTTGTGAAGAAATGATTGAGTAGGGTCATGTTTGTATAAAAATTGTACTGAATTCACAGATTCCTTGAAAGATCACGGGGATCCTCACAAGGGACCCTAGAACACAATTTGAGGACCACTGCTTTAGAGCAATTTTGCCCAACCTGTACTCTGGAGACTAATATTTGCTATGTGAAAGGAAGTTGGAAAAACACATGCATTTAAATAAAGTAAACAGATTCTTTTATTCTGTGATCCTCTCTAAGCCTCTCGGATGTTAATATTTATTTTAAATTTCTAGGGGAAGAGCTTAGTCTGCGGAATTCTCTAATTACAGATCATGGAACTACCCCTCCCCCCCACTGCCCGCTTCTACTTTTACTTTTCTTAGAACATTTAGTAGAACTGGTTTTTAGAAAACTGTACTTGTAGGTGGATGCTTTGTAGATAATTTGGAAAACAGTATTGAGTACTGGTGTTTTCCTGGGGGAATAACAAATAATATTTTTCAAGAAGGGAGAAGTTCTGGAGTTGACTGGAAGAAATTGTGTTCTGTCGATGATCAGGATTTCTGAATATTTGGGGCAGATTGAGTACCCCACAGAACCATTAGATTCCTGATCATAAAGCTGTCACCCAAGGATAAAGCTCTCTGGGTCTTCAAAGATCCAGGCCAGAATTTAGAGGCATATTTGCTCAGGATAAACACGGTGCATGAAAAAAAAAAAAAAAGAAAGAAAGAACGAAAAAGAAAGAAAGAAAGAAAGAAAATTAAAAAAAAGAAAAGAAAGGAACAGAAAAGAAAAAAGAGCTCTATATCTTATTAAGTGACCACACCTAATAAAGTGGAACAGATACCAACCTGGAAGGATTTCCAGTTTGAACTGAGAGCTTTAACACTAGCATTTGTCCTGGCATTGTTCTATACTTTAAGAAGTGTATGGAATGAATTACTGCCTACTTCCCTGCTGTGCCTGGAATTGCACCATGCCTCCTATGGAGATTAAAACCCTAAGTAACTTGATGACATGTTTTTCATCAGATATTGGCATCTAAAAATTAAACTGAAAATTTAGAGGAAAATAGCTATTTTTAAATAAATATATATATTTATTTATTTAGAGACAGTGTGTACATGTGAACTGGGGGAGAGGTGGTACTTGATCTCAGGACGCTGAGAGCATGACCTGAGCTGAAAATGAGTCAGATGCTTAACAGACTGAGCTACCCAAGCACCCTGAAAATATCTATTTTAAAGGAAATTTCTTTCTCACTTTAATTTTCATTAAAAATATCCTTCGTATTTACTATTTTTTCCCCCAGGGATGCAGTGGTCAATAACATTAAAAATAAGTCTATCCTTTAAAGAGCTTTGAATTTCCTCCTTTGAGGACAGGTTTTTCTGTAAATTTCAAGTTACTCCAAATTAGGAAGTATTTATCAGTGATAGTGTTTCTCTGTTTCATGGATAAGACCAAATGAGACACAAAGAAGAAATGAGTTTATGCATGTGAATAATTTTACAGCCCCACAGATTATTACCCAAGAGACCTTAATGGTAAATGCTTCCCAACAAAGTGAAATAAATCGCCCAGTGGCTTACAGAGCCCAAGACTTCTGACTTCATTTCGGCATTCTTAATGATCAGTTCTCAAAATGGTTTATGGTATCACTCCTCCAGGACACAGTAAGAGGTTGCCTGTGTCATTAAAGCCCTGAATTGGTCATCCTTTATGGAGTAATTAAGATCACAGGCTTTGGAGTCATTGGGTCCTGGGTTCAGATCATTGCCCCTGTCTACGAGGGACCTGATCTTGGACAAAATGATAAATTTTTAGGAGCCTCAGTATTCCCACCGTTAAAATAGAGAGATACATGTTGATTCTTTCTGGCACCCGGGAATTAATCAATAATGGCATGAGTTAGCTGTTTTCCCCATTTATGTTTAATTCTTGAAGGTCTTTTATTTTCATGTCAACTCTCAGTTGTAGAGGAAAACTGTATTCTCATGATACTGCCTGTCCAGTCTAGAAAAGATTTGGGTTCAAACTCCAGTTATGTTATTTTACCAGATATTATTTTATATTACATATTGTTTTACCAGAACTTACTGGACCTTTCTGACTCTCAGTTCCCTCATCCATTAAATCTGAATAACAATTATTCTTGCTGTTAGTGTTGTTATGAGGAATAAAGGAGCAGTCCTAGGTCTTGCAAAGCTCTCAATATGTGTTATCTATTATTCATCATTATTATTATTTGAAAAATTTTAAAAGTATGTGAGAGAGATCTAAATATGTTGTGTAAGGAGATATATAATTTTTTCCCTTTTTAAATGAACTTCCCTCACACATCACCATGACTCCGAAGCATCTTCTTCCCATTAGCCTCAAACTCCTTCTCAGACTAAGCCCCACATTGCTTTTTTTCTCCTAATATCTGCTCCCTTTCCTCCATTTCTAAATGTGTCTCAACCTCAGCAAAGAATGCTGTTTCTTGAAGAGGCATGGTGACAGGTGGGGAAGGGGGTGAAAGCGGACATAGAAAGTACTCGATCCTCTTTGGCAACTGGAGGCAACACATCAACGTTCAATTTTTTGTGCAGTCACATCTAGCTTAGCCTCTTAACACATCTATGAAGTATGTATTATTACTATTTTTTTTTTGTTGATAAGGAATTCAAAGTTCCTCCAAAACCTTTTGTCTATGAAGCCATAGAGCTGGATTTCAAACTCAAGTCTGTTTAATTTTCAAAGTCTGTGTTTTTCTCATTGGACCATTTCATATTATGGTTATTACTCCTATACCAGGATACATATTTTGAGACAATAAAATTTACACCCAAAACCCCAACTTTCCAAGACAAGCCTCATGCAGTCCCACCTGGGGGTATGTATTTTTTAAGGCTTAAGTCAGCCAGAAGCCTTCTCAGCTCGTGACTGAGGTCCCTGTGTACTCATTCCTTCCTGCTCTTAGGTCTCTGGCCATGAGCTTAAAAAAGGTTAGTTGACCTGGCTCTCTCATGGTACCATCCTATCATACCTAAGGATCTTATGATTTTATGTCCTCCTTCCCCAGTTGCAAGTTAGACCTTAAGTTTCTGTAGCAAACCCTGCTAGTTTCATATCTGACATCCACTCTTCTCTGCATTTCTAAAGGTATCCAGGCCAGCAGTGGGCCCACTAAAAAAAATAAATTATAAAAAAATAAAAATTAAAAAAAAATTACACCTATCACTTTAGGATGCAGTGACGGGGAGAGAGTCTGAGGTCAGTGTATAGGGTGCTGCTAATGTTCTGTGTCTTGCTCTGGGCAAGGACTGGACTGGTATGTTCTATTTGCAACAGTTTATTTAACTATATGTCCTTTTATACAAACATATTTTGTTATGTGAATTATTGTTTAATACAAAGTGAAAAAAAGAGAAAGAGAAGAACTGGTTACAATAACAACAACAAAAATCACTTATTTCCAAGACTTCTTACAGCTAAAGCTGTCTAGGAGATCCAGTTCTGGATATTAAGATATAAGTAGATGGGACTTGTGGTAAGACTATTATTTTTATGATAGAAGGAGAAGACTCAGCTTGACTATGACTTTGGCCTTTTATCCTTGTCCTTTCCTTTTTATTTTCATTCCTGGGACTCAGGCATGAACCCAGAGTTAGATCATATCTCTTGTAATCATAAGAATAAAAGCTACATGCTAACATAATAAAGGAAGAAGCTAGAAGGACTCTGGGCCTTGGCTTTCTTGAGCAAGGGCATCTGTCCTAGATCATGACCTATAGACTTCTCGTTATTTGAGAAAAACATATCCTTTAATATTTATAACACAAAGTCTTCTCTTTTCCTTTGTTCAATTGTTCTTTCTTTCTTTCCTTTTTTCTTTTTCTTTTTCTGTGTGTGTGTGTGTGTGTGTGTGTGTGTGTGTGTGTGTATACAGCCAAATTCAATCCTAACTAACTTTCCAACCTTTCCTGAGAAACTCCAATGTTCACTCTGGGCCACTATTATGGTCAAACTACACAAAGTTAAACTCTTTTATGGGTAGGATTAGAGAAACCAGCTAGTACCACCTTGGTGAATATGTCTGGAGAGTTTATGTCTCTTGCTGGGAATTGGTAATATTACAATTTTTGTAATATTTTTTTCAGATTTTTGTATTTTTGTTACTTTTTATATTTACTATCTTCAATGCTGGCACTATCTCATACCTAATAAATTGGAAGTCGTGTTTTAAAAAGAACCAAAAATAAGGTAAATATACTCACTCCACTGTTTGGTTAAAATGAAATGAAAAGTGAAACAATATCTTGCATGTCTCATAGGTTGAATGAAATTCCTAAGAAAGATTTTTAAGTGCTCCGAGCTGAGCAGCATTACTGTACCAAGCAGATATTCTTCTAAGAAAAGTCATTTGAAAGATAGCACTCATTTCTGCATGTGAATTTTAGTACAAGCAAAAAAAAAAAATCAGCAATTCAACAAATGTAACATTTGTTCTTCTAGTTGTTCAGGTCCCAAACCTTGAAGTCAGACTTAATTCCTTAATTTCTGTCACAGGCCACATCCAATCCATCAAAATTTGTCCTATTTGCTGTCAAAATATGTGCAGAATCTGTGGACTACTCTACCATCACCTGCTTCAAACCCCATCAGTTCCTTTCTGGACAATTGCAATAGCCTCTCTCTTTAACTCACATTCTGGGCCTTAGCTCCTGCCCCTCCTCCCTGTAGACAACAGGTCATTCCTCTGATCAAAAACCCACCTATGCCTTCCCAACTCACTCTTCTTAAGATGCATAGGATTTACATTACTGTAAAAGTCCTTTAATGACCTGGCCCTCTGCTATCACACTTACATTTTAATCACTTTTTTCTTACTTTACCAGGATACGCTTTTGACTTAGGGACTTTGCATTAGCTGTTCCCGCTACTTGAAACACTCTTATTCCAAAAAGACATCTTGACTCACTCTCTTCTTTTGTTCAGAGCTTCAAATGTTTATACTGATTACACTACCTAAAACAACCAACCACCCTTTACTTGCCTTCTTTTTCTATCCCCTTATCCAGCTTATATGTTTTTCATAAAATTTTCCAAAATGTCATGGGAGTTACTACATTTTAATTTACCAAATTATTTTCTATAAAATATATAAGCTCCATGAGCAGTTATTTCATACATTTTATTCACCAAAGTGGTGCATGCTCAATAAAAGAAGGGTTGAATAAATAATTTAAGGAATGAATAACATAAAATTCTGCTTCATCTTTGGATGTATGGTCAATTATTAGAACAAAAGTTGGAGGAAGGAAAGAAAGAAAACATCGAAGAAATCTGCTTCCCTGGAATTCTTTGTGTAAGACATTCTGACAATTCTTTGTCAGATGCCCAATGCTAACAACGCACTTAAGACTTAGGGCGCCATTCATCACGGTCAGCATTCCACATGCAGTGAGAGGAGGAAGACCGCTGTTCTAGCTGAAAAACAACTCCCCCCTGCATGACCCACTGTGATCACCAGGAGTACTCCGGCCCGCCAGGGAGAGGCCCTCAGTTCACTCAGGAGACACAGGACAGGTAGAGAAGCTCTGTTTTGTTGCTTCAAAAGATAAAGGAAATGCCCTGAGTCTTCTGGTTTGAGAGACATGGTCAGGAATCTGATAAATCATCAGAGATAAATGTGGTTTGTTTTTGTCTCTCCTGCCAAAGATTACCTCCCTCCAGACTGCCATAAATGTCTTTAAGTTGTCCCATCTTATCACTGCATGGATGGTGTAAAAGTATGTGAAATGCTCATTTAAATCCCATTCCAGCATCCCCATCTTCCTCTGGCTTCTGCTTCTCATGCTTATGCTCACTTCTT
Organism: Leptonychotes weddellii; assembly: GCF_054177405.1. Classification (NCBI taxonomy): domain Eukaryota; kingdom Metazoa; phylum Chordata; class Mammalia; order Carnivora; family Phocidae; genus Leptonychotes; species Leptonychotes weddellii. The sequence goes on along the minus strand of NC_138370.1, from coordinate 165,260,232 downwards.
CTTCTTTTTTTTCCTGATGTAAAGCATAAACACACACACACACATATACACAGACACAGGTAGAAGAAGATATTATCATTTTTAATTTTTTTCTGGTAGTTTTGAACATGCTTTGCATGAACAGTTTCAATCGTGAACTCTGACCTGCTTATCCAGGCAATGCATTCCAGGTTTCAGCAGAAGAGTTTTTTAATGAAACCATCATCTTAGGAAAGCAAGTGATGGTGGCTTTATTCAAACATATCTAATTCTTAAAAGGTTACATAAATAACCCAAGACATGATCACATTCAATCCTGTTTTTCTTTCTGCAATTGGACATTTTTTCCCCCCTATTCTCCCTTTGCATGTGGGGTCATACCATTAGGAGATTCATGGGATTAAAACAGAAAACTTGGAAAGGGGCCAAATATATTGAGTTACCATTCCAGTTTTCTAACCCCTTAGGAGCAAACCATTGAACACATCATTTTATGATATGAATATTTGATCTCATAAGCTGAAAATTATTATTTGAATGTTTGAGTTTGAAATATTTTTAAATCATAAAACTTCTACTTATTTCACAGATGAATTTGATGTGCCATTAGATATTGAAAAATCTCCATCTTTTCTAACAATAGAATGTTAATACTTTAATTTCAATTTCCTGGGCTAGAGATGTTTAAACATTGGAGAATGCAGATATATATTAAAAGTAACTAAGCTTTGAGAAAGCAATCCAGACATAGAAGGCACATTAAGTATTTTTCTCACCTCATTCCTACAGTGTTTCTATGAGGGAAGATTATTACACCCAGTTTACAGATGAGGAAAACCAAAGTTGAGACAAATGAGCTGAGTTTTACAATGGTACTCAGCTAGCATGTGCAAAAGCTAATGCTTGAAGATGGTCTGAATCCCAACTGGTGTACAAGGTACAAGGTGCTTTACTGAGGTTCTGATGTGGAACTTGGACTATTTTATGATGTCTGTCTGAGTCTTGGTTCTTTAAATATGAGATCCAGAGAGTATTCTAAGAAATCTTTTTAGGATGGGGTACCTGGGTGGCTCAGATAGTTAAGCATCTGCCTTTGGCTCAGGTCATAATCCCCAGGTCCTGGGATCGAACCCCATGTCGGGCTTCCAGCTCAGCGGGGGGTCTGCTTATCCCTCTCCCTCTGCCTCTCCCCCTACTTGTTCTCTCTCTCTCTTTCTCCCAAATGAATAAATAAAATCTTAAAAAAAGAGAAATCTTTGTAGGAGAAAGAGAATTTGAAGTTGACCTTAATGGAAAAGTGCTCTTAAAACAAGGATAAAGAAAGAATAAGGGTAGAATCGATAGGGGAATAGACAAAGCTACATCAGTTAGAGCTGTAATTTTGTGACTTCTGATCATATGGAGAGATAGTTGGGGTTAGGAGGTGGAAAATTCTGGTCAATCAGGCTTTTGAGGATCCTGCAGATATAGGCAAGGCTCTGAAGATTTTGTGTAAGGATTGGACGAGTAAAACAGTGGATTAGGATTATGCATCTGACAGTGGAGAATGGGGAAATTAAAAGAGAGAACAGATAGAGATAAAAGTGAAATTAGAAACCTGTCATAATAGACTAGACCAGATGGTTGTTTTTATGAAGCTTATGGAGAACGTCTATACCATCATGAGCAGAATCGTTTACACATCACATAGAGCATTGTGTGCCCTGAAGATTTTGTTGCCATGGATGCATTCATTTTCATTTACTGGTGAGTACCTCTTCCATTCCCGGGAGCTTGGAATACATAATGAACAGATATAGTCCTTGATCTCAAAGAGCTTAAGGTCTGGTAAGAGGGGCAAGCCAGTCACGAGGCAGTCGCAGGCAGGATGCTGTGCTTAATACCGTTAACATTGGCAAATACAGGCAGCTCTTGGGGCATGTGATAATTGATTGCAATTGCAGTTTTACTGTATCTTTGACTCACGAGTGATTTAGGACTGTTTTGGACTAGATTTTTTGGTTTGATTTTAAATTCCAAGTGCTTGGTGAATGAATAATTATGTGAACAAGTGGAATGCTAACGAGAAAACAAAAGCAGAGATCCAGTTGCACTGGATGAGCAAACACTCCAGAAATGAGATGACAACTTTGGAGAACAGGATGGGCCTGAGCAAGGAGTATGGAAACCCTTCATGCTTCCACAAAGCATTTCTGGAAAGGTCCCTGGTAGGATTTGGACAAACAATAGTCACAGTTGTGTTGTGAAGGCAAAGCAATTATTGAGGGGTTTGAGTACGAGGAGGCTGTTTTAATGGTGAATTAAAATGCTTTGATAATGAAATAGGTATTTCACAATAAACTAACAATTGAAGCCTCTCAGACTTGACATTTAAAGTTGCAGTGAAAAAATGTTGAACTCTCCATCTATATTTTTCTTAGAATAAATATACTGGTGTATATTGTAATAATGACAGAACGAGTTTAAAATAAAATAGGAGAAGGTAGCATATCATCTGGCAGAAACAAAAGAAAACCCAGACTGAATTGGGGTATGAGAAATCTTACCCTGACTATAATGATATTCTAGAAGACCTTGAGAATTAATAATGATCTAATATTGAGCAACATCTATGGAGTTTCCTGATGTTCTCTTTCTGTCCTTCTCATTCTTCCTGTAGGACATACCTATTACCTAACATCATTTCCTTCTCTCTTTACTCTCTCTCATTTACATTATCTCTTAACATGTCTATGGAGAAAGCAGAGCCAAATGGTTAAAACAATGATCACGGTGAATTTCTCTTTTTTATCTCTTGTAGCTGAAGTTCCCTCATTCATAAGGTAGGAATAATAATGTATTACCTACTTCCTAGAGCAGTTTGAGAGTGGAGATGATGATGCATATGAGGTACTTAGCACAGTGCCCAACATATGGGAAGGAATCAATCATGTTTTTTATTATCATAATATAATAAACACTTAGAATTGATTCCTCAATTTAATGTCTCATATATTCTCTCAGATGTGTTATAATTATCTACAATATTAAAGGATAATAGTAAACCCTCTCCCATCTATAAAACTCTGCAACTTAATGCTGGGTTTATACATTGAAGTTACTGAGTTCCTCAGAACTACACAGAAATATTGGGTGAGTTTTGCCCTTGTATACCGAAAACTCTTGAACTAGGTAGGAATACACATGTTCATTCTCTCTCTCTCTGTCTCTCTGTCTCTCGGTCTTTTCTCACATCTCATGTGAGAGGAATGTGACGCCCACATTTCAATTTCATATCTCATTCTCCTGGTTGTTATGACTTATTGGTAAGAAATCCCAGGAACTCAGCACTGGTGAAGATAGAAGTTAATCTCCTGATCTGTGCCATCCGACCTCATCTGGAGTCCTCTAGATAGTCACTTATTTAGTTCACTCACCCTGCTTCTAACATGGTTATGCTCATGTCTTACATGGAAGGAAAGCATGGAGCAAGGAAAATCAAAAAGAAAATTAACAGCTGAGCTACAGCATCTTATGCATTAATTTCTTTCTTTTTATAGAATGTCTTAGATGAGGCCAGGATCAAGATTATAAGGAAGCCCCAAAGAATATAAAAAAGATTAATTACCTACAATGAATAAGTATAGATGTGCTACATCAAAGATGGGCTCTGCACATGGTACATTTTATGGCAAACATTGTAATAGTTTGATTAGGGATCAAAATAGCCCATAGCTCACTTGAGAAAATATCAAGAAAGCTTTATATCTAATGAAAAGATTCAACAAATTTTTCAGTTTTACAACAGCAACAGATTAGAGTAGCTTTACTATTTTCTAGTTCAAGAGAAGATTTCCTCATAAAATGTTTAGATTTGTCACTTTCCTTTGAGGTTGTAATATAATTCAAATTTAAAAGCATCTACTCTTCTATTTTTGTGGGGTATTTATTCCTGTGTGTATGTGATAAAAGGTATGCACCCTAGCACAAGAAGAACATACACACACACACACATTCAAAATATTTCAGTTCAACAATCCAATTTCCCTTTTTGAAGTGCTCTCATTAACCCTTGAGAACTCACGAACCTCTGCTTTTGAGAATAATATTGCCTTTCAAAGCTAAATGATTGTACCAGGAAGTCCAAAATTTCATTTCTCACTCTAGTGTACAAGACAATCAAGAAAGCTTGTGGAATTTCAAAGATGATGGATTCTTAGAGGCATACTTTAGTTTGCTAATTCAGAAGAGAACAGAGCAGACTAAGTCATTTTGAAGGATGGAGATTGTTGTTCTCATCAAAAATTCCTTCTGTTTCCTCTTGGAGATGCACTCTAGCTTTGTACAAGCTTTTTAGAGATAAGACTGAGACCAGCCAGGAGTTGTACAAAGAAAACAGACTATGATATTAATTGTATATGAAACCCAGCAATGGGTCAGGCTCAAACATAACAAAAATGGGACATTCACAATAGAAAAAGTTGGCCAAAGCAAACAAGACCTTACTACTCCCTTTTGACACCTCTGCAGTCCACAGTGTACTATTAACATCGTGGTTGGCTGAGCAAAAATTCTCAAGATATGAATCCTTCTAAGAAGGCCATGGTGAAGCCACAAGCCAGAGAAGTCAGGATTGGCAAGGCTGTCACCTCTTCTCCTGTGCCACCATCTTTCTTATGCTCTACATCTCAAATCTCAACCCGGCCAAGATCTGCTTTCTGTCCAGGGAAGGCTGAAGTGTTTGCAGGTGGCTGTACCACCTGCAGCCATGGAGATTCAGCCAAAACACGGCTCTCTCCAGACCGTATGGCTGGGGGTTTGGATAAACACTAAGATGACTCAGAGACAGGGGTGGAAGCAGACTCTTCAAAGACTAATTGGTAAGAGATCCAAACAGATTCAAAGGTGGGGAGAGAGTAGGAAGGGTGAGTGAGGGTTACATAATGTGTATGAATGATTCTCTTCTCCTACCTGCCTCCAGTGCCTCTCCTAACCTCTTCCTTCCATTCTATGATGGATGGCTGCTGGAATAAAGGTGCTCCACTTTAGATTGCATAGTCCCACCCTGTGTTGGGCTCCACACTGGGCATGGAGATTACTTAAAAAAAAAATAGATTGCACAGTCCTATTAAGAACAGATGATTAAGACCTGAAATTTGTATATTTTTGTTTTTCTTTTATTCTTGAGACTACTACTGCTTCTCTCTATTCCCCACTGTATCTTTCTCCTGAACTTTAAATTTAATGCTTCCTGTCAGAAGAGTTTCCTATATCTCCTATCCGTGGGATGATAGAGACATCTAAAAAGGAGAGAAAAAAATACTTTGGATCATCATGTGAAGATCATTAGCATCAAGAGCTATTTTTTTCCCTATTTTTATTTCTTTACTTTTTAAATTTTATTTTATTATGTTATGTTAATCACCATACATTTCATCATTAGTTTTTGATGTAGTGTTCCATGATTCATTGTTTTCATATAACACCCAGTGTTCCATTCAATACGTGCCCTCTTTAATACCCATCACCAGGCTA
>NC_138370.1:165237648-165254239 GCF_054177405.1 Leptonychotes weddellii | reverse complement strand
GGAATAAATCTAACCAAAGAGACAAAGAATCTGTACTCAGAAAACTATAAAATACTCGTGAAAGTAATTGAGGAAGACACAAAGAAGTGGAAGAATGTTCCATGCTCATGGATTGGAAGAACAAATATTGTGAAGATGTCAATGCTACTTAGAGCAGTCTACACATTTAATGCAATCCCTATCAAAATACCATCCACTTTTTTCAAAGAAATGGAACAAATAATCCTAAAATTTGTATGGAACCAGAAAAGACCCTGAATTGCCAGAGGAATGTTGAAAAAGAAAAGCAAAGCTGGTGTCATCACAATTCTGGACTTCAAGCTCTATTACAAAGCTGTAATCATCAAGACAGTATGGTACTGGCACAAAAACAGATGCGTAGACCAATGGAACAGAATGAAGAGCCCAGAAATGGACCCTCAACTCTATGGTCAACTAATCTTTGACAAAGCAGGAAAGAATGTCCAATGGAAAAGACAGTCTCTTCAACAAATTGTGTTGGGAAAATTGGACAGCCACATGCAGAAGAATGAAACTGGACCATTTCCTTACACCACACACAAAAATAGACTGAAAATGAATGAAAGACCTAAATGTGAGACAGGAATCCATCAAAATCCTAGAGGAGAACACAGGCAGCAACCTCTTTGACCTCAGCGGCAGGAACTTCTTCCTAGAAACATCACCAAAGGCAAGGGAAGCAAGGGCAAAAATGAACTATCACACTTCATCAAGAGCTATCTTTTATTCATTTATTTATTGTTTACAATGTGCTATAGACTGAAGTGAATATTTTACATGGATAACTCATAACCATCACAACAACTCTGCAAATAGCTTTTTTTATATGCATTTTTGGTTGAAGACATTGAGACACACAGATATTAAATGACTTGACAATGTTATCTCTGAAAGAGGAAGACAAAATATCTGCCAGGAGGACCAGGTAGTGCAAGAATTAATAAAAGTCAACATTTAAGGACCATATGCCCTATGCCATGACTCTACCACATACTGAATATATATTAACACCTCTGTCATCACCAGAGTTATATGAAGTAGTCTCATTTTAACAGATGACAAAACTTATTAGCGCTGAGTCAAGTTGACAGCAAATATGATGGTTAATTCTATATATCAACTTGGCTAGGCTCTGGTGCCCAGTTTTTTGGTGGAACTTCAGCCTAGGTGTTGCTGCAGAGGTGTTTTTTTGATACAGTTAACATTTAAATTAACAGACTTTGAGAAAGCAGATAACCCTCCATAATGTGGGTGGACCTTAGGCAATCAGTTGAGGACCTTAGGAGCAAAGGCTGAGGTTCCCTGAAAGAATTCTCCTCAAGTTTATAACACAGAAATTCTGCCTAAGTTCCAGCTGGCTGCCCTGTGGTATTTGAACTCAAGATGGCAACCATCAACACTTACCTGAATTTGCAGCCAACTTGCTTGCCCTGTGGATTTCTGACTTACCAGCTTCAAAACTGTTTGAGTCAATTCCTTAAAATCTCTACCCTCCCCTCCTCCTTAATCTTAACTAAAGTGATAATTATGATAATGATAAATACTATGGTAATAATTATATTTCTCCAAGCACATAAATTGGGGAAGAATTATAAGAATTATATTGGAAGAATTATAACCTAGATATATCTATATTTAGATCTTGATCTAGCTATATATATAACTATACTGGTAGATAGACAGATAGATGGATAGATATAGGTAGATGATAAACAACTGGATCTATATGTCTATCATCTATCTATCATCTATATCATCTATCATCTTCTATCTAATCTCTATCAGCGTTTTTTTTTTTTATTTGAGACAGAGAGAATGAGAGAGAGAGCACATGAGAGCGGGGAGGGTCAGAGGGAGAAGCAGGTTCCTTGCTGAGCAGGGAGCCCGATGCGGGACTCAATCCAGGGACTCCAGGATCATGACCTGAGCCGAAGGCAGTTGCTTAACCAACTGAGCCACCCAGGCGCCCCGTGTATCCGCTTTTTTTAAAAGATTATTTATTTATTTATTTGAGAGAGAGAGAGAGCACATGAGAGGGGGGAGGGTCAGAGAGAGAAGCAGACTCCCTGCTGAGCAAGGAGCCCAATGTGGGACTCGATCCCAGGACTCCAGGATCATGACCTGAGACAAAGGCAGTTACCCAACCACCTGAGCCACCCAGGCACCCATCTATATCAGCTTTTATTGCAGTAACAAACAGCATTAGTATTTCAATTGTTTTAAACATACATTTCTTTTTCATATACACAAAAACAGCAGTCTGCCCTTAGATTAGGCAGCTCTGGGTTGTTCCAGGCTTCTGGGTTATGCTGGACTAGGTTCCATATGTCTTTTTATTTCAGAAATAAATCTAAAATGGTAGTTCCCCTCTGAGACATAATTTTCTTATAAATAGAGGTCAAGAAATAGAGACAGAAACATGCACAAGTGCATTTAAAGCTTTGGCTCACATGTGGTGTATGGTATATTTTTTCACATTTAATTGTCCAAAGGAAACCATATGCCCAAGCCCAAAGGCAATTAGGCAAGAAAGTATATTCTGTTTACTGGAAAACATGGCAAGTGTGGGGAAAAAATGAATAGTCATGAACCCATAATACAGTCTACTACATTTTGTAGTCTATATTCTTTGTACCACAATGCTTTAACAATATCTGTAGAAGAAGATGAACATAATGATATGCTCTTTCTAAAGCCGCTTAACTAACTGAGTGATAAATTGACCTTAGGAAAAGGCGATCTATGTCCTTACCTATAGGGAAGACCCATATTGAAGACAATATTTTAAAGTGAAATATTGGAAAAAATACTGGGTATTTTTAAGGAGGCCAGTGAGCTATCACAACCCATATGTACATATTTTTCTTCTGTTAAAAACAAATTTAAAAAATCACTGACAGCAGTGCCTGGGTGGCTCAGTCAGTTAAGGCTCCAACTCTTGATTTTGGCTCAGGTCATGATCTAAGGGTTGTGAGATTGAGCCCCACATCAGGCTCTGTGCTGGGTGTGGAGCCTGCTTAAGACCCTCTTTCTCTCCCTCTCCCTCTGCCCCTCTCCACTGCTCACATATGCTCTTTCTCTCTTAAAAAAAATAAATCACTGACAAAATTTTTCAACTCTCCAAATTTGCACAATTCCATAAATGGTTACATTTATTCATTGAAGATTTACTGAGTAGATATGAACCTTGAAAGGTATTGAATTTTATAATTGAGATATTTGGACTAATCACTCCTACCCCACCCATAATCTTCAACCAAGATTTTACTCCTATTTCTTTTCCTTATAACATCTGGCTAGACAAGCACAAATATCTTCTTTGAAAATCACTTGGTGAACATGATCACCCATGCTTGAATTCAGTCATGTAATTGAATTTATCTTGCTGGTTTTAAAACTTCTAATGTTTGATGAAATTCACTCTGGTGTCTGCCTTACTTTCCCTTCAGGCTGACAGTGTGTGTGTGTGTGTATGCGTGTGTGTGTGTGTGTGTGTAATATCCTTGGCCATAAATTCCACTTACTGATATCAATTAAATAAAACATGTCATCTAAACAATTATATCATCCTATTGATAGCTGACTGGGTAAATTTTCCAGATCTTACTCTGACATCTTATATAGAAGACATTGTGTAAACATAGATTCACTGCAAATTAATTAGACCACCAGACATGTCAATAATATAAAGTTAAAATGTTTTTAATGGGTTTGCTTTCATTAATGGTGGGCAGGGGTATACTGGCTCTGTATTAAATTAAAAAAATGCTGAAGGGTGAGGGAAATGGGAAGTTGTCATTTAATGGGTGTAAAGTTTCGGTTATATCAGATGACTAAGTTCTAGAGATTGGCTATGTAACACAGTACCTGTAGTATCTTGCCCTTCAGAGTTTAAGAGGGTAAATCTCATGTTAATTATTCTTATCTCACATATACATACATGCACAAAGCAAAGGGACACAAAGAAACTCTGGAAGGGGTAAGATACCTATAATGTAGATTACCCTGACTTTGTGGTGATGGTATCATGACTGTTTGCATATGTCTACATTCATCAAATTGTACATATTAAATTTGTGCAGTTCTTAGTATGTTAATTATAACTCAGTAAAGCTGTTAAAAATTACGTACAGACATCATTAAATTCATCCTCACAACTGAATATTAATATAGGTGTTATAATCCCAATCTATATATGAGGCTCAGAGCTATTAAATGATAGTTACACTTGTATATATTAAAACACGGTACCTTTCCTGCATATCTATCAGTTACTATTTTTTTAAGTTTTTTTAAAAAAATATTTAAGTAATCTCTACACCCAACAAGGGACTCGAACTTGTGACCCTGAGATCAAGAGTTGCATGCTCCTCTGACTGAGTCAGCCAGGTGCCCCAGAGTTACTTTTGTTTTATAGGAGAAATTATACTTATTTCTGTGATTCTCTGAAGAACCACCTTATGTCATGGGGCTTTGACTAGATTCAAAGTCATAATAATAATAATAATAATAATAATAATAATAATAATAAAACAGCCATGATCTTTACCCTTTGAGAATTATTGATGGGTTAATTTCTGTGACATCAAGATGGACATAATTCTCATAGCACATTGAGCAATTATTTATTTATTTATTTATTTATTTATTTGAGAGAAAGGGGAGAGAGAGAGAGAGAACATGAGCAGGGGATGGGCAGAAGGAGAGGGAGACAGAGAATCCTTAAGCAGACTCCCACTGAGCATGGAGCCTGCCCTGTGGCTCAATCCCAGGACCTAGAGATCATGACCTTAAATGAAACCAAGAGTTGGATACTCTACCAACTGAGAGACCCAGGTGCCCCAGCACATCAAGCAATTTAGACAGCTTTAAAATCATGGCAGGCACATGCTATTAAGGAATAGGAATAAAATTTTTACATCGCAGTTCAAAATATATACAATACATCATTTATCTTCAGGCCAATGGCTTAAAGAGGGATTAAGCAATTTGGTCTTTTTCTAAGGATAAGATCAGTTAACCTCAATCGGAATTGCATTCTTAGAGTTAATTGGATAGAATGAGATGCCTTCTCTTTCATGTTTTGTAAATTGCAATACACTGTAAGGACTTAATTCTAGAAGAACTTAAAACAATAAATTCTTATAATTTCATTAATAGTATTTATTAAAAACCACTATAAAATTTGTCCATGCTAAGCAGCTTCATGGGAGGAAACAAATATATGAAATGAAGAAAACAAAACTTTAAAATTATATGCTCAAAAATACTTAATAAAATAAGTGATTTCAAACACTCATGGTAAAGTCAACACTGTTTATAATCATGAAAAATTTGAAGGATCCTAAATATCCAAAAATAAGGAAAAGTTACTAAAATTTTGACACACCTATAAAATTTAACATTAGGAAGTTATCAATAGAATGTAACTTTGTTTTATGACATATAGTCATGAATAGTACAACTATAAAATATAGTGAAAATAGGAGAAAAAGAGAAACAAAACATGTTAACTCTAAATGCATTTGAGTTATAAAAACATTTACTTTTCCTTTTATTTAACAAGTACTAACATAACATAACAAAATAAAATAAAATAAATAAAAAATAAAAAATAAAAATAAAACAATGAAAAATGAAAAAAATACTAATGTAGTACTTAGTGATTGACAGGAATTGTTCTCAGCATGTTGTGAATATTAATTCATTTAATCCTGCAAATAACTATAAGGGAGTGGGGCTATGCATTAGTTTTCTATTGCTGTATAAATAATACCATAAAATTAGCAGCTTCATTTTTAGGGCACAGCATCTGTTGGTCAAGACCCCCAGTCATTGCTTAGCTGGGTCCTCTGCTCAGGGTCCCTTAAGCTGTGATCTTTGGCAGGGCTGCATTCTCATCTGGAAGCTCACCTAGGGAAGAATCTGCTTTGGAGCTCATTCACACTGAACACAGAATTTGTTTCCTGTGTTTTTATGACTAAAGGTCCCAGCTTCTGACTGCCAGTTGGAGGCCACTTTCAAGTTTTAGAAGTCATCAGTACTCCGCCCTTCTTGATCCTTTCCATAGGCCATCCATGGCATGGCTGTTTGCATTCTCAAGGTCAGTAGAGAATCTCTTTTGCTGCAGTCTGCTAAACAAAATCTTATATAATATAATGGAATTATGGGAATGACATTTCACCTCCTTCACCATATAATGTAGCCTCATTAATGGAGTGACATCAAATCATTTTGCCATATTTTATTGATTAGAAGCAAAGTCACAGATGTAGACTATATTCAATCATACAAAGGTATGACTCATTGAAGGTGACCCTAATTTGCACCAGCCATACACTAGTTTATTATCATTTTACATATGAGAAAATGAGATTCAGAGTGGTCAAGTAGCTTATGATTAAAAGTTAATAACAAAAAAGTTTGGATTTGAACTTAAGCGATATGGATCTAGGGTTCTTGTTCTTAATCTTATATTTTCTAATATTTAATATACATTCAAATTATATCTATTAAGTATCTCTAATGTGTTAGGTACTATGATAAAGCTGGAAATACTGTTGTTTTTTAAAAGATTTTATTTATTTGAGAGAGAAAGAAAGAGAGCGTGCGCACCCAGGAGCCCGGGGGGGGGGGAGGGGAGCAGAGGGAGAGGGAGGAGAAGACTCCCTGCTGAACAGGGAGCCTGATATAGGGCTCCATCCAAGGACCCTGGGATCATGACCTGAGCAGAAGGTAGACACTTAACTGACTGAACCACCCAGGCACCCCACGATGGAAATACTGCTACAGAATAGATATGATCCTTGCCCTCAGAGAGTACATCATCTAGTGGGGATATGATATATCCCGGTGAGTGGCAAATACAATAGAGTATAAAAACAATGACTAAAGAAGTGTGAAGTGCTGTGGAAGCCCAGAGAAGGAACACTTAGTCTAGAATTGTAGAGTCAAAGAAGATTTCCAGGAAAAGTGACACATAAGTTATGGCCCTGAAGGATATGGAGGAAGAGAGAGGGTGAAAAATGAATAAAAGTAGCAGGTAGGTGAAGTGCTTCAGGAGATGGAAGCAACAATGTTTAGAGGTACTATGGTGAAGGGAACATCACTCTGGCCAGGAATTAAAAGTGTTTCCATAGATTCAGCCAAAGATTGTGAGGCCATTATGGGAAGGGTGTATTTGGAAGATACAAAACTCCTAGGTTTGGAAAGCACCTATTAAGGAACTTAGCTGTATACTAGGCAGTGGTAAGTCATTGAAAAAAAAAAATTCTCAACTGTGCAAACATTTTGCTGGCTGCAGATAGGAGGCTAACTGGAGGCTGAGCCCCATCCCCTCCAAATATGGTTGTAACAATCCAGGTAGAGATAACAATGGCTTTGGCTTGAGCTAAGTTAGTGAGATTTCGGGTTGGACAGAAGTAGATACATTTATTTATTTGTTTGTTTACTTATTAAAGCACAATTGATGTACAATGTTACACTAGTTTTAGGTGTACAAGATATTGATTCAATGATTCTATACATTACTCAATCTCACCATGATGAGTGTTGTCACCATATAGTGTTATTGCAATATTTTTGACTATATTCCCTATGCTGTACTTTTCACCTCTATGACTTACTTATTTTATAACTGGAGGTTAGTACTTAATTTCTTATATCTATTTGCCCATACCACACCCACCTCTCCTCTGGCAACCACCAGTTTGTTCTCTGTATTTAAAAGTCTATTTTTGTTGTTGTTGTTCATTTTTTTTTTAGATTCTACATATAAGTGAAATCATACGGTTTTTGTCTTTGCCTGACTTATTTCACTTAGCATAATATCATCTAGGTTCGTCCATGTTGTTGCAAATGGCAAGATTTCACTCCTTTTTATGAGTGAGTAGTATTATATATCTATCTATCTCACATCTTCTTTATTTATCTCTCAATGGGCACTTGGGTTGTTTCTGTATCTTGGGTATTGTAAACAATGCTGCAATAAGCATAGGAGTGAACATATCTTTTCAAATTAGTGTTTTTGTTTTCTTTGGATAAATACCCAGTAGTGGAATTTTAGTATATATTTCTACATTATAGTCAACAAGCATATCTCACTTTTAAAGTCTGCAATATGTACTTTTAATAAGGAACCAAGTAAACAAATACTGTCCCCAAACACAAAGCTCTACTAATTTTCCTAAGTGAGCATAATACTGAGAAGAATACATTTTACCAGCTGAGACACTTATACATTCTTTTCTACCTTCTTTCCTAAAGAGCTCAGGGTTTCATAATGAAAAGGTGCTCCATTAGTTTTAATGGTCTTTCTGTCATGTGGATCTATCTATCTAGTTTTCCATGCTTAGCAGTAGGGAATCAAAAGACTCAAGAACCTATCTTGTCAGTGCCACAAGGTGTGAAATGCTAGAGTATTCCCCAAAATGGGCTGAAGAGCTTTTATTTTGGCAAACAGGACTGCCATGTCACATTAAGAAGAAAGAGTGAGCAACTCAGTGTGAGTCTCAGGATTGTCTCCTCCTCAGCAGGTCAAAAAAGTGTGGTGCAAAAAGATTGTCACAGAGAGTCTGGAGTTCTGAATTTGGGAGCATCTGTCCCATTTCCATCAGATCAGAAAGTTCTGTTGGACAGCCTTGGTATATATATTTTCCCTAAGATTTTACAACAGCATGGCTAGCCTTTAAATCCCTCATTCTGAATACCATGAAAACCTAGGTTTCCTTGAACCCTAATCTGTCTGAAAAAACTGTGTTCAATCCATGATGCTGCCCCTGAGATCAGGCTATTACCTGGAAGCAGTCTGGGAGATACAGCAGGCTGAATAATGACCATCTAAAGAAATCAAGTCCTAATCCTTGGAACTTTAAATCCACTTTATTTGGGAAAAGGGCCTTTGCAGATATAACCAAAGATTTTAAGATGAGGGAATTATCCTCATTTATGCAGATGGGCCCTAAATGCCATCACACATGTCCTTCTAAGAGAGAAAGAAAAGGAAAGAACACGGACACACAGAAGATGGGAAGATGGCACAGAGAGAAAGGCAAGCCATGAACCAAGGAATGGCAACAGCTGCCAGAACTTAGAAGAGGCAAGAAATGGATTCTACCCTAAAGCCTCCAGAGGTTGTGCTGCTTTGCTGACACCTTGATTTCAGACTTCCAGCCTCCAGAAGTGTGAGAGAACACAGTTATGTTTTTTAAAATACTCAGTTTGTGGTAATTTGTCATGGGAGCCCTGGCAAAGTAACACAAGAGTGATATGATAAGGTTAGAACATGTTTTGTACATATTAGGAAAGGATTTTATGCTCTGAAGAGAGATTATTCCATAGACAACCAGCATGGAGAGAAAGTACCTGGACTGGATTTTAGTCTCCATTTAGCTCCTCAGAAGGTACCTTTGTGGAGTGAACAATCTGCCCCACTGTACATGACAATCCTAAGCATGAAAGAGAGAACGAGATTCTGGGTTTACAAAAAGAACTCTAAGAGAAAGAAAACAAGTTCAGAAATAAGGCACGTGGCATGGAGGCCACACTCCAAAAATAGTGATTACAGCTTTCTCTTCAGAGTCCTTCTCAGAAATCGTTCATGTGAATTTTCTCTGTGACCTCACAATATCCCTGTCTGAGGGACATTAGCCCCATTGCTTCTGAATTCTGTTTGATGCTCTCAGATTAACTTCCAAATATTCTCTTCTCTTTTAGTTTCCTGTCACTGTTGGGTTGACTAGGCAGAATCATTTTCTTCTATAGAAAGTTTAATTAGGCAATTCTTTCAGGAAGCCTATCAAGTCTGGATTGATTAAGATTGCTTTCAGAATGATATTTAATTGGGATAATGGTTTAAATTGGTTATTGATGGGGGAAGATTTGATTGTGACTAGCTTAATTCCCTCTGGATGAGAGTAGAAAGCTTTCCCGACCAGTCTTTAGTTCCTTGAATAACTTGAAAAAAATATATTAAGCATGAAAATGAGTGATTGAGTTAATGCTTGGCTAAGGTGAGCCAAGAATGTAGCCAAACAATTGAGGTGTAAACTCTCTAGAGGAGACACACTCTAAGTGACAAGATGATCCATTTATGCAAAGTTGGCTGTGAATTTCATGCTAATTCTCTGCCTGCACACATACTGCAGGGGTCAGAGGCAGGCACGTGCAGGGTAAGGAGCAGCTAAGAAGTCCAGAGCTCTGCCAGGGATAGAGCGAGGCACTTGGCACTCCATCCCTTTAATCACTACACTGCTCTGAGCAGAAGCTTCATCATCCTCACTTAACAAGACTTTGAGATACCCAATAAATCATCTGAGACCACACAAGGAGTGAGTGGTGATTGGTCTCTTCAAGCCCAGGTCCCTGGAAGTCTGGTTCTAGTTCATTCATTCAGCAACCATTTAATAAATACCTACTGTGAACTGTGCACTCTTCTAGGCACTGGGATAAAGCAGTCTAGAACAGATCCTGTCATCAAGAATCTTACATCCAGCTAAGGGAATCAGACAGTCAGTGAATACAAAAGGGAAGACATGATACATCAAGGTATAGAAGAAGTCAGATGTCCCCAAACATACTCTGCTCTCCTTCATTCTTTCTTCTCATTTCCCAAGAAGTTATTGTCTTTGTCAGGGACCCACAGGGTCAGAGACTCAAACCTCAAGGAGTAAGTTTCCAAAAGACAGCCTATAAGCAGAGAGGGGCAATGTGAAGAACGACTGGTTTATACATAAGGAGATATAAAGGTGATTTTTTAAATAGGTTTTTTTTTAAGATTTTATTTATTTATTTGAGGGGGAGCATAAGCGGGAGGGAGGGGCAAGGGAAAGGGAGAAGCAGACTCCCTGCTGAGCAGAAAGCCTGATGTGGGGCTACATCCCAGGACCCTGAGATCATGACCTGAGCCAAAGGCAGATGCTTAACCGACTGAGCCACCCAAACGCCCCTAAAATAGGGTTTTAATAATTCTCTGTTTTGCAATTCTCAAATCACCCCATCTAATTTCTTTATCATATCACTTATTTGCTAATCATTGATGCTCTGGGACAAACAGGAGCAAATTCTTACTTGGTGTAGGTTTCTATGGTAATAACACTGAGGTTGAAACCTGGCCCTGTCACCCACTAGTTGAGCATCAGTTTTTTGTTGTTGTTGTTTTGTTTTGTTTTTTATCTGCCAAGGGGACTGAAGAGTGGGTAAGCTCAGGGGAAGTATTTAGGATTGGGCCTGGTATGAGTGCAATATTAGCCCCTTATCCTTGGGTCATATATCTCCAGACCCCCCCTGCATTCCTGAAACCATGGCTGGTACAGAACCCTATATATACGATGATTTTCCTATACATACATACTTATGATAAAGTTTAACTTATCAATTAGGCACAGTAAGAGATTAACAACAATAACTAATCATGAAATACAATAATTATAATAATATTCTGTAACAAAAGTTATGTGAATGTGGTCTCTCTCTCAAAATATCTTTTTTTTTTTTTTTTAAAGATTTTATTTATTTATTTGAGAGAGAGAGAATGAGAGAGAGGAGGGTCAGAGGGAGAAGCAGACTCCCTGCCGAGCAGGGAGCCCGATGCGGGACTCGATCCCGGGACTCCAGGATCATGACCTGAGCTGAAGGCAGCCGCCTAACCAACTGAGCCACCCAGGCGCCCCATCTCTCTCAAAATATCTTATTGTACTTAACTCACCCTTCTTTTTGCAATGATGTGAAATGATAAAATGCCTAGGTGATGAAATGAAGTGAGGGGAATGGTGTAGGTATTGCGAGGTAGCGTTAGGTTACTATTGACCTTCTGACCATACATCAGAAGGAGGATAATCTGCTTCCAGACCCTGGTTGACCACGGGTAAGTGAAACCAAAGAAAGCAAAACCGGGTAAGTGGGGACTGCTGTAAATACTCAATAAATGTTAGCTATTAATACTAATCTTCGTATTCCTTCAAGATACTTTATGGAAAAAGCAACAGGTTGGGCATCACTGGGCATCATTCTTGGGGGCAAAGGCCTGAGGCTTCATTCTGTCCCCAATCCCATCCCCAGCTTGCCCTGCAATTGCCTCTCTCCCTCCTGTGTGTCACACCCTGTAGCTGAGTCCTGCCTTCTCCTCACACATGCAGAGCGTTTGCTTGTCAACTTGAATATCTGTGCCCTTGAATTATGCCTTTGCTTTTCCATGCCTGCATGGCCTTCAGCAAGTTTCCTAAACATCCAGGCCTGGTGCACCTGGGTGGCTCAGTCCGTTAAGCATGTGACTTCAGCTCAGGTTATGATCTTAGGGTCCTGGGATTGAGATGTGTCAGGCTTCCTGCTCAGCAGGGAGACTGCTTGTCTCTCTCCCTCTGCCCCTCCCCTGCTCATGCTCTCTCTCTCTTTCAAATAAATAAAGAAAATCTTAAAAGAAAGTCACATCTGGCCCTAAGCTTCCTTGTTTTTAATAATAAGATAGCAACTCCATCCCAGCATTGTTATCGTGATTAATCATTGCTAACAGTACCTTATATTTATTGATAATTTATTTGCATCAAGCAGTGGGCAAATACTTTATAAGAACATCACCTTTTTTCTTCATAATGACCCTATCCAGTGAGTACTATTTTTCTTAGTCTGTTTACAGATAAGCTAACTGAAGCTTAGTGACTGAACGTGATATGAGATTGAATATGAAAAAATAACATGAAATTAAATAATAGGAGTGACACAACACAGGAACCATGCCACAACATCCTTTAGAGGACCCGTGTGTGAGGTCACTATGGTTATGTACAATTTCCAAAAGGCGTTGCTTTAAATTTAAACTGGGACATAAAGGACCCAAAAGATTTTGATGGGCCAAGGTAGCAAAAAGTGCTAGCCGAAGGTGTAGGTTTAATTTCAAAAACTATATCCCTATACCTTTTTTTCATAACTCATTTCTGAAAAAAGAGTGTGTCTTAAAAATTGAATACATTTTAGGCCATGGTATTTCTTTTTTCTTCAAAAATCTATAGTTAAAACAATAATTTTGTTTTGTTTTGTTGTTGTCTAAAAAATTAATGTTTAAGGGGGGAGGAGCAAGATGGTGGAGTAGGAGACCTAAATTTCATCTGGTCCCAGGAATTCAGCTAGATAGGGATCAAACCATTCTGAACACCTACGAACTCAAAAGAAGATTGAAGAAAAGAATAGAGGAACTATCTGAACAGAAAAGCGACCACTTTCTGGATGGTAGGACGTGCGGAGAAATGAATCCGAGGCAATATTTGGGAAGATAGGCGGTGGGGAAGGGGGCCTCCATCAGCCGCTACAGGCAATTGATAGAGCAGAGGAGCACAAAATCGGAACTTTTAGAAGTCAGCTCTGCTGAGGGACGTCGCTCCAGTGGCTAACTGGGGGGTGGAACCCTCATGGGACAGTGTGGTCTCAGGACCTTCCAGGTCACAGGAAGACCCAGGATGCCTGAGTGCAGCAGAGCTCCCAGGTATAGGATTGGGGAAGCCGGCTGCAGAGATGGAGCCGAGGAGCGGGCTCTCAGCTTGGGGTTGCCATAAACCATGATCTGTGGCACAGTCAGGCCACTGCTCTTCCAGCAGGGACCCAAAAAGTGGCAGATCCAGGGAGACTCCCTTTCCTCCCCCAGGAGGAGCGGCACAAGAGCGCACTGCAGGGATCTGCTGGGTTTGGAGACTCCACACCAGGTCAGGTGCCAGAGATAGAAACGCTCAGTCACAGGTCGGGTGAGCACGGAGTGCAGCAGGAGACCAGGGAGACGGGAGTGATTGACTGCTTTTCTCTGGGGGCTCACTGAGGAGCGGGGCCCGAGTTTTCGGCTCCTCCGGGGCAGAGATGGGGAGGCCACCATTTTCACTCTCGTCCTCCAAAGCTGTACGGAAAGCTTGCAGAGAACAAAAGTTACAGAGAGCAAACCTGAGCAGATTACTTAGGCCAGACCTGGCAAGGGTGGGGCAATTCTGCCTCCAGCAAAGACATTTGGGAACCATGGCAACAGGCCCCTCCCCCAGAAGATCAGCAAGAATAGCCAGCCAAGACCAAGTTTATCAATCAATGAGAATGGCAGAACTCCAGCACTAGGGGAATACTGCACATAGAATTCATGGCTTTTTCCCCATGATTCTTTAGTCTTTTAAAGTAAATTTATTTTTTTAACTTTCTTTTTCTTTCTTTCTTTTTCCCTTTTTCAACCAACATCTTATCAATACCTTTTTTAAAAAATCTTTTTTATTTTTCATTTTTAGAGTCATATTCTATCCCTTCATAGTAGTTAACCTTATTTTTGAGAGATACATATATAAGTTGTTCTCTTTTTAATTGGGATACAGTTTCTTCTAACAGACCAAAATATACCCTAAATCTCTAGTGTATGGCTTTGTTCTAGTCTCCCACTTGATCACATTCTCTCCCCTTTTTTTCAAAAAATCCTCTTCTTTCTTTTTGCAACCAACTTCTTATCTTATCAATTCCCTTTATAAAATCATTTATAATTTTCATCTTTACATCATATCCCATCCCTTCTTCATATTAACCCTTATTTTTGTCCATATATAAGTTTTTCTTTCTTTAACATTTTGGGAGGCACTTTCTCCTAACAGACCAAAAAACGCCCCAAATCTACTGTGTGGCACTGATCTATGCATCAGCCTGATCATATTTGATTATATTCTGTTATTTTTTTGTTTGTTTGCTTTTATCTTTTTCATTTTCTTTTTTTTTCTTTTTCTTTCTATCCCTTTCTGTTCCCCTGGTTTCAGGTCTTTTCTGATTTGTTTAGTGTATATTTTTCTGGGGATGTTGTTACCCTGTTAGCATTTTGTTCTCTCATTTATCTATTCTCCTCTGGACAAAATGACAAGATGGAAAAAATCACCTCAAAAAAAAAGGAACAAGAGGCAGTACCGACTGCCAGGGACCTAATCAGTATGGACATTAGTAAGATGTCAGAGCTAGAGTTCAGAATGATGATTTTAAAGATACTAGCTGGGCTTGAAAAAAAGCATGGAAGGTATTAGAGAAACCCTCTCTGGAGAAATAAAAGAACTAAAATCTAACCAAGTTGAAATCAAAAAGGCTATTAATGAGGTGCAATAAAAAATGGAGGCTCTAACGGCTAGGATAAATGAGGCAGAAGGAGAATTAGTGATATAGAAGACCAAATGATGGAAAAACAAGAAGGTGAGAAAAAGAGAGATAAACAACTACTGGATCATGAGGGCAGAATTTGAGAGATAAGTGATACCATAAGATGAAAGGGGCAGAAGGTATATTGGAGCAAATTATATCAGATAACTTCCTTAGTTTGGGGAAGTAAACAGGCATCAAAATCAGGGGGGCACAGAGAACCACCCCCAAAATCAATAAATATAGGTCAATACCCCAAAATCTAATAGTAAAACTTACGAGTCTCAGAGACAAAGAGAAAATACTGAAAGCAGCTCGGGACAAGAGATCTGTAAACTACAATGGCATAAACATTAGATTGGCTACAGACCTATCCACAGAGACCTGGCAGGCCAGAAAGGACTGGCAGGATATATTCAGAGCACTAAATGGGAAAAATATGCAGCCAAGAATACTATATCCAGCTAGGCTGTCATTGAAAATAGAAGGAGAGAGAAAAAACTTCCAGGACAAACAAAAACTAAAGGAATTTGCAAACACAAAACCAGCCCTACAAGAAATATTGAAAGGGGTCCTCTAAGCAAAGAGAGAGCCTAAAAGTAACATAGACCAGAAAGGAACACAGACAATATACAGTAACAGTCACCTTACAGGCAATACAATGGCACTAAATTCACATCTTTCAAGTTACCCTGAATGTAAATGGCCTAAATGCCCCAATCAAAAGCACAAGCTAACAGATTGGATAAAAAAACAAGACCAATCAATAGGCTGTCTGCAAGAGACTCATTTTAAACCCAAAGACACCCCAAGATTGAAAGTGAGGGGGTGGAAAAACATTTACCATGCTAATGGACACCAAAAAAAAGCTGGGGGGGTAATCCTTATATCAGACAAATTAGATTTTAAACCAAAGACTGTAATAAGAGATGAGGAAAGACACTGTATCCTACTTAAAGGGTCTATCCAACGAGAAGTTCTAACAATTGTAAATATCTATACCCCTAACATGGGAGCAGCCAATTATATAAACCAATTAATAACAAAAGCAAAGAAACACATTGACAACAATACAATAATAGTGGGGGACTTTAACAGCCCCCTCACTGAAATGGACAGATCATCTAAGCAAAAGATCAACAAGGAAATAAAGACTTTAAATGACACACTGGACCAAATGGACTTCACAGATACATTCAGAACATTCCATCCCAAAGCCACAGAATACACATTCTTCTCTAATGCCCATGGAACATTCTCCAGAATAGATCACCCGTCCTAGCTCACAAATCAGCTCTCAACCAGTACCAAAAGATTGGGATCATTCCCTGCATAGTTTCAGACCACAATGCTTTGAAACCAGAACTCAATCACAAGAGGAAAGTCAGGAAGAACTCAAATACATGGACACTAAAGAGCATCCTACTAAAGAATGAATGGG
>NC_138370.1:165224351-165237148 GCF_054177405.1 Leptonychotes weddellii | reverse complement strand
ATTTGTTTCCATGAAAATTTTTAAATTCTTCTTTAATGTCCTGGTTGACCCATTCATTCTTTAGTAGGATGCTCTTTAGCCTCCATGTATTTGAGTTCTTTCCAAATTTCCTCTTGTGACTGAGTTCTAGTTTCAAAGCATTGTGGTCTGAAAATATGCAGGGAATGATCCCAATCTTTTGGTACTGGTTGAGACCTGAGTTCTGAACCAGGATGTGATCTATTCTGGAGAATGTTCCATGGGCACTAGAGAAGAATGTGTATTCTGTTGCTTTGGGATGGAATGTTCTGAATATATCTGTGAAGTCCATTTGGTCCAGTGTGTCATTTAAAGCCTTTATTTCCTTGCTGAACTATTGCTTAGATGATCTGTCCATTTCAGTGAGGGGGGTGTTAAAGTCCCCTACTATTATTGTATTATTATCAATGTGTTTCTTTGATTTTGTTATTAATTGACTTATATAATTGGCTGTTCCCCTGTTAGGGGCATAGATATTTACAATTGTTATATCTTCTTGTTGGATAGACCCTTTCAGTATGATGTAGTGTCCTTCGTCATCTCTTATTATAGTCTTTGGTTTAAAATCTAATTTGTCTGATATAAGGATTGCCACCCCAGCTTTCTTTTGGTGTCCATTAGCATGGTAAATGGTTTTCCACCCCCTCACTTTCAATCTGGAGGTGTCTTTGGGTCTAAAGTGAGTCTTTTGCAAAGACCATATTGATGGGTCTTGTTTTTTTTATCCAATCTGATACCCTGTGTCTTTTGATTGGGGCATTTAGCCCATTTACTTTCAGGGTAACTATTGAAAGATATGAATTTAGTGCCATTGTATTGCCTGTAAGGTGACTGTTACTGTATATTGTATCTGTTCCTTTCTGGTCTGTGTTACTTTTAGGCTCTTTCTTTGCCTAGAGGACCCCTTTCAATATTTCTTGGAGGGCTGGTTTGGTGTTCACAAATTCTTTTAGTTTTTTGTTTGTCCTGGAATCTTTTTATCTATCCTTCTATTTTCAATGACAGCCTAGATGGAGTATTCTTGGCTGCATATTTTTCTCATTTAGTGCTCTGAATATATCATGCCAGTCCTTTCTGGCCTGCCAGGTCTCTGTAGGTCTGCTGCCAATCTAATGTTTCTACTGTTGTATGTTACAGACCTCTTGTCCTGAGCTGCTTTCAGAATTTCCTCTTTGTTTCTGATTCTTGTGAGTTTTACTATTAGATGTCAAGGTGTTGACCTATTTTTATTGATTTTGAGGGGGATTCTCTGTGCCTCCTGGATTTTGATGCCTGTTTCCTTCCCCAAATTAGGGAAGTTTTCTGCTATAATTTGCTCCAATATACCTTCTGCCCCTTTCTCTCTTTCTTCTTCTTCTGGGATCCCAATTATTCTAATATTGTTTCATCTGATGGTATCACTTATCTCTTGAATTCTGCCCTCGTGATCCAGTAGTTGTTTATCTCTCTTTTTCTCAGCTTCTTGACTTTCCATCATTTGGTCTTCTATATCACTAATTCTCTCTTCTGCCTCATTTATCCTAGCAATTAGAACCTCCTTTTTTGATTGCACCTCATTAATAGCTTTTTTGATTGCACCTCATTAATAGCTTTTTTGATTTAGACTTGGTTAGATTTTAGTTCTTTTATTTCTCCAGAAAGGGATTCTCTATTATCTTCTATGCTTTTCTCAAGCCCAGCTATTATCTTTATAATCATCATTCTGAACTCTAGTTCTGACATCTTACTAATGTCCTTATTGATTAGGTCCCTGGCAGTTAGTACTGCCTCTTGTTCTTTTTTTTGAGGTGAGTTTTTCCATCTTGTCATGATGAATGAGAGATCAAAATGCTAAAAGGGTAAGAACTACTCCAGAAAAATATACATGAAAGAAGTCAGAAGAGACCTGAAACTTGGGGGAAAAGAAAGAAAAAAAAAAAGAATATAATCAGGCTGGTGAATAGGACAGAGCCACACACTTGATTTTGGGTGTATTTTAGTCTGTTAGAAGAAATTGCCTCCCAAAATTTTAAAGAAAGAAAAACTTATATATATATATACAAAAATAAGTGAAAATACAATGAAGGAATGGAATATGACTGTAAAGATGAAAATTAAAAAAAATTTTTAAAAAGGAATTGAAAAGAAGTTGTTTGAAAAAATAATGAAAAAAATTTAAAATAAAAAAGAGAGAATGTGATCAGGTGGGAAACTAGGACATCATACACTAAATTTAGGGTGTATTTTGGTCTGTTAGAAAGAACTGTATCCCAATATTTTAAAGAAAGAAAAACATATATATACAAAAAATAAGGTTAAATATAATGAATAGATAGAATATGACTGTAAAAATGAAAATTAAAAAAGATTTTAAAAAGGAATTGATAAGATGTTGGTTGAAAAAGGAAAGAAGAAAACTTCAACTAAAAAAATAGAAAAAGAAAATATAAGGAAAATTAAAAAAATTAACTTTGAAAGACTAAAGAATCATGGGAAAAAAGTCATGAATTCTATTTGCTGTATTCCCGTAGCGCTGGAGTTCTGCAGTTCTTATTGATCAGTGAACTTGGTCTTGGCTGGCTTTTCTTGCTGATCTTCTGGGGAGGGGCCTGTTGCTGTGATTCTCAAATGCCTTTCCCTGAGGCAGAATTGCCAAGGGCCAGGCTAAGTAATCTGCTCAGGTTTGCTCTTGGTAGCTTTTGTTCCCTGAAAGCCTTCCATACAGCTTTGGAGGACGAGAATGAAAATGGCAGCCTCCCAATCTCCATCCTGGAGGAGCCGAGAGCTAGGGGCCCTACTCCTCAGTGCGACCCCAGAGAAAAGCAGTGAATCATTCCCATCTCCCCAGTCTCTGGCTGCACTCTGTGCTCACCCGGCCTGTGACCGAGCATTTCTATCTCTGCCACATGACCTTGTTTGGAGTCTCCAAACCCAGCAGATCCTGGTGGTGCATTCCTGCACCACTCCTCCCCGGGGAGGAAGGGGAGTCTCCTTGGATCTGCAGCTTATTGGGTCCTGGCTCAGAGATTAATAGCCTGACTGCACCGCAGATCACGGTTTATAGCAACCCCGAGCTGAGACCCCATTCCTCAGCTCCATCTTTGCAATCGGTTTCCCTGCTCTGATACCTCAGAGCTCTGCCACACTCAGGCACTCCAGATCTTTCTATTTCCCTGAGGGTCCTGAGACCACACTGTCCCAGCAAGGGTTCCCCCATCCCACACTTAGCCACTGGAGCTACATCCCTCAGCGAAGCAGACTTCTAAAAGTTCCGATTTTGTGCTCTGCTGCTCCATCACTTGCTGGTAGCCGGCTGAGAGAGGCTCCTTCCCCCATCTATTTTCCCAAATATTGTCTCGGATTCACTTCTCTGCATGTCCTACCTTCCAGAAAGTTGTTGCTTTTCTGTTCATAGAGTTGCTGCTATTCTTTCCTTTGATCTCCTGTTGAGTTTGTAGGTTTTCTGAATGGTTTGATAACTATCTAGCTGAACTCCTGGGACCAGATGAAATTTAGGTCTCCTACTGCTCTGTCATCTTGCTCCTCCCAAAAAGATTCTATATCTTGAAGGTAGTGTAGGTTACACTGGAGTGCTCAATTGTCAAACACCATCTAATTGCATACTTGAGATTTGTGCATATCATTAGATGTAAATTTTATTCCCTCCCCCCCACACAAAAAGACTATAATTAAATTAAACTCTAGTTAGTAAGTTTTCTTTTTACAGTGATATGGGTGAGAAATTCAGAAACTACTTTTTATGTATTTTTGGTTTGAGACGTGAGTAGATATATTAAAGATAACAGAAGACAAGTTTCTCACTATTGGCTAAAAAATTTTTGATATAAAAAAGGGTAAGACTAAATATACCCTGCAGTGTTGGATTGGAATTGGAAATCTCAGAATGAATTCATGTTTTATAAATACATGATATGCACATGCACATATATGTGTATGTGTATATACATATATATACACACACATATATATACATATACAAATATATATGTATATATATAGATAGACAGAATTAGGCAAAATACTTGTATTTCTGCATACAAACACAAACATACACAGAGAAAGAGAGAAATAGGCAAATATGTTTATATATGTGCATATATACTTACAATTGTGTGAGTGTATGTGCATTTCCCAGCTCTGTATGTTGAAAGGGGCTAGAACCATTGGCAATTCATTAACAATGTGCAAACTTAGTGCTTACATCTTAGCTTCCAAACCTGTTCTCCACTAACAGGGACTATAGATGCTTAGAGGGGGAAAAAAAATAATTTCAGGATTGGAGGAGTGTATCTGAAGCATTAATAGATGAGAAATTAAGAAAGCATTTTAAGAATTATTGAAACCTAATAAAAGGACACAGAAGCCAACTTTAGGGGCCTCCTACTATCCAAAACTGAAAATTTGAGAACTTAGACAAATAATGGCAATAATGTATCATAGGACATTAAATAAAGTAAAAATCCTTGAGTCTATAGATCAACTGATCTATCATCTATCTATCTAACATCTAGCATCTATTTATTATCTATTATCTATCTATCTATCATCTTTCTATCTATCATCTATCATCTATCTATCATCTATCATCTATCTTCTATCTATCTATCTATCTATCATCTATCATCTATCTATCTATCATCTATCTATCTATCATCTATCATCTATTTATTATCTATCTATCTATCTATCTATCTATCATCTATCTATCCTCTATCATCTATCTATCTATCTATCTATCTATCTATCTATCTATCTATCATCTATCTATCTATCATCTATCATCTATAAAAGTTCTTCCTTACAGTAGTATATCAAATAAAAAAATAGAAAGATTGATGGAATAATAAGATTACTCAATGCTAAAACTAGAGGATGCATTTTTGATGAGTTAGAAGATATCATGTAATATCATGATATCTCCCCACAAATCACCTAATAGATACAAAGGAAAAAATAAAACTTTATGGTAGAAAACAGTTAAAATCTCCAATATTGGGAAAAACTAATGTTGTGTTATGTGATCCTCTGAAAAGGACATATCACTTCTGATATTCCTCCCAAAATGCTTAAGGGAATATGAACCCAAATGAATGGAATTCTATAAAATGCCTGGTCTGTGTTCTTAGGAATTGTCAAAATTAAGAAAAATATTAGAGGGGACTGAAGAAAAATTACAACTAAGTTAGTGAAAGATTCTACATTGAATCCTGGAATAAATAACTATAATAACATTATTAGGGCAATTGATGAAATTTCAATATGAACTATGAAATTTTATCCAAGTCTACCATATTTTTTTAAGATTTATTTATTTTAGAGACAGAGAGAGAAGGTGCACAAGTCGAGGGAGGGGTAGAGAAAGAATCCTCTAGCAGACTCCCCAATGAACATGGCTCCTGAGGTGGGGCTCAAACTGACCCTGAGATCACAACCTGAGCTGAAATCAAGAGTCTGATGCTTAACTGACTGAGGCACCCATGTGCCCTCCATATATTTTTATATAAATCCTTCAAGGCTATTTTTTTCTTTCATCACTTTACATACTTCACTCTTTTCTTAGTTGTGTGGTTTCTGACAAAGTCTGCCATAATTCTTTACCTTGTCTGTCTATGGATAAGTGTTTTCTCCCCATTCTCTGATTTCTTTTAGTTTTCTCCTTGCCTTTGGTTTTCTGCAAGTTGAATATGATATGCTTAGGTTTAGGTTTGTTTGGGGTTTTTGTTTTGTTTTGTGTGTTTTTATGGTTTTGATATTTATCCTGCTTGCTGTTCTCTCAGATCTCTGGATTTTGCTTTGTTTTCTGTTATTAGTTTTATATCATTCTTAGCCATTATTGCTTCAAATATTTCTTTTGCTCTGTTTTGTCTTTCTAGTATTCCAATTATGCATGTATTGCAACTTTCAAAATAGTCCTATGGTTCATGGACGCTTTTCATTCTTTTCTTTTTCCCCCCATTTCAGTTCATGAAGTTTCAACTGACCTAACTTCAAACCCACTGATTCTTTCTTCAACTATGCCGAGTCATCTGACGAGTCCATCAAAGACATTGTTAATTTATGTTAGCGTTCTTGATTTCTACTATTTCCTTTTGATTCTTTGAATTCCATCTCTCTGCTTATATTACCCATCTGTTCTTACAGGTTATCTACTTCTCATTAGAGCCCTTAATGTAATAACTATAACTACTTTATATTCCTTATCTAATAATTTCAACCTCTCTGTCATATGTGAGATGCTTGCTTTGTCTCAGTATTCTTTTTTGAGGAAGGGGGAACTTGTTATGCCTTGTGATTTTTTGTTGTTGTTGTTGAAACCTGGACATACTGTAAATATTGTAGGAAATGAGGTAAATAGGTCTTCAGTGAGTGGCTATATGTTACTTTGGGTAGCAGCTGGGCTGTGTTTAAGGTTTGCTGTACCTGTATGTGCCAGAGGCTTCATTTCTACTAGGGTCCTGAAAAATAATTATTTTTCTCTTTTTTTCCCCATTGTTGTTTTCAGGTTCCCCGAAGAACTACTACTTAAATAGAATCTGTGTTTTGAAGCTTGTTAATTTGTAATCCACTGTTATTATACTAGAACCCTCTTGATGTGGTGATGCATTGGGGTGGGGGAGAAACATTGTTCTGAAATCTTATTATTAAATCACATTGTATTACTGGGCCTGTGTTAAGGGACTGTGACTTTCACAGGCATTTTCCTATTGATATATCTTTCCTACACTTTGGTGATATAGGAAGGCCAGAGGGTCTAGAGTGGAAGAAATGCTTTCCCCCAGAGGTAATAAGGTTGTGGTAAAGTCTTTTCCCCTTTGGTTTTTAAAATATACTGAAGGTGTTACACAATATTACTTTTCCCTCAATCCCACCAGAGACTTAAGGGTATTTTTTTAAGTCTTTACAATGAGAGTTTATTGGGATCTGTAGAGGTCAAATCCACTGAAGAGTGAGGGTATCTCTAAGATTGTAGCCCCCAGAAGTCTCTCACTGTCATGCTAGTGCACAACCAGCCTCCCATGCTCTGTTACCATTGAACTCTCCTCCAAGTTTGACTTTTGCAGCTTCTGCTCCAGGGAAGCTAATTTTGATTGTGACTCTCTGGAGTCTCCTATCTCTTCGTTTTTTCTTGTAAAGATGGGAGTGATGACTTTCAAATTTTAAATTTATTTTATTATTATTATTTTTTAAGATTTTATTTATTTGCGAGAGAGACAATGAGAGACAGAGAGCATGAGAGGGAGGAGGGTCAGAGGGAGAAGCAGACTCCCTGCTGAGCAGGGAGCCTGATGTGGGACTCGATCCCGGGACTCCAGGATCATGACCTGAGCTGAAGGCAGTCGCTTAACCAACTGAGCCACCCAGGCGCCCTAGGGAGTGATGACTTTCAAACTCTTTACCTGTCGGAACTGTAAAAAGGAATATTTTGATTGGCCTTTGAGATAAATATCTTCTTGGGACTCTTCCTATCCTTATATCTTAGGAATCCCCAGTCTAAAACACAAATATGCTGTATTCTCATTTTGGGGAGGGGAAAATTCTTCCCTGAAGTACCTCTGTGAAACACATTACAATTTTATAGTAGATGAATTCAAGGAGTTCAATTGCATTTTGTAGAAGTGCTTTGTTTAGCTATTGTCTATACCTTTGGAGGAGCCTTACCGTTTAGGGTTTCTATATACTTATTTGGATGTGATTTTCAGTTCCCACTCATCTAGTGATATCCTAGATAATATTTAAGAAGTTTTGTCTTTATTTGAACAAATCCAATCGTGTCTGGAAAAAAAACCCACCATGATTCTAAAAAGTCCCAGAAAGTAGCATCATATTATGATTTAATACATAATATGATTTAATGCCTGCAATATTATCATGTCTTTCTCATAACTCTTTTTAAAAAATACTACTTATATGTTTATTACTTCAAAGATTAATGATTATAAAATACTAAGAAGTCAGAATCTATGATACTTTCATAACTTAAATTTTTTTTTAGTATTTTTTTAAAGATTTATTTATTTATTTTAGAGAGAATGAGAGTGAGAGGGGGCAGGAGCAGAGGGAGAAGGAATAATCTCAAGCAGACTCTGTGCTAAGCATGGAGCCTGATGTGGGGCTCAATATCATGACCCCGAGATAGTCAACTGAGCAGAAACCAAGAGTGGACACTTAACTGACTGAGCCACTAGGCACCCCTTAAATTGTTTTTAATTTGAGACACACAATATTACATTAATTTCAGGTGTACAACATAGTGATTTAGCATCTCTATATGTTATGCTACACTCACCACCAGTATAGCTACCTTTTGTCACCATTACAACACTTTTGTAATATCATTGACTATGTTCCCTATGGGGTGCCTTTTATTCCCATGACTTATTCATTCCATAACTGGAAGCCTATATCTCCCATTACCCTTTACTCAGTTTGCCCGTATCCCCTTCTCTCTGGCAACCATCAGTTTGTTCTCTGTATTTATAGGTCTGATTCTGCTTTTGGTCTTTGGTTTATTCATTCTTTTGTTTGTTTTTAGATTTCACATATGAATGAAATCATGATATTTGTCTTTCTCATCTGACTTATTCCAGTTATTATAATACACTGTAGGTCCATCCATGTTGTTGCAAATGGCAAGATCTCATCCTTTTTTTATAACTGTGTAATATTCCCAGTGTGAGTTTTGTGTGTCTCTGTGTGTGTGTGTTTGTCTGTGTATATGTCACATATTCTTTGTCCATTTATATTTCTTATAACTCTTAAAGAACCCAAGATTTAAAGAGAAAGAATAGAGGCTTTCCTATCCTATTCCCTCTATCTCATGCCCTCAATCTACTCATCCACTTTCTTTTTTCTTTTTTTTCCTTAATCCTTGCCTCCCTTCTCTCATTTTCCTGATCCTTCCTTTTATAATTTTGATTATTTCTCCTTTATGTTCTGCCTTCTCTTGAGTTAACTCCATTTATCTATTATCTATCTATTATCTATCTATTTATCTATCTATCTATCTATCTATCTATCTATCTATCTATCTATCATCTATCTATCTATCATCTATCTATCATCCATCATCTATCTATTTATCTATCTATCTACCTATCATCTATCATCTATCTATCATCTATGTATCATCTATCTATCTATCTATCTATCTATCTATCTATCTATCTATCATCTATCTCTCACCTATCTATCTATCATCTATCTATCTATCTATCTATCTATCTATCTATCTATCTATCATCTATCTATCATCTATCATCTATTTATTGTCTATCTATCCATCATCTATCATCATCTATCATCTGTCTATCATCTATCTCTCTATCATCTATCTATCATCTATTATCTATCTACTTATTTTTTTTACTCTTAACTATTTGTTGTTTTTTTCCCCTCCAATATATTCCTTAGAACCTTATATGCATTCTTTAACACAAAAGTGACATTGATGCCTTAAGCATTTGCTGATCTCTGGTTTATGGAAAACAGAAGAAGCAAAATGTACTAACACATTGATTTCCAGGAGCTGACTGGCAGATTATTTTCTTTATTAACAGAGGACAAGGCACTGATAACTTTTCAGCCTTTGCATAACTAATTTTTTCATATCATCGAAAATGTAGTTTATTCAGGCTGAAATTACTATAATAAGAAAAAAACCATCAGAATCTATTTTGCCATTCAGCAGTGGTGTGGAATTTTAAAACTGCTCAAGTTACCTTCTAGAATGTGCCATTGAGTGGGAAGCCAAGTAATTGCTTGATATCTTCAAGTTAATACCACCTCATTCTTTCACAGTGAAGAAAAAAATTAATAATATGTAGACATGAAAAATAGTTGGAATTCTGTTTGGGGAGAATAGATTTAGTGTGGAGTCATGAACATAGTAACCAAATAACTATGAGGCCACCCACAGCTATCAAAAAATAGTTGGATTCAGAAAGAAAAGGGAAACTATATACTTTACAAATAATGCTAAGCTTTCAAGCTCAGGGAACCAGTTTTCTATTCTCTACATTGACATTAGCTACAAGGTGTTAGGAACAGAATAGCTTCTTGATTAGTACATATTGTAACTAGTATGTACTAATTGGGTAAGCAATACTGACTGGGTAAGGGGTTGTAGTTTGTTTATTGGTTTTAGAAACAGAACTTGACTACATTTCTTAAGAGAGGAGTGAGGGAAGGAATGAAAGGAACAGCATGGAAGTTTTAAAATATATCTGCAAACTTTCTTGACACTCCTCTTATTAAGATAGGGATCTATTTTTCCTCCCCTTGAAACAGCATGTACTTTTGTGACTGTTTCAATCAATAAAATTCAGCAGAAAATGATATTATGTGACATGAAGCTTTATCACAAAATATGATGAAGCTTCAACCTTGATTATGGGAATTCTCATACTTAAAGAATTCAGATGACATGTAAACACTCTTAACAGCTTGGGGGCTGTCAAGCTGTGAAGAATCTGAAAGTAACCCAAATTTTCATATAGAGGGACTACATATAAAGGTCTTGAGGCCACACAAACACATCCCCCCACCACACACATCCAGTCACTGGATGCTCCAGCTCCAGTCTGAGTGTAACTGCATGAGAAAGCCTAAACTAGAACACACTATTTCCTCAATCCATAGAATTCAAGACTGCACAAAAATCACATAATGATGGCTATTGTTTTAAGTCACTAATGAGTTGTTACACAATAATAGCTAGCTAGAACATGTGTCTTTTTTGTTTGTTTTTCTTCTTTTTCCTCACTGGACCTCAAAACTAATGATGTGTGCTTACATATAGTGTCTGAAATGAGTGTAGAATTAAGAAGTCACTTAATTATACAATTTACTTATATTAGTGAGTTCTCCAGAGAAATGGAACCAATAGGAGATATAGAAACAGGTTTATTTTAAGCAATTGGCTCACGTGATTGTGGAGACTTGGTGAGTTTAAAGTCTGATGGTTGGGGTGGGGCAGGCTGGAAAATCAGGAGAGTTGCATTCTGAGTCCAAAGTTGCTGGTGAACCAGGAAGAATTGATGCCATAGGAAAAGTCTGAAGTCGGTCTGTTGTCAGAATTCCTTTCTCAGGAAACGTCAGACTTTTGTTCTAGTCAGGCCTTTAACTGTTTGGATGAGGCCCACCCACCGTATGGAGGGCAATCTGCTTTATTCAAGATCCATTTATTAAAATGTAAATCTCATCCAAGAACATCATTACAGAAACATCCAGAATAATGATCGACCAAAAAGGAGACTGTGTTCCAGCTAAGGTGACCCACAAAATTAACTATACAACACCTGAATAAAAAGCAAGGTGGTCTCTTCTGGTACAGGGTCAAATTTCTTCATTAATAGGTTGAAAGACTAAAGAAAAATATTTTAACATGTGTCTCATTATCATCCAACCCAGTATGCCATTGGTTTAACAATAAAATATATAAGGATATTACAAAAACATAAATGAAAGTTACTGATGTATCTAACACAGTGCCTGGCATAGAATAAGCATCAATAAATGATAATCTCTGTATTCTTCTCTTTAATATTTGTTATGAGTAAGTAGTGAAACAGGCAATAGGATTGGTATCTTGAGGGTCATCTAGCCCACATTTATATCAAAGACATCCTACTATTCTCTTTTTATAATTTTATTATGTTATGTTAGTACATCATTAGTTTTTGATGTAGTGTTTCATGATTCATTGTTTTTGTATAACACCCAATGCTCCATGCAGTATGTGCCCTCCTTAATACCCATCACCGGGCTAACCAATCCCCCCACCATCCGCCCCTCTAAAACCCTCAGTCTGTTTCTCAGAGTCCATAGTCTCTCGTGGTTCATCTCTCCCTCCGATTCCCCCCCCTTCATTTTTCCCTTCCTTCTCCTAAGTTCCTCTATGCTATTCCTTATGTTCCACAAATAAGTGAAACCATATGATCATTGACTTTCTCTGCTTGACTTATTTCACTTAGCATAATCTCCTCCAGTCCCATCCATGTTGATGTAAAAGTTGGGTATTCATCCTTTCTGATGGCTGAGTAATATTCCATTGTATATATGGACCACATCTTCTATATCCATTCATCTGTTGAAGGGCATCTCGGCTCTTTCCATAGTTTGGCTATTGCAGACATTGCTGCTATGAACATTGGGGTGCATATGGCCCTTCTTTTCACTACATTTGTGCCTTTGGGGTAAATACCCAGTAGTGCAATTGCTAGGTCATAAGGTAGCTCTATTTTTAATTTTTTGAGGAACTTCCACACTGTTTCCCAAAGTGGCTGTACCAACTTGCATTCCCAACAGTGTAAGAGGGTTCCCCTTTCTCCACAACCTCTCCAACATTTGTTGTTTCTTGCCTTGTCAATTTTTGCCATTCTAACTGGTGTAAGGTGGTATCTCAATGTGGTTTTGATTTGAATTTCCTTGATGGTTAATTTTGATGAACATTTCTCATGTGTCTGTTAGCCATTTGTATGTCTTCTTTTGAGAAGTGTCTGTTCATGTCTTCTGCCCATTTTTTGACTTGATTATTTGTTTTTTTGGATGTTGAATTTGAGAAGTTCTTTATAGATCTTGGAAATCAGCGCTTTGTCTGTAACGTCATTTGCAAATATCTTCTCCCATTCTGTGGGTTGCCTCTTTGTTTTGTTGACTGTTTCCTTTGCTGTGCAGAAGCTTTTTATCTTGATGAAGTCCCAAAAGTTCATTTTTGCTTTTGTTTCACTTGCCTTTGGAGATGTATCTTGAAAGAAGTTGCTGTGGCCGATGTCAAAGAG
>NC_138370.1:165179498-165224251 GCF_054177405.1 Leptonychotes weddellii | reverse complement strand
TGTCTCACATTGAGGTCTTTCATCCATTTTGAGTTTATCTTTGTGTATGGTGTTAGAGAATGGTTGAGTTTCATTCTTCTGTGTATAGCTGTCTAATTTTCCAGCACCATTTATTGAAGAGACTTTTTTCCATTGCATATTTTTTCCTGCTTTGTCAAAGATTATTTGACTGTAGAGTTGAGGGTCCATATATGGGCTCTCTATTCTGTTCCATTGGTCTATATGTCTGTTTTTGTGCCAGTACCATGTTGTCTTGGTGATCATTGCTTTGTAATATAGCTTGAAATTGGGCAATGTGATGCCCCCAGCTTTGTTTTTCTTTTTCAACATTTCCTTGGTGATTCAGGGTCTTTTTTGATTTCATACAAATTTTAGGATTATCTGTTTCAGCACTTTGAAAAATGTAATTGGAATTTTGATCGGGATGACTTTGAAGGTACAGATTGCTCTGGCTAGCGTCAAAGGTATTCAGATTGGCAAAGAAGTAGTCAAACTCTCTCTCTTCACAGATGACATGATACTTTATGTGGAAAATCCAAAAGACTCCCCCTGCCCAAATTACCAGAACTCATACAACAATTCAGTAATGTGGCAGGATACAAAATCAATGCCAGAAATCAGTTGCTTTCTTATACACTAAAAATGCAACTGTAGAAAGAGAAATTAGAGAAACAATTCCATTTACAATAACACCAAAAACCCTAAGATACCTCGGAATATACCTAACCAAAGAGGTAAAGGATCTATACTCTAGGAACTACAGAACACTTATGAAAGAAATTGAAGAAGACACAAAAAGATGAAAAAACATTCCATGCTCATGGATTGGAAAAATATTGTTAAGGACATCCTACTACTGTTTTTGTGCAGAGACTAGAAGCTAGAATAGGAAAGGCAAAAACATAGTACTTGTACAACCATGTCTTCTACATCCTGGCAGTTCTTACTAACTGATCCATTTAGTTGAGCCCTTAAGAGTCACCGAATCCCTCCCAACACAGTATTCACAGCAACCACTATCAATAGATATGATTTAATATTTAAGAGGAAACTTAATTGCTTCCTGACCATAGGGTCAGAAATTCCATAGTCATTAAATATATATTCAGGACCATCTACGATGTGCCATTCCCAGAGTACTTTCAATGTATTCTACTTTACTTTTTTTTTAAACTATTTTATTTATTTATTTGAGAGAGAGAGCACAAGCTGGGGGGGATAGGCAGAGAGAGAGGGAGAAGCAGGCTCTCTACTGAGCAGGGAGACCAATGCAGGGCTCGATCCCAGGACCCTGGGATCATGACCTGAGCCAAAGGCAAATGCTTAACCAGCTGAGGTACCCGGCACCCCTCTATCTTACTTTTTATTAATATATATTTTTGTACATTAAAATTTTTTAATTAATTAATTTTTAAAATTTGAGTTTAGTTGATGCACAATGTCACATTAGTTTTAGGTGTACAACATAATGATTCTACCAGTTTATCCATTATGCTGTGCTCACCACAAGTGTAGCTACTATCTTCCATCATACTATTCCACCTTACTCTTCACATTTACTAATTTCTTTCTATACTTTCTTAAGAAAGTACATTGAAAATATACTCAATTTAAAATAGCTTGGTAGACACCTTATATTTGTTATGTACCACTTTATCTTGGATAAATTTATGAAAGGAAGGGTGGGATTATGAGACAGATGTGGGGAAAGGAAAAATTTACCTTGATGTAATTACTGAGGGATTCCAAGTCATGGGACCATCTTCAAGAGCTGAGATGTCAGTGACACGAGTGGAATACAATGATGTGAGAAATTCAGTTCAAAGGATATACTATTATAGGCATAAGCTGATCACTCCTGTTTCTGTATACCTTAATAAAATACTAAGCAACAGATAAGTCAAAACTAGATAAGTAGTCTTAGAAGTTGGGAGACTATAACCATAGTCAGTTAAAATAGATAATGAATCAGCAAAGATTCATGGTGTGATTTCAATCTTAAATTTATTGAGGCTTATTTTATGGCCTAATAAATGATCTATTTTGGAAAATGTTCCATGTGCATTTGAAAAGAATGTGTATTTTTTTTTTAAGATTTTATTTATTTATTTGACAGGGACACAGTGAGAGAGAGAACACAAGCAGAGGGAGTGGGAGAAGGAGAAGCAGGTTTCCCATGGAGCAGGGAGCCCGATGCAGGGCTTGATCCCAGGACCCTGGGATCTTGACCTGAGCCAAAGGCAGACACTTAACGACTGAGCCACCCAGGCACCCCAATTCTGCTGTTTTTGGGTGGAATGTTCTGTATATATCTGTTATCCCCATCTGATCTAATGTCTCATTTAAAAGCATTGTTTCCTTATTGATTTTCCATCCAAATGATCCATCCATTGATGTAAGTGGAGTGTCAAAGTCCCCTATTATTATTGTATTACCATCAACTTCTCTCTTTATGTTTGTTAATATTTAAGTTTTGTATTTAAGTGCTCCAGTGTTGGGTGCATAGATCTTTACAATTGTTATATCCTCTTGTTGGATTAATCCCTTTATCATTATGTAATGCCCTCTTTTGTCTCTGGTTACATTATTTGTTTTAAAGTCTATTTTGTCTGATATAAGTATTGCTACCCATCCTAATGGTGAAAAACCAACAGCTTTCCTTCTAAGGTCAGGAATAAGACAAGGGTGTCTACTTTCACTACTTTCATTCAACATAGTACTAGAAGTCTTAGCCATGGCAAGAGAAAGAAATAAGAGGCATCCATATTGGTAAATAAGAAGTGAAACTTCACTATTTGCAGATGACATAATACTCTACATAGAAAATTCATTTTTTCCCCTCCATGGAGCCCAATGCAAGGCTTGAACTCATGACTTTGAGATCAAGACCTGTGCTGGTATCAAGAGTCCAACACTTGACCAACTGAGCCACCCAGGTGCCCCTATACATAGAAAATTCTAAAGATTCTACCAAAAATACTAGAAGTAATGAATTCACATTAGTAAATCAATACACAGAAATCAATAGTGTTTCTATACACTAGCAATGAAGTGGCAGAAAGAGAAATTAAAAAAAAAAATCCCATTTACAATTGCACCAAAAAGAATAAAATACCTAGGAATAAACTTAACCTAAGAGGTGAAAGACTTATACTCTGAAAACTATAAAACATGGATGAGAGAAATTGAAGATTACAAACAAATGGAAAGATATTCCATGTTTATGGATTGGAGGAATTAATATTGTCAAAATGTCCATAATACCCAAAGCAATTTACAGATTCAATGCAATCCCTGTCAAAAATACCAACAGTGTTTTTCACAGAACTAGAACAAAGAATCCTAAAATTTGTATGGAACCACAAAAGACCCCCAAATAGCCAAAGAAATCCTGGTAAAGAAGAACAAAGCTGGAGGTACCACAATTCCAGATTTCAAGACACACTACAAAGTGGTAGTAATCAGAACAGTATGTTATTGGTATAAAAATAGACACAGAGATCAAGAGAACAGAATAGAGACCCCAGAGATAAATCCCCATTTATATGATCAATTAATCTAAGACAAAGGAGGTAAGAAAATACAATGGAGAAAATACAGTATTTTCAATAAATGGTGCTGAAAAAACTGGATAGCTACATGTAAAAGAATGAAACTAAACTACTTTCTAAGATTGTACACAAAAATAAAATGGGTTAAAGACCTTAATGTGAGACCCAAAATCATAAAAATCCTAGAAGAAACATAGGCAGTAATTGCTCTAACATCAGCCATAGCAACATGTCTAAATATGTCTCCTAAGGCAAGGAGCAAAAATAAACTATTGGGACTACATCAAAATAAAAAGCTTTTACACAACAAAGGAAACTACCAACAAAACAAAAAGAAAACCTACTGAACTGGAGAAGATATTTGCAAATCAATGACATGTCCAATAAGGGTTTGATATTCAAAATATATAAAGAACTTATACAACAACAACAAAAAACAATCTGATTTAAAAATGGGCAGAGGGCCTGAACAGACATTTTTCCAAAGAAGATATACAGATGACCAACAGACACATGAAAAGATGCTCAGCATCACTAATCATCAGAGAAATGCAAATCAAAATCACAATGAGATACCATCTCAGTTTAGAATGGCTAAACTCAAGAAGACGAGAAATAACAAATGTTGGAGAGGGTGTGATGGAAAAGGAACCCTTTTGCACTGTTGGTGGGAATGTAAATTAGTACAGCCACTGTGGAAGACAATGTGGAGGTTCCCCAAAAAATTAGAAATAAAATTAATTCCACTATTGGATATTTTGCCAAGGAAAATGAAAACACTAACTTGAAAAGATATGTGCACACCTATGTTTATTACAGCATTATTCACAATATCCAAACTATGGAAGCAGTCTAAATGTCCATTGATAGATGAATGGATAAAAAGATGTGGTAAACAACCCCCCCCACACACACACTGGAATATCACATGGCCATAAAAAAGGATGAGATTGTGTCATTTGAAACAACATGGATGGACCTAGAGGCTGTCTAAATGAAATAAGTCAGACTGAGAAAGACAAATGCCGTATGATTCCACTCTTAAATGGAATCTAAAAAATGAATAAACAAAATACAGAATCAGAACTATAAATACAGAGAACAAACTGATTGCTGCCACAGGGGAGGGGAGTGGTGGGTTGGCAAAATGGCTGAAGGAGAGAGGGAGATTCAGGTCTCCAGTTATGGAATGAGTAAGTCACAGGAACAAATACCAGAGCATAAGGATAATAGTGATATAATGGGACAGATGGTAGCTACACTTACGGAGAACATAGAATAACGTATAAACTTGTCAAATCATTAAACTGTACACCTGAAACTAATATAACAATGTAATGTGTGTCAACTATAGTAAAAAAAAAACTTAAAATAGATAATGAGTATTGGGGAAATATGAAGGCAGATTTCTTTGTTCACTAGGATGGACCTTCAGGGTCAGATTCCTTTCATTTTAGGGCTGAGTGTATGGAGATGGGATTTCATTCAGAAGAACCTAGAAAACAAAGAAGACTTAAAGAGTTTCTAGGACTGGGGGAAAGCTCAGACGAGATATTATTACTGGACCCAGGCTAACAGTTTGATACAAGACAATAGGTAGGAAGTGCTAAGCCCCAAGGTGCCCATTTAGTTTCATTAAATACTTTTTGTTCAAAACAGTTGTTTGTCCTTGAGGCTGCAATATGACTGAGAATGCTGAGGAGAGAAAAATTGGTTCCCACTGTAGACAGGGCAAGAATCCTGAAGCCAGGAAGCATGCATAGTCTGATATTTCCTAATCCTCTTGTGTTCTTAAGGAAGACGAAGTGATATCTCCTCTCATTCCAGTGGGTCTTCCAAGGAGATAAACAACGTTTAATATTTTGTCACTTTTTATTTTTGATACAATTTTAAACTTGTATGGGAAATACTCTAAATCCAGATTTACAAATTATTTACATTTTCCCCATTGGCTTATTATTTTCTCTCTCTCTCTTTGGCCATACATATCCATATACATATATGTACATATGTGTATGCATGTATATGTATGTGTGTTTGTATATGCTTTTCTGCATATTTTTTCTGAATCTTTTGAAATTAAGTTAGATGTATCATAATAACCCTTTAATCACTATTATGAGTTGAATTTTGTCTTCCCAAAAAGATACCCAGTATCTCAGAATGTGACCATATTTGGAAATAGTCTTCATAGAAGCAATCAAGTTAAAATGAAGTCATTAAGGTCTTAATCCAATGTCTGTTATCCTTATGAGAAAAGGAAAAACTGGACACATGTACACACAGAAGGAGAGCTCCATGAGAAGACTGGAGGTATGCTGCCACAAGTCAAAGAACTACAAGGAGCTAGAAAGAGGTCTGGATCAGATCCTTTCCTAGAGCCTTCAGAGGGAACATGGCTCTGCTGATACCTTAATCCTGTACTTTTAGTCTCTAGAACTTCAAAGAATAAATTTCTGTTGTTGAAGGCACTAATTTTGTGGTATGTTGTGATAACAGCCCTAGCAAACTAATATATTCTCTAAGTATTTGAGAACATTTTCTAAAATCAAGAACATTTTCTTATATAACTAACATAACTCCTCTAGTTATGTAATCCATGTATCAGTCTGACTGATACTGTCCTACTCAGGTGGTCCTGTTCTGTTTTTTTCTAATACCTTTCTTTTATATCTCTGTTCTTCAGATTGTGTAATTTGTATTCATAATTATTCAAATTAATTGACCATTTATTCTGCCTTTTCCAATCAGCTGTTAAGCATATCTAACAGTAACTTTTGTTTCTAATTTCAGATATTTCATTTTCAGTTCTAGGATTTGTATATGGTCATTATTTACACTTTCCATCTATTTGATGAAAGTCTCTACCTGTTAGTTCATTATAACCATGTTTTCCTTTAAAACTGTGAATATATATAATGTCTGTTTTAAAGTCCTAATTTCATAATTCTAACATTTGGATCATCTTGAGATTATTTTTATTGACTGTTCTGTTGACTATGGTTTATCTTTTTCTGTTTTTTTTTTTTCCTTCTTTTTCAAGTCTAGTAATTTGGGATTGTATGCGGGAAATGAAAGATTATGTTACAGTGATTTGAAATATTTATTGTTAACTTCCAGAGAATATATATATATATAATCTTTTTTTTTGAATCAATGTATTTTTTTATTATGTTATGTTCTTATGGGCCGTAAATTTGGTTGACTGAAACTCTTTCTTGAAGCAAGCAGCAGCAAAGATCTCTGCTCAGTTATCTCAGCTTTTCATTTTGCTACCCCCTGTCTATCTTCTTGGCTTTTCTTCCATTTGTAGGTAGTTCAGGGATTGGCCAACAGATTGTGTGGAGTTTACACACAGATTTGGGGTTCATCCTTTGTGTAGTCCTCCTATCCAAGGTTTTATTTCTCACTGTATAGCTGTTAGGGCTGCTCTAAACTCTAACTCTTGATTAAATAAATATCAAAGTATTTATCTTTTAAATTTATACTGAATTTAGAGCCAATTGAACTCCCATTTCCTAAATACTGTATTTATACATTATAACATTTAAAAATATTTAATGCTTTGCATTTATCCATTAAATCATTGATAGATTAAATATTTTTCTAGGACTTTCAATTTGTAAGATACTGTAATGTTGAGGCAGAAACATTTAAATAAGATCTAGTGAGTACAGCTAAATAGATACATAATCAAGAAAATAAAATAACTATGTATTCTGGAATCAATAATGTGATTTGATAAAAGATGTATACCAAGAAACATAGTAAAAAAATAATAAAAATAAATAGAGAAATAGTGAAAGCTTCAAAGAGGAGGTAAAATTTGACAGAATAGAGTGAAAGGATATGTGAATTTTTCAAAGTGAATAAATTGA
This sequence comes from Leptonychotes weddellii, assembly GCF_054177405.1. NCBI lineage: Eukaryota > Metazoa > Chordata > Mammalia > Carnivora > Phocidae > Leptonychotes > Leptonychotes weddellii. Next base: position 165,216,822 of record NC_138370.1, on the reverse strand, counting down.
GGGTGCTGAGAATTCCAAATTTGGAAAATAGCCTGCCAAAGGAAGAGAGAAATGGGAGAAAATGAGATTTGCAAGTCATCAGATACAGATGGGAAATGAGAAAGATAGAAAGAAAGAAACACTAGGGACATGATGTAGAAATTGAAGGACCTTCTACAATTTGTAAAGAAGTGGATTTTTTTTTTCCTGTTGGAGATTAAAAAAAAATTGACTAGCCTAAGCTGAAGAATAACAGTCATACTTGATTTTGGAAAGATAACTTGGAACAGTTACAGTAAGAAGAGGAGATTGATGTTGGAAAGGTCAGTTAGGTGAAAAATGCTGAGGACTTGAACCAAAGGTCTTGTGATGGTGGTTAAAAGGAGGTGACAGATTGAAGAAACATTCAGAAAACCAAATAATTCAAGGGGGAAATAAAAAAGATGATTCAAGGATGGCTCTGAGGTTGCAGACTTGAGTGACTGAAAGTTTTAGCCAGAATGAACTTACCAGAGTGAACTACAGAAGACTTCAACACACAAGGCAGAGATTTGGAGCCAAAAAACAAAGTTGAGTTTGAAAAGTGTTCAGCTGGATCCAGGTTCTAAGGGATTTATTACATGTCATCACATTAGTGTCAGTGCATCCTTTCTGTCCTTCTGGCCCTTTTCAAATATCAGGTGTTTTTTTTTTTTAAAGATTTAATTTATTTATTGGGGCACCTGGGTGGCTTAGTTGGTTAAGTGTCTGCCTTCGGGTTAGGTCATGATCCCAGGGTCCTGGGATGAGCCCTGCGTCAGGCTCCCTGCTCAGCGGGGAGCCTGCTTCTCTGTCTCTGTCTCCCTCTCCCTCTGCCTCTCTTCCTGTCTTGTCCTGTCTCTCTCAAATAAATAAATAAAATCTTCTATAAATATAAAAGATTAAAATATAAATATATAAAATATGTATTTATATAAATAAAATCTTTATTTGAGAGAGAGAGAGAATGAGAGAGCACAAGTAGGGGGAGGGGCAGAAGGAGAAGCAGACTCCCCGCTGAGCAGGGAACCAACAAGCGGCTAGATCCCAGGACCCTAGGATCACAACCTGAGCCAAAGGCAGATGCTTAGCTGACTGAGCCATCCAGGTGCCCCATAAATATAAGGTGTTTCATCTGAAATCTGAACTAGACTCCTGGCTGTATTCTCACTGATAATGAGAAATGTGAGAAATGAAATGGGACTAAAATGATCCTTCCTTGAGCTCCTTCTTTGTATTAGACAACCATTCTATCTGATATTCATACATTTCTTTTAATCTGTCTCATCTATTCTATTGTGATTTTGCAGATGAGAAAATGGAAGTTTAGAATCAATTAGTGGAACCTAAGTCATGTGAAATGTATCATTTTTCTGAGATCAGTGATCCCAGTAAATATATCTAAACAATTCCCATAACCAATTGGATGCTGTTAATATCTAATGGTAGACAAGAAGAGTTGCAATCAGTATTTTAAGGAATAGTAGTTTGAGACATATAGAGAAATCTTTTTGGTTAAATACATGTTATCTCCTCTCGGATACATTTAATATTGTCTCCATTTCTTTCTCTCAGCTTTTGCATGCTACCTGTTTAAGGATACTATCCACCTCTGTTAAGGAGGACACAAGATGGATTGTGCATTCATGTTGTAAACCATTTAGAGCTTTCTGGGTAGAGTAAGTGTTACCACTTGAGGGCATCCTGTCATTATGTTCTGTAATAGTCCTGAACTTCTAAATCCACCTCAAAACCATAGCTCTCTGACAGAAGGGCTAAGGAAAAAAAATAGTCTTTGCCGGAAAAGCTGAGGCAGCAGTGAAAATGGTAATTTACCATGCTAAATTGGTGTTTCCTGGAGTACTAGGTCAGTGAAGACTGTATTTCAGAAAATGCTAAGTCAACAGATGAGGGTAGTGATCCAGATAGAAGTTGATGGAATCTTCCTGGCAGGGACCAAAGTAGGCATTTCAACACTGAGTGCTCTGCTAGTTAAAATGATTTTGGAGGAGGAATCTGCATTTGAAGTTTCCTTTGAGCAGAGAAGGCAAGAAAAACACCATTGGGAGTAGTATTCCTTCAGGTAATAGTGGTAGCAGCTCTATTCTAGGCCGATTCGTGGAAGTGGAAAATGAATGACATATCTGATTGAAAAATTTGAGTTGATAGTATAACCCTAAACATTAGCATTTTCCGTTGGGGTTTCAATAAAGATGATGAAACAAATACATTAAGATATGTGCAAATATGTCTGAAAATTTATAATTATTGTTAGAATTTAGTATATCTTCTCCAAATGTAGAATAAGTCAATAAATATTATCTATGCTAATTATGACCACTTAATTTTCCATTGGTGTTCATCCACACTTACAGAAAACAACAACAAAAACAGACCTAACCGACAGATTCTAAGGAAAGAGAAGCATTATGCCCTGAAGAGAAAGTCGTGGTCAAAACTAGGGTACAGCATAAAAAGCTATATTATAAAATAAACTTATAAACCAGTGGATTTTACTGACCAATACAATCTATAATTTTTGAAGTGTCAAGTATTTATGGAAAACAGTGTAAGTTGGTAGTTTTATCCACCCCCTCAATTTTTTTAGCAGTCCTTTTTTTAAAATTTTATTTTATTATGTTATGTTAATTGCCATACATTACATCATTAGTTTTTGCAGTCCCTTTTACAATTTGAATAAGTAGAAATGTTTTGTTGTACACCAAATTGCCTTTCCTTTTGTGTGGGGGGCATAAGATGTTATATTAATAGAAAAAGCATAGATATCAAGCTTGTTTCTCATGTTTGAAGGACACTGAACTTTTTAAAATTAAATTGATTTAGTACGCGGTGTATATAACGTAAAGAAGAAGAAATATATTTATACTAAGGAAGTCTAAATCAGAACTAATCTTAAAGCAATTATTCCTATTATAGTAACATAATATAAAAAGTATATGTAGTGTTTATATATATAGAGAGAGAGAGAGAGAAAGAGAGAAAGAGAGAGAGAGAGAGAGTATATATGAACAAGTTTAATTATATGTATAGAGCAGCTGGCCAATCTTAGGAATTTTGGTCCAGTACCACTCTTGACAGTTTTTAAATGAAGGGATCATGGGTGTAGATTTTTTTCTCTCCTCACGGTTTAATCCTTCACACCAGTAGCTGCTGTTAGGCTATTAGCAACCACAGCAGGTCAGCAGAGGGATGAGCCATGTCAAGTAGTTATCGGTTTAGGGCTAGTTTTCTTTAACATACTGTCATGACTGCTTTAGTATGACAAGATAGCATCTTAAAAAGATCTGGAGGTAAACTCTTCTTATTAAAGGCCAGCTATCAATTCTACCAACTAGAAACATTTGTCAGGGATTTTCTCAAAAGCTTGGTCTTGGATTTCTATTCAAAGTGGAATTAAGGTCCCACACATACACACTCACAACCAAAAAAAAAAAAAAAAAAAGCCCCCCCGGGTTCAGAAACAGACTATGACAGGTTGGATAAAATAAAATCTTCTAGTTTGGATTTCCCTGATAGCTTCAGGATGACAGAAACCTCTAGTGGTAGTAGACTAGAAAAAAATGTCCATTAGGGAGTTGAAAGCCATTTATTGTAGGCAAACTGCCAAAGGGGAGGGAAAGAAAAGAAATCTAGTAAGGTCTTGTTTGTAGTAAATTTCAAAGCATGTGTATGTGATGTTAGCAAACAACTACCCCAAATTGATTTCCTTGAGGGAACAAAAAAGTTGTTACCCAGTAGACTTTAAAAGTAATATAAAAAAAAATGTACTAAGAGATCATTACTATGAAATTTCCAATCACCTTATAAATGGAGGGTGAAAAGCAGCCGATTGCAGGGCTAACTTCTTTTTCATCTAATCAACAAGCTGCTCCTGTTCCATGAAATGGAATGAAATGAATGCCATGGCCTTTTAAAGCGGCACCGGGGATCTATTTATTGTGAGAAGAGATTTGCTGAATAACTATAAAATGCAGAGATAATTTTGGAAGTCAGCTAACAGCTTTGCCACAGAGGCCCTCAGAACCCACCTCTCCATGATATCTATTCTTCCTCCAACAGGCATCTCATTTATTGGAAATCACTTTTCTCATCATCCTCAGCCAACATATCTGCCCAGGAGTTTGAAAAAGCGACATTGACAATGATATGTGCTAACTCCTGGCATGATAAAGATTAGGGACGTAGAAAATTGTCATTCAGTGCCCATTAATTTCATTGGAAAACAGAAGAGCAAATGAGTTTCAGATTTTTTTCATTAGCACATGTCTGCTGTGGTTCTTTGTGACATGACAGGAAGCTGAGGGGTGATGTGGAAAAGGTACGGTCTTTTTCGTGGCCCATAAAGGTATTCCTCACTCTGTCAACTAGAAGGATGAAAAGATGGAAAGGTGTTGTTTTAAGTTGACTCTCTAATGTTATTTCTCACATCAGTTATAAACATTTGGGAATGCAATTTTCTGGAATTTTACTTTTGCCCTAAGTGATAATGCAAATCAAACTTAAAAATATGTAACATTCATCTTTGTACCAAATATTTAAAGCAGAGATAATGAAATTCTGATTAAATATGCAAAGACACTCAAAGACATAAAGTATATAAAGTCATTCTCATATTTAGCAAAGTAACTTATGTAAAGTAGAAAAGCAATAATAAGAAATTAACCAACTTTTTGGTGTTGAGTTGTATAAGCTCTTTAAATAGTTTGGATATTAACCCTTTATCAAATATATCATTTGAAAATATCTTCTCCCATTCAGTAGGAGTTTTGTTGTTTTGTTGATGGTTTCCTAATATGACAAGGTCATTCTGAACCTTCCCTCCCCACTTTGCCCACCCCTCAGTTTTTAACCAATTATGTATATTTTAACCAATTATGTATATTTTATGGTAAAATATATAACTGAATTTTCCATGGTGCTTAAAAGATAGATACATTTTAGTCTTAAAGACGGTACTTTGGAATATAGGAGTGAAGGAAACAGAGAGTAGAGATCATGATTTGGAATGTTAACAGCAACACACTAAATAAGGAAAAGTACATTTCTTAGGACATGTGACACTGAGTAAAGCCAATTATCAGCCACTGCATAGTAAAATACTGACCCTATTTAAAATTATATAGATGTAAATTTTTACAGATTTTTGTAGAAGCAGATATTCTGCTATTGAATTCTGATATACATGGCAGACTTTCATTTCCATAGCATGGTAGTCTGTCTATATACACCCTGAATGACCATCCCAATAAAAACAATAAAGTAGTTTTTTTTAAATTAATTTTTTTCTTTTATTTTGTTATGTTATGTTAATCACCATACATTACATCATTAGTTTTTGATGTAGTGTTCCATGATTCATTGTTTGCATCTAACACCCAGTGCTCCATGCAGAACGTGCCCTCCTTAATACCCATCACCAGGCTAACCCTCCCCCCTACCCTCCTCCTCTCTAGAACCCTCAGTTTGTTTCTCAGAGTCCATAGTCTCTCATGGTTCATCTCCCCCTCTGATTTCCCCCCTTTCATTTTTCCCTTCCTATTATCTTCTTTTTTTTTAACATATAATGTATGATTTGTTTCAGAGGTACAGGTCTGTGATTCAACACTCTTACACAATTCACAGCGCTCACCATAGCAGGGTATTATGCTGTGCGAAGTAAGTCAATCAGAGAAAGACATGTAGCATATGATCTCACTGATATGAGGAATTCTTAATCTCAGGAAACAAACAGGGTTGCTGGAGTGGTGGGGGGTGGGAAGGATGGAGTGGCTGGGCAATAAAGTGTTTGAAAAATAAAATATTTTTAAAATCTTATTGATTGTATTTCTGAGCAAGCATGATAGAGAAAAATGTCATCAGAGACCCAAAGTGAAGCAAAAGCAGAAGAAACCCTAGAGTAAGTGATTTCCAAAACCAGCTAGGGGTTCTAATAGGAGAATTTGACATGAAACCAGATCCCCCAGTGTGTTGTATCGGGGTCTTTCCTAACTCCAGAGATGGAGCTCTTAACCTTTATAGACCTATGGTGCCTCACCACGGAGAAATGCCAAACACAATATCACATAGCCTCCAGAAGTGGTTTCCTGATACCTATTGTACCCAGGAAAAAAGAATGTTTTGCTTTTAAAGTGCTTTAGAGTTTAGAAGACATTTTGACATACATTTCCTCATTTAACCTCAAAACAACTCTATGATGTCAGAATCTTTTATTACCCTGGGTAAGAGACTAGGAAGCCCGTGGTTAGTGAGAACAAAGACTGATGGGAGCTTGGAACTAAACCTAGTTTTTCAGATTCTGAAACCTGTTTGCTGTCCAAAAGTGTCTAAACACAGTCTGTTAATGTGGTAAATTTCACCTCCTAAAACATCCAGCCTACATCTGTGGAATAGTTTGTGTCCTGGGAAACTCTGCCTCCCTGCTTAATAGATTGCTAAAAGCCTTAAAAATTATGATCTTTTTTTTCAGGGTTTTTTTTCCCCTGATGACCAAAAGAAATTGAGGACAGAACACAGTAGCAGAAAACAATGACACCCACATGTCATTCCAAACCTTCTCAGAGGAGTAAGGTAACATTCTTAAAACAGCTGTTGAAGTTATTAAAGGCATTGGATCCAGATCACACCAGTGTGAATGGCTTAGTAAACCAGTACCAGGGGAGTTACAGTTTCTATTCAAAACAATCTCTACTTGGGGTTTCATCTCAATTTCTTAGTCTTCCTCAAATGCATCGGATCATCTATGAGTCTGGAAAGGGCTTTCAATTAACAATCCTAAAACTTGTGATTAAATTTTCAGTTAATAAAACAACATAACGCTTTTAATCAGAAACCTGATGATGTCAAAAAAGCCAAAGGAACCCAATACTCAACTGCAGAAAATTTATGACAAATAAAATCTTACACTAAAAGAAACAATGGGAGTTAAGTTTTCGTCAAAAAAGAAAACTTCAGGGCGCCTGGGTGGCTCAGTCGTTAAACGTCTGCCTTCGGCTCAGGTCATGATCCCAGCGTCCTGGGATAGAGCCCCGCATCGGGCTCCCTGCTCCGCGGGAAGCCTGCTTCTCCCTCTCCCACTCCCCCTGCTTGTGTTCCCTCTTTCCCTGTGTCTCTCCCTGTCAAATAAATAAATAAAATCTTTAAAAAAACAAAAAGAAAACTTTAATGATACTGGTGGTGATGATATGGATGAAAATATCTGTGTATCATGTGTAATATCATGTATATATCATATATAATTGCTTTCTTTTTTGTTAGAGGGAATCATACTAAAATGCTGTTTTCCTTTGACATTTGAGACATTTTGGGAAAAGAAGAATGCTGGCAGTAGATTATTATAAGGACAACCTATTATACTATCACACTCAGAGGCTACTAATGAAATAGAGGACTAGCTCCCACAGTCCTAAGGGATTTGACAGAGAGCTCAGTAATCCAGCACATGACAGTTTCATACCCTGGATTCTAGCAGTAGAGTAAGTGAAAATAATTTTGATTCACATTTGGGTGGCTGAGTTCTCTTTCTCCCTGTCATTTTTTTTGTTTTGTTTTCATCATCAAAAAGAGTATATTACAAAATATAAAGAATTACAAAAAAAGAGTGAATTACAAAAATTAAAAAAAAAATGAATTTCAGCCTGTTTGCTGATATAGTGCAAACATGACTAGGGTGCATTTGGGCACCTTGCTTTCACCTGCAGGAAGAAAATCCTATTTCTACCTCCTCCTTCAAGGTCTGCCATCTCCTTGAGGCTTTTTACAAAAATGACAATAATAACAATACTTCTAAATTAATTACATAGTTACCAAGTTTTATAAATTCATAAAACTCTTCCTAAACATCATTTCATTTAATTATCACAATAACTCTGAGATGCAGGGACTTCCCTCTTCATTTTATTGATGATTTTACCAAAGTTTAGAGTGGAGACTATTCTTTTTTTTTTTTTTTTAAGATTTTATTTATTTATTTGAGAGAGAGAATGAGAGAGAGAGAGAGAGCACATGAGAGGGGGGAGGGTCAGAGGGAGAAGCAGACTCCCTGCTGAGCAGGGAGCCTGATGCGGGACTTGATCCTGGGACTCCAGGATCATGACCTGAGCCGAAGGCAGTCGCTTAACCACCTGAGCCACCCAGGCACCCTAGAGTGGAAACTATTTTTATTGAGACCTGAATTCTCACAGAAGATGTAGCCTACACTACATCTTTGGGGGAGGATGTTAACATCTTTCTGGTGGGCAATCACACAATAATAATGAACACATATCCTTCTTGCTATATGTCAAGCACCCCTTAAGAGCTTTACATGTATCAATGAATTAAATCCTCACCATTACCCTATGAGGTAGGTAATATTATTATCCAGCTTTTGCAGATGAAGGAACTGAAGCACAGAGAGTGTAGGTGACTCTGTCAAGGCCACACATTGAATAGGTGGTAGAAACTGGATATAAACCATGGCAGTCTGGTTCCAGAACTTGTACACTAGTACAAAAATAAATGCACGGAGAGCCTGCCTTAGATTATACAGTTTTGGTGTAAGTGCCATTGTCCTCACTATTTTCAATTATAACTAAAATGTTTTACACTTAATCACAGCTACAAGGATACTTTTAATTATTTAATAGACTAATTGTGGAATTCTGTTTGAAAACTAACAATCCCCAAATGTTCAGAGAGAAGATGATCAATGGTTTATGCCTGCCTTCAGCCCCATAACTCAATTAACTTGCTTCTATAACAGAATATAATGCAGATCAGAAAACAGAAGTGAGGATCTTCTGATAATCAGGTTTCTTTGGCCAACTATGATTTTACTCTTAATCTATTAGAATGATAGGGTACCCCTAAAGGAGAAGAATAGGGACTGACCATATTGACAGTGATCCCATATTTTACAAATTGGTACCTCAGAGGTGGTGATGGTTGCTATTTTGTCTATTTGACAGATTTGTTTTATTTTTCTATTTACTTTAGCTCACCTCTGCAAGAGTATTTCAACACTTCAACATGCTTTCACTTTAGTGAGAGTGTTCTAACGTTTTCTTGAAAAACCACTGTGGCTCCATTGTCCTGAGCTCCCCTGGGAATGAGGTGGTTCATGCATCTCTTTGTTGGAAGACTGAAAGGATGGGAAGCTTATCCTTAGCCACAATTAATGTTTCCTTCTTGGGACCAAAAGTCACTGGGGCGGTCACACTGCCTTCTGTGAGATTAGCTCTCCAGCACGATGGGCTCTGACCCTTGGGATATTTCTCCTCTACTGTTAAACCATCCCATAGCCAATATTCTGGAAATTATTTAGAAAGCTCCTGCACAGTTTTCGGCCAACATATGTTTATTAAGTGCTTTAGAGTCAACTCAGGGTATCTTGCAGACAGGTTGTTTCAAAATACTAGAAGAGACAATTCAAGAAAACACATTTCAGTGCTCTGGTTTATTCCATTGCAGATATCTGATAATTTAGGCATTTTATATGAAGCTAAAGGAAATAGGACTTAGTGGTTCAGAGCAGATCCCAGAGGCATTCTGGATTCACCTGATTCTGCCACTTAGCAAGATCACATTTTCAAACACATAGAATACTTCCTGGTAAATCAGAGTTCCTAGTGTCATTAGGACATGCAAAGATGTTATCTTCTAGATCAGTTGTACTCAAAGTATAGTCTACCTAAGAATGGCATGAGGAGACTTTTAAAAATGTGAGTTTATGAACTCCACCTCAGACCTATTCAGTCTGTATCTTTGGCAAATTATAGCCCAAAATGTCTATTTCTTAACAAATTGATGATAGTCATGCAGGGGGTTCTGATGCAGTGGGTTGAGGACAGTACTTTGAGCAAAACTGACCAAGACTTTTTCAATCTATAGAGCACTAGTTCCTCAATGTTATTAAATCTCCACATTTGTAAGTTACTGCACTAAAACTGCATAAGGATTCCAGCCTTGAGTATTTGTAAAATATCTAGCTTATATATTTTGCTTTGTTTTCCATCTAGAATAGACATGGCCATGTTCACATTCATCTGGTCAGGATGTTTAATACTACTCCCAACTGTCTTCTCACCAAGCCTTTAGGACCCCTGGGGGCACATTAAAACACGAAAGAAGGAAATAAATAAGATTTTGTAAACATTAGCAATAAAAAAAGACCAGGCTACCCTTTGAGGAATCCTAATATAAAGGTGGTATGTGGGTGTTTCCTTTAGCCCCCACCAGCATGACTATTGGAGGTGATACCAAAAGCAAAAACAAAAGCAAAAGCAAAAACAAAAACAAACACAAACAACAAAAACAAAAACAAAAAATACCCAAAAACACCTGAGCAGGGAAGGAGTGAAGACTCAGTACTATTACAGAGAACTGATGAGTTCTTAGAGCAATGGAAAGAGTAATGCCAGCAAATAACAAAGACCCCAATGCCATGCCTACAGCAGAATTAAGGATAACGAACAAATCAAATTTTTAAGCACTGATAAAGAGAATCTGTTAAGTCATTAGGAAAGATTTTGAGACCAGTTAGCTCAAGAGGGTCAGGCAAGGTTCTTTCAGTTCTACTTACAGGCAGTCAGGCAGGCTAATTTATTTTACACTTCACACTTTACAGGCTATCATGCTTTTCTTTACATACAGCATGGGTTGTATTCCCTGAAGATGAGGAGTTTATGAAATGGGGGGAGAGGTGGAACAACTGTACTTGCATTATGAAGTTGTGAAGGTTTAAAGGGATGGTATGTTGAAAACACATGGGACAGTCCTTTGCACATGATTATGTTACATCATTATTAGGGTAAACATTGTATCTAATGTTTCATATTAAGAATATTTTATACTGGCAGTTCTCAAAGTATGGCATGCAAACCCTTGGGAATCCTGGAGAAATTTTAGAGGTTCAGAAAGGTCAAAATTATTTTAAAACATTTTAATTGTGATAAAAAATATAACAGGATATATAAACGTCATTTTTTATATCCATACAACATTTTATTTACCTATCTAACCATGGATGGGTACTAGGATTGTTTCCAACTTTTGGCTATTGCAAATAATGCTGTTATGAACATGGATATAGAAGTATCTATTTTAGTTCCTGCTTTCAATTCTTCTGGGTATATATCCAAAAGTGGAATTGCTGGATCATATGATGATTCCATTTTCAAGTTTGGGGGGGGAACCACTATACTGTTTTCCTCAGTGACTGCACCATTTCATATTTCCATCAGCAGTGCGCAAGTGTTATTTATCCATATCCTCATCAAAACTCATTAATTATAATAGCTATCCTAATGGGTGAGTGGTTAGCCCTCATTTTTAAGTGATAGTTTCACTAGAATTGAATTCTTTGCTAACTTTGTAGATATTATTTTTTGAATTCAGGCTCCTAGTGCTGTTTCTGAGAATTCAGTGCTGAGTATAACTAATCTTCCTTCCTTTATTTGCAAACAGAATCTATCCTTCCTCTCTGACCATTTTTAAGATTGCCTATTTGTCTTTAGCATTCAGTACTTTTGATTCAGATGTGTTTAGATGTTCACTGATGCGTTGAAATGTACATATGAAGACAACAATGACCTCCAACCTAGCAAAAAAATACAATATCTGTCCTCAGTCTTTTACACATTTTTAGTGTTATTCAACAGAAATAAATACTCCCATATATTTGAAAGATTCACTCAATTTCTGTGATTCCACCTTCTTATAGTTCTCCTTTTATCCAATTGATAATGGATATAAATCTTGGTTATAAATTTTTATATATTCCTTATTTTTATCCGACCTCTAAATATATGTTATTCTCAAGATTGCTTCCAGGTTTTACTATTTTCTCTTGCTACACCTTCTCTCTGAGTGATCACCTCCAAGTCAATGGCTTTAAATATTACACTTATGATTCCCAATTATATATGTCTGGCCCAAAATTGTTCTGAGCTTCATAGACATATGACAGATACCTAGGTAGTGTGAACTCCGAAATTTATTAAGAATGATATTAACGATCACTCTCACATCCCAACCTGTTTCTCACTCAGGTCAGTCTTTTCCTTATAAATAAATGACATCACCATCAAACCAGATGCTCAAGTCAAAACCTAGTAGTTAGCCATATTCCTACATCTAAACTCTCAGTGTACTCTATCAGTATTATCTCCATCTTCACTGCATATTGAAGTTAAAACCACTCTCCTCTCTTACCTGGTCACCTTCAATGTGGTCTCCCCCAAAACTGGTTTTCCATCTTACCTTCCTATCATTACTTCTATTTTAATTAGATGAATCCTTTGAAAAACGTGAATCATATAAAATTTCCCCCAGCTCAAAACTCCCAATGTACTTAGAATAAGATCCAAGCTTCCTAATAATAGCCTACAAAACATAGCATGATTTTTCCTTTGCCCACCTCTCCAACATCATCTGCTACCTCATCTTTGCTCACAAGGCTGCAGTTGACTTGTTCTCCTTACAGTTGTTTGACCAGGTCAAGCCCATTTGTGCCTTGTAGTCTTTACACTTGTCTCTAGGATCAGAGCAATCTTTCTGGTTTCTTTTCAACTTTCAAGTCTCAACTTAAATACTGCTGAGGCCAAATCTCAATTTTATCTTCAGTAGTGTCATCCTCCCTTCCCTAGTCATGATCATGTCAGGGCTTCTTATTTTCTATGAGGCACTTAGCAATATCTAATGTCATCTTGTATTACTTAATTCTTACCTCCTTCAACAAAAACATAAACTCTGTGGTGCAGAGACTGTGTTTACCCAGGAATTATCATGGCGCCTGTCATATAACACACTCAATAAATATTTGTTGAATTAACTTTAAATAATTAGTCAAGGAATAAATGGTGATTAAAATATGTCCCTGATGTTATTATAGTCTAATGGTGGAGATTGGCTTGAAAGAAATATTCTTCTGTGCAATAATAAATAATAATATTAAAGATGATACAAGGTTTATTTATATAATTATATAGAGACACATTATATATATGGGTATATATATATTACATATAATTTTTATTTTCTGTAACTATGTTTGACTTTACTTTTGTACTTACTTAATATTTAGAAGACTAACTTTTATAAAATAAATGACCACATCTAATTAGATAATAGAGTCTACATGTCAGAAACATCTGGTTCCTTTTAGATAGACAAAGAGGGACTGGTAAAGGAGCTTCTGGATCTTTAAGAGGGATTATACTCCAGAAGCCCTTATCTGCCAAAATCAGTTTGATCTCTCCTTTTGAGTTTACTTGCTTCCTATAGCTGCAGGTCTTGACAGGCTTTTATTACACTTCACTGAAGACATTGTTACTAACATTTGTTTGACTCGACTCTCTTCACCCCCACCTCTTATGACTCCTCCCCAACATTTCAGGACCTTTTGGATATTTATAATTGTTCCTCTAGCACTGACTTCAAGCATAGCCTCTAGTTTTACCTCTGAGAACCAAGTCTTGTTTATACTAGTGGTGTTGAAATAGCTCAAAGAAGAAAGAGAGTTACCTGGGCTGAGGTAGTTAGGGCTGACTCATACAGTTGGGTCCTCTTCCTCATGAACACAGACTGATGAATCCACTTTCCTCTCTCTAAGCTCAGGCTCCTCATCTTAGATGCATAAGAATAAAAGGCAATTAAACAAACAAAAGCAAAATCACACCATCTACTGTTCTGAACTGCTTTTACATTCTTCATGTGTGAATGCCTATCACAACAAGATTCAAAAAATGATTATTGAAATTATTGAGGTGTTACTTTCTTCCAAGCAGTGTTCTAATGTTGGGAAAGCTGCAGTGAACATGAAAAAAAAAATCTTTGCCTTCATGAAGAGTACATTCTAGTGGTAAGGGGAAGATAATAAACACATAAATACCTGAGATAAATTAATATTTAATGAGTCCATATGTGAGCCAAACACTGTTACAGGTACTTACTTGTATTGCAGAACTTAAAAAAAACCAATTCTATAAAAAAATAGAGCAAAAGGATAGAGAATCAGAATAAAGGATGGAAGTGTCAACATAATACATGGTCAGAGAAGAATAGCAAGTTGATATTGGAATGTTCATGAAGAGACAGCCATGAAAAGATCTAGGGTGGAGAAAAGACAGAAGAAACAGCCCAAATGCACCAAGGAAGAGCTTGACTTGACCAAGAGACAGCAAAAACCAGTATATCTGAAATATAATGAAAGGGAAAGTAGTAGGAGATGAGATTATGTAAGTAGGCAAGCTCAAGATCTTATAGATCCTAGTCAGAGGTGTTTTTATTCCCTTTTTACTGATGGCTGATTGGGTGAATGAATAAATGAAGCAATGAATTGTCTGAACATTAGCCCACTTTGTCTGGAGTTGCAAATGGAGCCTGTATGTCATTCCTATCCTTGCAGAATCAGACTTTTGAGATGACGTGAGCTGACTTGTTTGTTGATGGAAAATATTACTTTTCAAGTAAAGATGCTGAGATGCAGCAACTTCTTTAAAGTATCAAAAAATCAAGCTATAATGAATGAAACAGTATACATCTCAATGATTTCTAACTGGAGGGCTTGCTCCCCTTAAAAATCACTCCATTTAGGCAATGTCTTATTTCTTGCACACTCCCCCAGCTGTACCTGCCCAAATCCACTGGGCACACGGTGATCTCTCAGGAACTTGGACAAGGTAATTATAGGGAGCCTACCATTCTCGTTCCCTCACTCTAGTATGCCAAACAGCCGCTCCGTCAATCTGGGTAGTTTCTGGGAATTATCCCTGTTCCCTGAAATTCCCGCAAGGCAGCAGCCTACATATTCCCTTTTCTTAGCACACAGAAGGTTCCCCTTCATTTGCTGTCTTGATTTAAGGATAGCACAGTCTAACTCCCAAATTTAATTTCAGACACATGTGCCTTGGATCAAATATCCTGCTGGACCCTGTCCAAACCCTTTTTTTTTTCACCTTGGATTTCCTGACTTAATTATCTCAAACTCAGATAAAGCCAGACTCAAATTGTATGAAAAACCCTATCATTAGCCATTGTGAAATGGGCTTCAGATTTTAAACAATTGCAGAACATGAGCTGTGGTAAAATAATGAAGAACAATATTCGCTCCTAAATCAGTTTTCCTATTCAGTATTTTACTAGGTGTGAATATGTTTTAAATGTATTTTCCTCCACTTGCCATCTTTGTCAGTTTCCCAGTAAATAGGTCTGTGTAGCAAGACCTGGACTGGAATTGTTGAAGAATGACTCAGTAACCGCCTTCATTATCCCAAGTGTGATTATATAGAGGATGGTGACCAGCTGTTCTCCTTCTCTGATGAGGCAAGAATAAGAGAAGAAGGGCATAAACTGCAGCTGGAGGGAATTCAAATGATGTAAGGAGGAACTCTGGGGGTAGCAAGCATGGTTAAGCAGAGGAGGAGTTAGCAGAGCAGTTAATTCCATCCCTGACAATGTGTCTGGAATGGTTTGGTGAGCTTTACATAAGACAAGGAGTTCACCCAGATGACTTTGACAGAACGTTCTGGTTCCAAGATTCTGCCTTCATTCCTCACTCTGTATTTCAGTTGGTGGCCCTCACAGTCTACTTTCTGAAGCAAATGATTCACAAAAGCTCAATGGATGGAGGTATTATAAAGTTAGATAGCTAAAGATGTTATATAGCATAGAGAAGACAAAAAGTGGGCTTTAGAATCAGCCAGACAAGAGGAGTCCAGGCTCAACTATGTATTTGTTTTCTGACCTCTGGCAAGTCACATAACGTTCCTTGGCTTATTTCGGGGTGACATTTTGAGAAATGGATAAAAGGTCTGCAGAGCACAAAATACAAATAAATTAAAACACTCCCACTTTAGTCAGCAAATCTTGGTAGACTTCATAATTGTTTTTTTTAGAGCATACATAGGACTGGTTTATATCTCGTCTCTTGATTTTTACCCTAATCCTTGAGATTGAGGGTTCGTATTTTAAAGTTCTGGAAGCTAAGGCTCAAAGGAATTGAGAGATTTGCCTAAGGTCACATGGTTAATGAAGATGATTTAGAAACTTGAAACTATATGTCTTCTCCAAATCCAGGATCAATTGTTCCTATTGTTTTGTTATTAATCACACTTCACCTAATAAAACCTGTAAATCTATTATGACAAAAGAAGGGAATAACTGTAACTATCACAACTGTGACCTTTTCTCAGAATGAGAAAGCACTTTAAAACAGTTTGTTCTGGGGACCTCTCAATCTGTAGCTCAAAAAAATGCCAATGTTGTTTTATGACAATTTTTCACCTGTAAAGTCTTTACCAAAATTTTCTTTTCTCTTTGAACATACGTGTATTATTTTACAATGATCTCAGCATCACTGACAGTGACCAATGGGCCTGATAACCACCTTTATTGGTCCACATTTCTATGATCATATATCCAGGTGGGCATTTCTTTACTTAATGGGAGAAAAGACAGTACGGGGAATGGGAAGACCTCCCGAGTGGCCTCCCTATGAGTAAGTGTCTCAAAAAGCTAACTTAGATTGGAAGAAAGGAATTCTCTCCACTTGCCCCTAAATTGGAGGTCAGTGTTTGCTCCTTAAATGATCTTGTCTTCACATATTTTTTGGAGAGTGAAAGGTTGATAGACATACACTCTATCTTTCCTCACTTCCTCAATTGGGATCCCTTATCTAAACTGTGCAATCCAAAAGATGATTCTGGTGACTGTTGCCTTGATTCCCTCAAGGTTGTTACTTAGCTCACATCATACTAGATGTGTAGGGGAGAAAGAAACTCCTTAGGTAATATAGATGCCACTGAGTGATTGAGGGTGCAATTCTCCCATGGAGTCTCTGTGTACAAAGGCTGATGAAAGAAACCAGGTAGTCATCATTTCCTCACTCACTGGGATTCCTGAAGGTCTCAGGCTTCCCTGGATACTCCAGCTCCTCTATGGACTAGCAAAATGCAACTGGTGCCAAGAGCCCCTTCTCATCCACAGGACTTCATGCCATCCATATATAGCCTGCTCTGGCTTTGTTTCCACTATCTAGTAAAAGCAAGAGGCAAAAGGAGTATAGTCAAGCACTGGATCATATGAGTAAAAATGTTTATGCAAATTCAATTCACATTGGACCAATTTTACAAACATATAACTGTGCTAATTTTCATAAGGAAGAAGAAGCTTATGATAATCCACTTCTTGCCCACCACCCAGATCATTATTTAGCTGAGGTGCAATGATTTCAAATACCATATATTTAGAAACAGTAGAGGAGGACAGGACACAATCCAATGCCATCATAGTAAAAATTATGTGGTAGCACTTTTCAAGATAAAATATAAAATGTACATGTTCAAGTACTGGGCCCCCCAAAATGTCCACATTTAGGATAGAATATGATAAAGTTCTGGTTGACAGAAATATCAATTTATTATTGAGACTATATATATATGCATATAGGGGTGTGTGTGTGTGTGTGTGTACATACATATAAAATTAAATGAACATAAATATGTTTCCAGTCAACTGTGGGAGGCAGGGTAGCTGAGCTGGAAACAGGTTAAAATTGACTTGGATATGGATATTCTGGGCTCTATTGGAAGTACGAAATTGGAAGGTATAATGAACGCTTGCCTCCTTAGCTTGATTACACACTGACACAGGACCCAGCAATCTCACCTGGACCTGCCTTTCTCTAGTTTGTCCCGACAGGAGGGTGAATTAAAGGAACAGATACCAAGAAAAACACTGTAGGTCTTTTTTTTTTTTAAGATTTTATTTCTTTATTTGAGAGAGAGACACAGCGAGAGAGGGAACACAAGCAGGAGGAGTGGGAGAGGGAGAAGCAGGCTTCCCGCTGAGCAGGGAGCCCCATGCGGGGCTCGATCCCAGGACCCTGAGATCATGACCTGAGCCGAAGGCAGATGCTTAACAACTGAGCCACCCAGGCGCCCCAGCACTGTAGGTCTTTATTGATGGCATCTTTGCCCTGTTTGGAAAGCACTGTGATTAGATAAAATTAAATATACCATATGTTCTGTGAATCTACAATATGGCCAAAGTATAGATATTAGGTTATATCAGCAGACTCTCTCTAGAGTAGAACCTTCAGAGAACCTGTCCAGGAGTTCAAGATGAAATCCCAGCTATTCTGTTTGACAGTGATGTAACAACTGTAGGTAGTCACTTAAATTTATTAAATCTCTGTTTTCTTATCTGAGAAATACAAATAATACATGAACTTGCAGTGTTTGGAGGGAAGATTAACATTTATACAGTATAGATGCTTAATAAGTGGTAGTTATTTTCTAGATAAATACTTGGATTGATTCTCTTCCCCTAATTTCCACCCTTAGTATAATACAAAATGGATATATATGAAAACATGCCTCCGTTTTGATTTGGTAATTTCTTTTTTTTCTGTCAGGTCAGATTAATTTTACCCCTCTCATTGTAGAAAGTGGTAGGTAAGGAGGGGGATGCTTGGTACAACTCATAGAAATAAACACGCAGTGTTCCCTGCATATCCTTCTGCCTGTTCTTACATCGAGTAGGGGATGTGAGACCAGGTGTCTTAGAAAGCTAACCAAAATATTTTTTTAAAAGATTTTATTATTTATTTGACAGAGAGAGACACAGCGAGAGAGGCAACACAAACAGGGGGAGTGGGAGAGGGAGAAGCAGGCTTCCCGCCGAGCAGGGAGCCCAATGCAGGGCTCGATCCCAGGACCCTGAGATCATGACCTGAGCCGAAGGCAGACACTTAACGACTGAGCCACCCAGGTGCCCCAAAAGCTAACCAAAATATTGCATTTCTGTGATAAAAATGCATTCCTGCCTATGGAATGTCAACCCTTTCTTCAATCCAAATGCCTCATACAGGTGGTATTGGAACAGCAACTTAATTTTACCTTGTCCTGCACAGAACTTCTATTCAGGCCCTAACCAAAGTCACTGTAATTTAATAAGAAAGAGAATAAGAGCAAGCAGGAGAGAGTGAAAGGGAACTTTGGGAGTTAAATTAGTAGTAGACCGGGAGCACGGGGAAGATTGGTAATAGACTAGCACGCTGAAGCATGGCATTGGGCCTCACACAAATTGTGACTGAAAGTCATTACCACCTGCAAGCTGCCCATTCAACTGTTAGAATCTGCTCTCAGAATTGATTTTGTTCCTGCTGGTCACATGCCCAGCACAGGGTCTCATCATCCTAGATGCCTTTGGCAGCAACAGGACAAAAATTAGATAAGCACATAAGAAAGAGGAAGGAAAAAGAACCAAGTGCTGCTCTAGTATAAAGAGAAAGTAGCCCTTTGCCCTGGAGTTGCTCTTTCCGAATGGGCCACCCACAGGCATTGGTGCTCTGCTTGAATAGAAATGGCCTCAAACATATCCAAACTATTCCACAAGTAAGAGGGAATAAATCACAAATGAACAAAAGTAAGCAATCATTCTTTTCCAGTACATCTTTTCAAAAATTCTCTATCTTTAATATATTAGAAGGAATTATAGATGACACTGGGACTTTAATATAGGTGGGAGGCAGGAAAAAGATGACTACTTTAAGGATATTAGACATGAGTGGATAAAATTTACTACTACTACTACTACTACTACTACTACTAAAATGCATTGAAAAGCTATTGTGAAATAAAACTTTACACACATTTTCTCATTTAATTTCCACAACAATCCTATTAGTAAGATAACTTTAACCCTCCTCTACAGGAAAGTAAGAGGAGTATTCTAAGTTGAATTGTATATCCCCAAAATTCATGTGTGGAAGCCTTAACCTCCCTCAGAATGTGAACTTATTTGGAAATGGGGTCATTGGAGGTGTAATTAGTAAAAGTAAGGTCATACTGGAGCAGTGTGGGTCCCTAACCCAATACGATTTGGGAAATTTGGATATAGACAGACATACAAGGACAACACCATGCTTGTTGCCACAAGCCAAGGAACTACCAGAAGCTAGAAGAGAAACCCAGAACAGATCCTTCCCTTACTTGAGAGAGAGCACAGCCCCATCAACACTTTGACCTCAGACATTTAGCCTCCAGGGCTGTGAGACATGTTTCTGTTGTTTAGGTTTCCAGATTGGGACTGCTTATTCAGCAGCCTTAGCAAATTAACAGAAAGAAATTGAGAAAGTTTAATAAATATTCTTCCCAGCCTCACAGAGCCAATCGACTGTGGAGTTGGGATTTGAACCCTGACCTGACTCTACTCCATTTATGTAACTCTTATGTTCTCCTGTTTCTTCAAACCAGTGCACAGCAACATTGAAAAGGGCCTCAGATGATGTCTGGTCCAACACATCTGATATCTGATTATGCTCGTCCAAAAACATCCGTGGCAGCAGCTTATCCCATCTCTTCCTCAACATCACCATAGATAGGTATCTCTCTGCCTTCAAAGGGAGACCATTCCAGTTTTCAATAATTTACAATGTTAGAAAGCCATGCATCTTCCTCAAGGCTCAGCTTGAATCTTACCCCCTCTGTAAAGCTTCCCTCAAATAACCATATCCCAGATGTAGAAGAATTAAAAATCCTTTGGACTTTATTCAGTACAATTTTTTAAATACTGCCAACAGAGTTCTTTTCCTTATTGCTTTACTCTAATTTGATGAAGCAAAACAATTTAATGGCTTAGAGCATTAAAAGTGTGGTCCCCAAAACTGCAATATCAGTGACCCCTGGGAACTTGTTAGAAATGCAAATTCTCAGCCCTAACCTGAAACCTATTGAATCAGAAAATGTGGATGGGATCCAGCCATTGTGTTTTAAGAAGTGCTCCAAGTGATTCTGACACACACCAAGCCCTAAGAAACACTGGCTTAGGGTACAGACTTTAGTCATGTATAAAGAACGCCGGGGTTAGAACTACAGTCTAATGACTATGATTGTTCCCACTCTCTCCTAGCTTCTTCCATAATAACATAAGGCAGGTAAGTCATACTAATGATTGATAGAACAGATGTGTAAATTGAAACATAGTAGATACAGCAGATTAAAGCTTTTCTAAAGAAGGAACAATATAAGCAGAATTAAAAGAAATCTTGTACTAGGTGAAATGAACAGATGCAGACCTATACTTAGAAAAATCAAATATCATATTAACTTATTAAAGTGAAAGCAAATATCCACAAAAGAATAAAACTGGGTTGTTTCCAAATTATACTCTTCAAACTCATGTTTTAAGGAAAAAATTTTGAGGAAAAAAATTTGTGTGTCTAGCCTAGTCGACTGGCATGTCTAAGAAAGTGAAAAATACTTTTCCGGGGATTTAGAAACCACACAATGTATACACATGTACAATTATTAAAAACACACACACCTACACACACACACACACACCATGCTTTCTTGGTAGCATATCCCTACTCACTGAAAGAAAAAAAAAAGATAGAAAAAGCAAAACCAAATGCTCAAACATGGAAACCCATCACATACAATCCCAACTGTGCATTCAACACCATCTGGATTCCTTATCTGCCTTCCTTGGCAAGAAACTTTTTTACTCTCTCAGTGACCATTTGATCATTTTTCTGCTTTCCTCAAATCTCTGACCCCCTTTGCCTTTTTTATTCTTTGCTAATGACCCTCCCTTACACTTCATAAAATGACATTCTATCACCACATAATAATAATTGCATGTTCCCACACAGATTTGAAATAGTCGTTCATCTCAATCCATATTCTCACCACTACACTGAAATGGAAGGTATCCGTGAATCCTGCTAGCAGCCAAATCTTCCACATCTGGTCTAGATCCCTCCTCTGTCTTCCCAGCCCCACTGTTTTTCCCTCCTAGGTCTCCTCTCCTCTACTTCTACCTTGCCATTGTATCCTTTGCAAAATCTGTTGAAAATATCATTAATTCTCCGACTCTAGTTTCTCACTTCCCATTCTCTCTTCCATCCATTCCAGTCTGGCTCCTTTTTGTTGAAACTTGCTATTTGCAAATGGCCTGGTTGCTGAATCCAAGACACGATTTTCAGTCTTTGTTTTACCTTAACATTGTGGTGCACATTGTTGGTTGCCTCTAAAGCATCTCATTTCCTTCTTCCTTTCTAATAGAATCCTAACTCTTCCAGTCACATCACTCCTCACCATCTAGCCACATGCCCTAGGAGATGCTGATCCTGTCCTCAGCATCATCATGATCGGTCTAAAGTTATTTCCACATCTATAAATCCAATAACATTTCTCATTAAAGAAAAGTAAATCCTAGTCATATAGCCTTTCTAAATTGATCTTTAGGTTTGTATCTTTCCTATTAACATGTCAAATATATTTTTTAATGTTTGTGAAAATAATGGGTCTAGAGTTCCAGTAAAATGTTATTTATAATAATATTTCTAAAGTGATTCTTCAAATTAATATTCTAGAGTGCATCTAGTAGAGTACATAATCTGGAATAGCTATGAAAGCTTTTTTTTAAAGATTTTCTTTCTTTCTTTTTTTTAAATTTAAATTCAATTAGCCAATGTATAGTAAGTACATCATTAGTTTTTGATATAATGTTCAATGATTCAGTAGTTGTGTATAACACCCAGTGCTCATCATATCACTTGCCCTTCTTAATGCCCATCACTGAATTAACCCATCCCCCCACCCACCTCCCTTTTCTCAACCCTCAGTTTGTTTCCTGGAGTCAAGAGTCTCATACGGTTTGTCTCCCTCTTTTATTTCTTCCCTTTCAGTTTTCCCTCCCTTCCCCCAATGTCCTCTGCACTAGTTTTTACTTATTTATTCATTTATTAATTTTTATTTATTTATTTGGAGAGCTTGAGCCAGTGTAGGGGGGGAGGGGGTAGGGGGAGAGGGAGAGAGAGAGGGAGAGAGAGATGCCCAAGCAAACTCTTGCACTGAGTGCAGAGCCCCACACAGACTGATCTCATGGCCCTGAGATCATGACCTGAGCTGAAATCAAGAGTCAGAGACTTAAACCACCCAGACACCCCTAGGAAAACTTTTAAAATGGAGTGTAATAACTTATTAACCATCCTTAAAAGGTATTACAAAACTAAGGTAATTAAAGGTAGCATGATAGGAACATCAGATTATTGACAGACAAATTAATAGAACTATTTGTAGACTCAGGAAGTAAATCCATACTATGTATGTGTATATATGTATATATACGTACTCATATTTTTATATATGTATATAGATCATCTATATTATTCAGAGACAAATTATTTTGTAAAACAATCACATAGTAATTTATTTTTTAAAGTTAATTTTTATCTTACATCATATAGTAAAGCAAACATTAAGGATATTCAATATTTCATTTAAAGACCAAACAATAAATATTAGAAAATAAATTACAGGGGACTATTTTAAAAACAATGTAATGTGGAATATCATTTGAAAATATTATCAAAGTTCAAAATGAAAAATAAAGTGTCTTAAAATTACTACTATTATAATGAAAGAAAACGCAACAAAGGGAAGTAAAACAAATGACAAATGGAGAAATAGCTAAAGTATACATGTGGAAGACATACACAATGAAATACTATTTCAAACTAGGAGAGAAAAGACAGCATTCACCCCCCATCTTAACCCCTCCCCAGGCTAGTTTTTTCTGAATTCTCGAGGTGTGTGTTCTTCATCTTTGCTAGCCTTTTATTTGCTCTACATTGATGATTAGACATATTGCATCTTAATGTTAAAAACACAAACTCTCACATCCAACAGACCTGAATTCCACTCCTATGGCTGTTCTTACACTTCTGAATCTGGGTAGGTTACTTAGCATCTATCCTGCATTTGTAAAATAGGGAAGAAGAGTTACCCATTTCATAGGATTTGTGAATAGAGGATTCACCGTGACCTAAATATATACTCTAGTTCTCAGCACATAGTAAGGGCCCAAAAGCTGTTAGTCACTTTAGTATACATGCAAACAGAAAAAGGGTAAAAGAGGATATTAGTGTAAAAGAGAATAGGATTTGTACCTTTCAAATTTCTAGAGGGGTAAAAAATTAAACAAATAACAAAACTTGGTAGGACACAAAAGAAGCATAAAACAAATAAGAAAATATTAAATTAAATTAAGACCAATGTATCTGATATGATGTTGTATGTAAATGCATCAAAATTCTCCTATACAAAATTCTCAGATTGAATTTGAAATACTTCACACAGCCACTTGTTGTCTATAGAAATGACATGGGAAATGCACTCTGTATATTGCTTATTATCAAAACCAGCTACAAAACTGTGTGTGTGTAAAAGTGACTCTTGGAAATGAAAGTGCCAAATGAAGTAATTTCCAAATATCAACCATGATGATAGATGATTTGAAAGCTATAGGCATTTTATTGCCACACCAATTTGACAATGCCAATAAATAAATTAAAAAAAAAACTCGTGCCTCATTTATGGAGTGTACTAGTTTCCGTTTTGTGAACAAAGTGTCTGGATAACTCACTGTGGGGAGGATCCTAATAAGTTTGTTCCTCACGATTTTCACTTATTCTCAGGAGTTCAAAATCTTATGTTTGCCAGGCAAATCGTGCAAGGGTTTCACACTAGATAAGTGACATTGAACATATGGGGGTATAGCAAGCTAAGGGGCTTTTATATCTACTTGGACTCCAAACAATGAACTTGAACACCCATTTCAGTGCCGCAGCAGAGGTTAAGGAACTTAGAGACAACTGCATGGGAGCAAAAGCTTTTAATTAGCAGAGAGTTATAGATGGAGCAAAAGTGCTTTGAAAGCTCCCTGGGTAAAATGCCTTTATTCCTAAGAGTCCACACCCTAGGCTCCATTCATTTGTTTTCTTTTGTACTTATTTCACTTTTTAAGTAGAAACCCATACCTGAGACTTTTCTAGAAGTCCTACTTCTCTCTACTTTCTTTGTATTCGTTATTCTTCTCAAATTATAATGAAATTATTTCAATTGGCATGATTTGCCATTTCTCCCTTTTTTTTGTGTGGCTTCTTTTCAATTCTGCATTTATTTGCTCATTCCTTCAAAAAAGTGATAATAAAATTAGGATCTCTTATTGCAACTCTTCTTTTGAGATATGGTTTTTCTCTATCTTTGTCTCAAGATTCTTTTTTTTTCTTTTCCTTATAATTTTCCTTAGTCCCAGAGTATTTGTTCTTAATTATTCAAATGATACACCTTCAGGAACTCTGAAATAATATAATTAATATAATCTAAAATTAATTTTGGGGGCGCCTGGGTGGCTCAGTCGTTAAGCAGCTGCCTTCAGCTCGGGTCATGATCCCAGGGTCCTGGGATCGAGCCCCGCATCGGGCTCCCTGCTCAGCGGGAAGCCTGCTTCTCCCTCTCCCACTCCTCCTGCTTGTGTTCCCTCTCTCGCTGTGTCTCTCTCTGTCAAATAAATAAAAATCTTAAAAATAAATAAATAAAATTAATTTTGATTTTCAAATATTTCCATTTTCATATTTTCAGTCTATAGGAACTTGCTTTATTTTTCTTTGGGACCCTCACTTTGGGGGCAGATTAATGAATAAATTAATAACCTAATCTTTTTGATATGAACAACTCAATATGTACTAGAGGAAAATAAACCTTGATAAAATAAACCATGAAACTTTCAATATACAAAACTATCTAGAGTAAATGTGAAATCATATTTTCCTTAATAAATGCTCCCCTTTTTAATATTAAGGTAGAAAGTCAACAGAAGAAGTATATTAATTCCTCTTGCTTGAAATGCTTTTAGTAAATAGTTCTCTGTCCAAAAATGAGAAAATGTGGAATATTAATTTTAACTCCAGACTAAATCACTCACCAGTTAAAAGTATCTGTTTCTAAATAATTTTAATCATTCTGAAACAGCAAATAAAAATATGTTCAGTATTTTCAAGAATCACAAGCACCCTGAGATTTATGAAATAGGGGAACCTTGGCCATTTTTCCATTCAACTGTTGCAACCCTGGGAGTTATTGATGGATTAATGATATGTGTAAGTGGCAGCGATATAAGTAGGTGGAAAGTTTCAGAAGTCTGGAATGTGTAAGTTTTATGTCAAGCGACTTTGAAATGGAGAACTCTTGCAGTTCACTTACAGCAACATGAAATAGCTATTCACTTAGGTTCCAGTTTTACCCTCTATAATTGGATCGCTGAAAAACAATAATACACCAAAATTCTTATTCGAGCAATTTTTTTATAGCAACAAGGCCCGCTTTTATTACCTGTGTATTTTGGTTTAGTTTTTAAGAGTCGGGTTATTCCCAAAGAGGTTTGTATGTTTCCATTGAATTTTTGAAAGTAATGAGTTTCCACCTTATAAATGAAAGATAGGAGGGAAGGTTAATTTTACAGTGGAAGAAGCTAGAGAAACCAAGAGACCACATTTGTATTTCATTCCAGCAGACAACAGTTTGTTGCATTTGTTGAATGAGAGCCAGGTAGTAACTTCTATCCGTGGTTAATTAGCAGGGGATGAAATTTCAATATGTTCTGAAATGTAGACTGCTATTTATATATTTCACCCATTTTATATCTAATCTTCAAGATCATGGCTGCTGGTCAGTGAGTTAGACATTGAGCTCTTATAGTTCCCTGTCACTCAGTAGGTTTTGTGGTATCACCTGGTAGCTGGGACAAAACTAGATGCCTTCTTGGTTTTCGGTTACCCTGGTAGATAGTATTGCATAAAAATATTACATTTTTAAGAGACCCTATAAAAGAGATGTATTTATGAAGATTATGAATATAGCAAAATTCTCCTTACAATAAAAATACATGTAAGTCCTAAAACAGTCTAGAATCTTTGAGACACATCACTTAAAGCTTCAGGTAGGAAACATGAACAAGTTACTATGCAGCAAGCAGAAAGCCATCTGTATGAATGATCACTTGTTGAAGCAGCTATCAGATCACATGTCATTATTTTCTCTGAACTGTGTTGCCATTACGTCAATGAAATTCTGGTTTGGTGATTTTTAAAAAGAATGTATTACCTTAATAAGCCTCATTCTTGTTTGAGGGAGTGTGGTAGATAAACTCTAGGATAACACCCATGATTCTCACCTTCTTATGTGCAAGTCCTTGTCTGGTTTCCTCACCTTGAGTATGGGCCTCACCTGTGACTTGTATCTAACCAACAGAGCACAACAAAGGTGAGAGGATGCATGGGATTAGATTACATGATTTGGTACATAGTATTGTGGCATCTCTTCCTAGAGACTCTCCTTTGCTAGATTTGAAGAATCAAGTGACCATCTTGGGTAATCCCATGTGGCAAGGAACTGTGAGCAGTTCAAGAGCTAGGGCAGCTTCTGACTGACAGCCAGCAAGAACCTGGAGCCCTTGGTCCTACACGTGCAAGGAACTGAATTCTGCCAACAATCTTAGTGAGCTTGGAAGTGGATCCTCCTCCAGTCAAGATTCATGTAAGACCACAGCCCTGGCCAATGTCTTAATTCTAGTATTGAAGAGAACATAGCTAAGCTGTGTTAAGAATCCTGATTTATAGAAACTATGAAATAATAAACGTGCATTGTTTTAAACCATAATATTTGTGCTAATATTGTCACATAGTAATAGATGAGTATTCTAAGGAGCCCTATCTTAGACCTGGATATCCATTTCTTATACTCTTTAATACTTATGCTAATCAAAGATCAGGGTAGTAACATGACAGAATCTCAATAGAAGGTACTATTTTTAATTTAGTACTATTTGGTTCCAAATAACAGCAAAGTGAAATCTTTCAGAAATCCATACTTACAGACTATTCTACTTACCCATTTCTCTTGGTAAGAGGTTTAAAGTCACAAAATGGTAGCCAATGAGCTAAATTTGACTTGTAGACATGCTTAGTGTGTGGACTACACAGGTTTTTTTTTTTTTTTATTGAAACATTTATCACTTAAAAAACCCAACAACTTTTCAGTGTTCATGTAAAACCTGCATTTTTGGATTACAATAAAACGTCTAGCAACACTGTGTTTATATTTCACCTGGAAACAAGTAACAGAAGCTAAGTAGTTGCTCTTCTTCTTTTGTTTTTTTAGAGATGGAGGGGGGGGGTGGGGAAGGGTGGAGGGAGAGGGAGAGAAAGAAATAGAGAGAATCTTAAGCAGGCTCCATGCCCAGCACAGAGCCCGATGTGGGGCTTGATCTCACAACACTGAGATCATGACCTGAGCCAAAATCAAGAGTGGGATGTTTAACTGATTGAGCCAACCAAATGCTCATAAGTAGTTGCTCTTTTAAAACAGGGAGTATATTGTCCAATTTAGCTCAAGACAAATCCTTTCCTATTATCTTCCACACTGAGACCACATTATTAGTAGGCATTTAACATTCTTTAAGTCATTTATGTATTTTCACTATTGGCCCATTGCATGAATTTACGTAGTTCTCTTATCCCTTTCGTAATATGAATAAATGTTGAATATGAATAAGTGTTATACTTAAAATTATATCACTTACAGACTGTATATGTAGACTACATTTATTTCGTATTGTCCATTCCCCAGGAAATCTGTTACTGAGATATGGTATCTTTGACTTTCATTTTCAAGAGACTCAGAGATTGATTGTAAGTGAAGCAAACATTTCCCCAGATTTGTGTGGAATGAGGCCTATTTCCTGTAATACATAACATCCCCTTCTATTTGTCAATGTTTCCTGGTTCAGATAATGAATTATTCAGCCTATTGGTTATGTATTGCCAAAGAAATACCATGTATAAAATGAACACAATCCTTCAGTGTCACATAAAGAAGTTGGAAGAGTTCAGATGATCTAGGCAAGCTGAGCTTTGCTGGGCTTTCTCATGTGTCTGTGGTTAGACAGGTGTTGGCTGTGAGACTCCTCTGACCTTGACTGAGCTCACTCACATGTCCAGGGATTGACTGACTTTTGGCTGGTCTAAAATGACCTTTACTACTTGATTGGAGTGACTCAGCTCTGTTATCTGTAGGGTAGCCCAGCAATATTCTTCCGGCCATGGCAGAGAAGCAAGAGTGAGCAATCCCAATCACATAGTTATTCAAGTTTCTGTTTTGTCACATTTGCTAATATATCACTGGCCAAAAGAAATCACATGGCTGAGCCCAGAGTAAGAGCTAGAGAGCAGTAAAAGTTACTTAGCAGAAAGCATGGTCACAAGAGCAGTTGGAGAATTGGGACAAGTAATACAATTAGTCTACCATGGATGTTACTCTATGTGTATCTGCTTTTCCAATCTTTTCCAATCTAGGTAATGTATGAAATATTCTGGCTTTAAAAAATATTGGAGTTATACACACCCAATGGGATGCATTAATTCAGAATGTCTAAAATCATGATATTTCATAGAATTTACTATGCCGTAACTATATTTGCCCATTGAAAACTATAAATATTATAGAGTTGTGTTTCCAATGATTATTTCAAATCTATACTAGTTTTCTATTAGCTAAATCTATTAACCTGAAATGATTAAAAGATTTGTCTCTGTCAGGTTTCTATGCTGATCTACTTTTGTGTGACCCATTTATTCTCATTTCATTGTTTTTCTGCATTAGGTATAAGGTGTGTGTGGGTGAGTGTGTCTTTTAACATTAGAGATCTTTACAAAAATTGCTTAAAATTTTCAAGTATCATTCAAATCTACAAAAGTAATGAATTAAAAAAAAACTTTTCTAATGGACACTGGTACCCCATAATGCTTCAAAATAAAGGTTATCAAATTTGGAAAAATCTGCTTAATGTGTACCCTGCCTGACAGTCCATACAATGTGTTGTCATATTTAAGACTCCAAGGAGTCTTGCAGAAAACATCAATTTAATTTTATTAAAATCACTATTTTACCACTTTATTGGTTCAAACAAATTTTTTGTTGTAAATTTATGAATATCTTATGAATTTTATGTTTTGCAACTGGACATGCAGGCAAACAGTTCACCTTGACTGTGGAGTCTTCAGAAACTGTACTTAAACATGTGATTTTCTCTAGTTCACCAGCAAATACCTATGTATGGTACTAAACTCTACAGTTCTGTCTTTTTAAAATATTTATATTGCCCTGCATTTACTAACTTTCTGAATCTTTCTTGGTTATTTTTATACATTTCTCCATTGTATCTGATTCCTATTTCAAAGAAACATGCCCTGTAACTTCTTTTCTCATGTTTTTATCTTTATTATTAGTTTTATTACTCTTTTTGTTGCTGTGGTTGTTCAGTTTAGCTGCTGTTTTATTATTACAGGCAGAAATGGTGACATTTTTATTTTGCATATTATAAGGTTGGTTCTGTATCCCTGTTGATATAATAGGCCATTGCTTCTCCACACAAAGAAAGAACTGGTTTTGGTGGTGCATTGGTTTCTTGTATGAATGCCAATTGTACAGTGGAAGTGTAAGCTTCCTGCTGGAGGAAGTACTATAAAAATGCTAGTTCTTTCTTCCATCGTTTGTACTCTGAGTCATCAACAATACAGTTTTTCTTTCATCAGTATTTTGTAGAGAAGGAAGTTGAGGTTTACTTAGGTAAATCAATCTGCCTAAGATAATGTAGCTAATAAGGGACAGCCTAGACTTGAGCCTAATTTACTACAATTTACCTAAATGAATAAATGAGATTGCTAATAAAATGGCACTTTATGATAATACAGGAAGAGTACAATGTGTGGGAATGGATGCTGGAGGCTGAAAAATCTTGAAAGATTGTAGCAAAAGTTTGAGAAATCAAGTTAGAAAATGGGCCTATTGTTAAAATATGCATCATTCTTTGACAAAAATGGAATATTAATCAAGTAGAATTTATTTCAATGTCAAATATACAATGGAAATAGTAAGGTGTATATAAACCATTTCATTAGGAAGTCAAGGTCCTTGCATTTGAAGATTGCTAGTATTCCAATTTAAGTGAATCAATGTATATAATTAGCCATACATTAAAATAAGACACTGTCCTAGATGCTATAAGACATATAATTTAAAAATATAATCATTGGTTTCATGGCACATAGCATTAAAGAGAGAAAGAATATATATATTGTCCAAAAGTTAGAATAAAATAAATATATGGCAACTAATTCTTTAGGTAGATAATGGATCAAATTTTAAATCTAATTTTTTTTCTAAAAAATTCAGGTATGTGCAGGGAGTTTCTGTACATTGGAGTATGAAGGAAGCAGATAAGTTGATGCTTAACAACAATCACGCCATTGGAGTGGGAAAATTGTAGCAATTCTAGCAGTTCTAGTACTTGGGGCAACAAAATATTTATTAATTCACTTTATAGTGGAGAAATCTGGCAGACACCATCCTACTAAGGGTTGAAAGTTAATATTACCAATGATGGGATAAATCAACATCATGTACCTCTTTATATGGTATGCTGAGAACGGAACATCATTTTGATGGTGTTTCTGCCAAAAATTGTAACCTGAATCTATTTATGAGGAAATAGCTGAAAAACCTAAATTGGAGGGCATTGTACAATATCTGCCCTGTATTTGTCAAAAATATCAAGGTCAAGACATATAAATCAAGTAGCAATTCTCTAGATTCAAGATGATTAAAGGGACATGATGACTAAATGCAAAGTAAAATCTTGAAAGAGATCTTGAACAGAATATAAAGGAGTTAAGAGGAGGATGTTTTGCTTGTTTTTATTATAAAGGTCAATATTTGGATAAGAACAAATTGTAAATGGGATCTGTGGCTTAGAAGTGTTAATTTACAGATTGAATATGTATATTGTGTTTATATAGGATAGTATATTTGTTCTTAGGAGATGCAAAGTGGAATAATTAGTAGTAGTGACCACCATTTTAGCAACTTACTCTCAAGTACACACACACACACACACACACAAACATGCACACATGCATATATACACACACAGTTATATGGTGAAAGTCGTCCTTTAAATTTCTTATACGATACCACTGCTGATGCCATAAAAGCATAAGAAGACTGAAATATGTGAAAAGGCACAGGAATTAAGAGCCAACATAAATAATTCAAATTCCTGGAATCAAGATACATTGTAAAACTTACATTTTAAATGTTTTTTTTGTGTTTGTATGGATCATACAACAAATAGGTAAAATGCAAATTTAAAAGGTGACTCATTTCTTCAGTTACTTAAAATACAAATTTAAAGTCCTTAATTAAGTGAGGAGTGGAAATAAGGAAAGTGCTTCTGTTGTTACAACCAGCATTTGCTGAGTTCCCTCTATGTGCTCAGTAGATGGGGAGGCTGGTGGGGAATGCAGAGCAGTGTGGGCCACAGTTCCCCTCCCTAAGGATATTACAATCTAGTTGAGAAGACAATACCAATATTTAAAAGACAGAATTGATTTATACAAAGCAGCAATCTCTTTCAACAATAAGTCTCGTGGAATTGATTGAAAACACAAGAAAAATTCAGAGAACAACTTTTCGGCAGGAAGTGGTGTTCTCTGTGTTGACAAGGAAGCTTTTAAGAAGATGAATGAATTGAATAAAACCTTGAAAGGTGAGCAAAAATTGTCTGAAAAAGTATGGGAAAGAAAAAATCAAGGTGAGATGGATGAAGGAAGCCAAGAGAACAGAATGGAGAGAAGAGTATGGCTTTTGGGAGAAGAATGGAAAATGGAGAAAAGAGGTAAGTAAAAAGTTGATTAAAGGGGACTAGGAATCCAGGAAAGTTTGCCAGACACAGAGGGAGTAAAGAAAGATTCTTCGAGCTAGGAAGTGACATGATAAAGTTGACTTTGAGTAAGTTGATGGAGAGACCAGAGCTAGAAAAAACAGGCCAGGGGATGACTGAAAATAAGTCAGGAGATAGAGAGCTAAGCTAAAGCAAGGTGTTGGTGCCAAGAATAGAGATAAGTTATTTAAATAGAGGAGTTGTTTCCAGGAAAAGCTAGAAATTGTTGGTGTAGTCTCTCTTCAGGAAACATATACATTGAACATTAGCTACTCTTGGGACCATTTAATAACAAGACGAAATACGGAACCAGTAAAACACAGTAAAAAAAAAAGTGTGCACCTGTGTGTGTATTTCACCACCAATTCTCCCAACCCGAGGAATCAGTTCTTCTTGGTAAATGAATGGGAAATGAGAGCAGGAAGAAAGGCACCTCCATACAAATTCCAAAATAGTTTGATGATTGAAAGATTTGAGTCACACAGAAACAGCAAGTTCACAGTGCTAGTTTTCAGTTCAGTGGAGTGACTTGCAGTCTCCAGTCCTGCCCTGTGTCTTCTCATGTCTTTTTCCCTGCTGTACTCGCCAACTCCATTTGTTTTCTTACATGGTCTCACTGCTGAAACACCCTGCATGCTGGATGAGGTAGGCACGCCTCTTCTATGTGCTCTCTGTCCTGTTTACTCCTATCAGAGTTCTCTTCACATGTTATTATAATTTCGTATTTACCAAACATATCTCGTTAGACTACAAGCTCAGAACAGAATTTTTAAAAAGAAAAAAAATGAGGGAAACCCAAACCAAACCACAATGTTGAATGAATGACAAAGGCGATGTCTGTCCCTAGGAAACCTATATTCTATGACGACATGGGGCAGGAGAAGGAAAATGACAGGAGAAACGTGGTCTGAGATGCAAGTAGGAATTGTGTACCATGAAAATGCTTAGCTTGCAGGTAATTTCCAGTCAGGTAAAGACCTTTATATCCTCACATGAGCAAAGTGCTTATCTGGTCACCTAAGTGTTTGGTCTCTTCCCAAATCCTTTGTGAAAACTCTGTGAGGGCAGTGGTCAGGAAAAACATGCAACCTGGCTTTCTTGGCTCTGTGTCACCATTTTCCAATAAATGTCCTTTAACGGAAGCCTTGAACACATCAAGACCTGTGTCCCTCCTTCTTTGACATTCTTCATTGGGGAAAAAGAACTCATGAAAATGGACTTCTCGGCTCATGCCCTTTCATGATGAAAACTGAGAAAGTAAAATTAAGTTAAAATTTAATGAAATAAATCAACATAAAATCACAACGTGTGAAAAATAAAATAAAATTACAATGTGAGAAACTAGTAAAAAAGACTCTCAGGTGAGTTGAGAGGCTACCTAAGGAGGTGTCTTGCTCTTAAATTTGTGGTGAATTGTTTTAAAAAAAGCAATCCTGGGGCACCTGGTTGGCTCAGTCAGTTAAGTGTCTGCCTTCAGCTCAGGTCATGGTCCCAGGGTCCTGGGATCGAGCCCCACATCGGGCTCCCTGCTTGGCAGGGAGTCTGCTTCTCCCTCTCCCTCTGCTGCTCCCCCTGCTTGTGCGCTTTATCTCTCTGTCAAATAAATAAATAAAACCTTAAAAAAAAACAACAAAAGCAATACTAAGACCCCCCCCATTTAACAGTTTTTAGGCATCTAGTCTGCTGTGAGTCCCCAGAATTCGCATCTTTTCCTTCCATCTTTTGACATTCAAGCACTGTTACTCTGCACATTTGGAAACTGGAGTGCAGGAAGCTCAGCTCCGAGCCTGGGGTAATGCCTGTATGCAGTATCACTCTTTTATCAAAGGGATTTTGAGAAACTAACTTCCTTTAGTGGCTCTTGGGGAAGACAGTAATTGATTCTTTGGTGTGGCTATTGTTTTAACTGCTTCATTATTCTTGTTGTGTAGGTTTTGTGTGCACAAATATTTGGAAATGTGTACCAGGTTAAAGTGGTTTATTTTCATTGGGATAAAATGACATTTGAAAAGTGGGAATACAGAATCATCTGTTTTTCCTTCAAAAAGCTCTCAACAGTTTACAATGGTTATTTTGGTCCTCATTTCCTAGGTAAGATTGTCATAACCCCAGACTCCTTGAGACTTTCAACAAGAATGGTTTATTTCTCAATTTCCGATAGCAGCTGTGGGTTTTATGGGGCTCAACTCCGCACATTTTCTCATTTAAGGATTCAAGGTAAAGGAAGGGCCCTTATCTGGGACATGCTATTCTTGTGTCAAAGGAAAAAAGCAAGAGAACTGGCAAAACATGCTAGGGATATATATCACTTTGGATTAGAATCCTTTGGTTACAGCACATCACATGGCCAGGGCTGCCAATGGTAGAGGGATATACTGCTCCCCAGGAGGGCACTGCAAATCACATAGCAGTGAGCAGGTAGAACAACAGTACCCTACTCCACAGCATCTACCTGTGCAACAATTCTTTTTCTTTGTTCCCTCCCATTTCTCTCTCCCCTTTCTCTTCTACCTTCTACTTTTCTACTCCTTTTTCTTCTGATGGCAAAATATTATAAAATCGCTCTCTTTCTATGTTGCTCAAATGTAAGCAATGTAAAGTACAATTTTACAAGAAAATTGTACCTGTGGACTTCTGTCATTGATTGAATTATTTTTAACATAATGTTATTTAAATATTTACTGTATAAAACTAGTATAATTTTCTTGTACTTATATCTCAAATTTATACATTAAATACAAGAAAACTGCAAAACATTAACATTTAACTTCAAAACATTAATTCAGTATATCCAATGATACTTTTTGGCATAAACTGCCTTACCTATGTCAAGTTAAATTGAGGAGAGAAGTATTACCTGGCCTAGCTCAAGGGATAGTATTTTTACTGTAAAAAGTTAAGGCAGAAAATGTCCATTCGCATTAATATGTGCAAAAATGACATTAATGCATCTAATTTATCTTTGTTTTCTATATGCCTGCCAAGATGTCTGGTTCATAGTAGATGTAAAGAAATTATATGTCAAACTTTATTTACCAGCTCAGGATAATCAGACCCCATATTTAACAAATGTTTAAGAAAATGATCCCTCAGCTGTTTAATGAATGCCAGGCATCATGTCAGGCACCGAGAATATGATGGAAAGCAAAACAGATTATTTCTCGGCCTGGAATTAAAAAAAGGGAAAATAAATGTGGTAAATGCTAAGGTATAGAATTATTGGTTGCTCAAGAATTTTTAATAAGATAATTTAGTTGGAAAGATTGGAAAATGATGATTTAGCTAAGATATAAAGGGAAAGAAGAGTTAACTGTGGAGTAGAGGAGAAAGGGAGAAGGTATTTCTGGCAGGAACCACCAGTTATGAAGTCTATGTGGAGGGAGGGGGCCACAGTGCATCAAATAAGGCCAATGTGTTAGACCACAGGGAGAAGGAAGGAGCATGGAGAAATATAGCAAAAAATATATCTTTTCAGTGATGTGGAAATTAATAAAACCAAAGGC
The DNA here is from genome assembly GCF_054177405.1 of Leptonychotes weddellii. Classification (NCBI taxonomy): domain Eukaryota; kingdom Metazoa; phylum Chordata; class Mammalia; order Carnivora; family Phocidae; genus Leptonychotes; species Leptonychotes weddellii. The sequence continues at coordinate 165,180,697 of NC_138370.1, read as the reverse complement.
ATAAAATAATATGAGAAGCATATTTGTTTCAAAAAAATAAAACTTGCTGAACTTATCACAAGAAGATTGGGAATCTGTGATACTCTGGCTCAAGTCTGTTTCCTAACCATCCATACCCCCACAAGTCAATAGACACGAAAGTTCTACCAAAGCAGTGCAAGCCACAGGAACAGCAGCTTCTGCTGCTATCAAAAGGGACTATCTCGATTTGTAGCAGTGGTGATGCCCACTCTTAGTGGCAGGAAAGACCAATGGCTTTATTAGCCTGATGTGGTAATTGTTGGACCAAGTATACAGGAACATGCTTGAGGCTTGACTGAGGCTGATGACAGAAAAGACCTACAACAACCACATACTCCTGACCAAATCTGAGGATGCTCACATGCACATAGAAAACTAAGAAGGACTCAGTGGAAAGTCAGATCTGGAGCAGACATGAGAACGATCTGAATTTGAATGAACTTTGCTACATATGCACATACATCTCATATGCCGCATACAAAGAACTTACTGGCTTGAGGTGGGTGAGCATAACTTCTGTCCAATTGTTAGTTGATGACTAAAGTATGCCAACACTGAGTGACCTCTTAAAAAAAAAAACAAGTATAACAAAAAAGAATGGGGCAAAGATATCAATAGTTGAAAACTGAAGAGGAGACAGATTTCATAGATTTAGCCCAAGAAACTATTAAATGGAAATAAGAAAAGAAAAGAAATGAAATAACAAACAAAAACAACCAACAATCATCATGGAGAAAGAAAAAACACCAGAAATCAGTTGTTCCTAGTTTCTCTAAAATGTCCAGGTTCCAACAAAAAATGTGGAGACATGCAAAGAAACAAAGATGTGTGGCTCAAACCCGAAAGAAACAGTCAATACAAACTGTCTTTGAGGGGCCTCAGATGTTGCACTTGGCATACAAGAACTTCAAAGCAACTATAAATGTGTTCACAGAACTAAAAAAAAGCATATTTCAGGATTTAAAGGAAAGCATGACAACAATAAATCAAAAATAGGTATGGTAAAAGAAGAATTATAAATTAAAATTAAGAACCAAATTAAAATTTAAGAAAGGAAAATAACTGAAACTAAAAATCTGTTAGTGGGACTCAACAGCAGAATGAATAACTAACTGAAAAATCTCCCTCAAAGAAAAGCCCAGGCCCAGACGGCTGCACTGGAAAATTCTATCAAATAT
>NC_138370.1:165173425-165179398 GCF_054177405.1 Leptonychotes weddellii | reverse complement strand
AAAAAAAAAAAAAAATTACCACACTGAGTCTAGCAATCTATGGAAGGATTATACACCATGGCCAAGTGGGGCTTATCCCAAGAATACAAGGTTGGTTGAACAATTAATTAATGTTAATTAATTAATATTATATACCATATCAGTGGAATGAAGGACAAAAACAACATGCTTCTTTCAATAAAAGTAGAAAGAGCATTTTAAAAACTGTGACACCCATTTATGATAAAAGCTCCCCCAAAAATTGGAACAGAAAAGCACTTACTCAACCCGTTAAAGGGCATCTTTTGAAAATTCACAGGTAACATCAAAGTTAATGTTGAAAGATAATATATTTTCTCTAATATTTGGAATAGGGTGAAGATGTCTGGTTTGCCAATTCTACTCAATGTTGTTAACTGGAGTTCTAACTAGTATGATAAGGCAATAACAGAGAGAGAGAGATTCATATTGGAAAAGTAAAATCAAAATGCCTACATGTTATTGATACTATTTGAACAAAATTTTAAAGAATCCATTGGGATGAGGATGGTTCCTAGAATATAAATGTTAAGCAAATTCTAGGATATAAAATCAATGAACAAAAATCAATTTTCCTTCTATACACTAGCAATGAAAAATTTGAAAAGTAGATAAGCAAAACAATTCTTGTTATAATAGCATCAAAAATAATAATATTCTTGGGACCCCTAGGTGGCTCAGTTGGTTAAGTCTGCCTTCATCTCAGGTCATGATCTCAGGGCCCTGGGATTGAGCCCCACATTCAGCTCCCTGCTCAGTTAGAAGTCTGCTTCTCTCTGCCCCTCCCCACTACTCCTGCTCTCTCTCTCAAATAAATAAATAAATAAAATCTTTAGAAAAAATAAATAAAATTTCTTAGAAGACAATTTGCCAGACACACTGAAAACTACAACACATCCCTGAGAAAATTAAAGATGATTTGAAATAAATGGAGACTTTTCATTTCATAGAATGCAAGACTCAATATTTGTTAAATGATGATTTTTCCAAGATTGATCTATAAATCCCATGCATTCTCTTTCAAAATCCTAGTAGTCTTTTTTAATAGAAATTGATAACTAAAATTTATATGGAAATTCAAAGAACTGAGAACAGTCATAACTCTTGAAAAAGAAGAAAGTTGGAGAATGTATGCTATCTGATCTCAAGGCATACTATAAAGGCACAGTAATCAAGAGAGTGTTTGGCACAAAGATAGGTATATAGATTAATGGAACACAATTGTGAGTCCAAATGATGCAGAGACAATTGTAAATCTCTATTCAAAAAGAAGAAGGAGGTGGAGGAAGAGAAAGAAGACAGGAGGAGAGGAGAAGGAGGAGAGAAACTTCGACCTTTAACTCGCACCATATATAAAAAATTAATTCAAAATTGATCAGAGAGCTTACTGTAAGAGCTAAAACTATAAAATGTAGGACAATCTTTGTGACCTTAGGTTGGGTAATGAATCCTAAGATATGACAATGATAAAAGCACTTACTCAACCTGCTAAAGGGCATCTTTTGAAAAGTTAATGTTGAAAGATAATATATATTCTCTAATAGTTGGACTAAGGTGAAGATATCTGGTTTGCCAATTCTACTCAAAGTTGTTAACTGAAGTTCTAACCGGTATGATAAGGCAATAACACAGACAGAAAGAGATCAATTCATATTGGAAAAGTAAAAGTAAAATGTCTATATGTTATTGATACTATTTGAAGAAAATCCTAAGGAATCCATGGGAATGAGGATGGTTCCTAGAAATATATATGTTAAGCAACTTCTAGGAAATAAGATAAAGGAACACACCAACTAGAATGGCTATAACCAAAATGAGAGACAATACCAAGATTTTACCAGGATGGAAAAATTGAATCTTTCATTCAGTGCTGCTTAGAATGTAAAATGGTGCAATCCTTGGGAAAACAAGTTGGCAATTTTTTACAGTGTTACCATTTCCCTAACACCCAGCTATTGCACTGCTAATAATCTTCCCCAAAGAAAAGAAAACCTATGTTCCCAAAACAATATGTACACAAATGTTCATGGCAACATTATTCATAATAACTAAAATTTGGAAACAATCCAAATTTCCACCATCTGGTAAATGGATAGACAAAATGTGGTAGTATCCATGTAAAACAGTATTATTTATCAATAAAAAGGAATGAACTACTGATACATACTATAAATATGGTAGAAACTTAAAACATTATGCAAAGTGGAAGAAGCCAAACACAAAAGACCACATATCTTATAATTGAATTTGGTGAAATGCCCAGAAAATGTAAATTTGCAAAGATGCATAGCAGATCAGCCATTGCCTAGGATTGTTAGCGAGAGTCAGGATTAAACATAAACAGGTACAAAAGAGATCTGGGGTTTATAGAAATATTCTACATTATGGTGAAAGTTAAATACTCTGTAAATTTATTAACAATTGCTGAATTATACAAGTACGGTGGGGAACTTTTATCATATGCAAATTATAACTTCATAAAGCTATTGAAAAATGAGTGACTACAGGGAAGAGAACTATTTGGTGGGTGGTGGATAAAAGATTAGGTACAGAGCATTGGCTAGGGATATATTGCTCAAATCCAGGTAAGATTAAATTGAAAGCACCATGTATATACTGATGTACAGAGTTAGAAATGGAAGTGACCCTAGAGAGTTTTGTCTTCCCACACTACTGGATTTTAAATTAAAACTCAATATGAGTAAGTGAGTTTTCTATTTTCAAATAGGTAGTTATTGGAAGAATCCAAACTAGATCCTCGGTCTGTTGAAATGTCCAGAGCTCATTGTATGATTCATTTACTCAAAAACTGTTAAAACTCAGCTGAAATTGTTAAAAGCAAAGTTTTCTCTTTAAAAACATTATTGCTCTTTAGAATTGGCACAGAAAAGCAAATGCTTTTGTATGAAATGTGTTAGAATGGGCTCTGAGTACATATTGAGAAAGAAAATAAAACCAGCTAAAGGTGTTTTTTTGGAACTTTAAAAAATTTGAATGCATTTTTTTCCAAAGGAAACATAATGAATACCAATTTGTCTCTAAAAAACCTATTAGCAGTGGAAAGTATTCAGAATGCAAGCAATTTCCTTGAAATAGTAGGCAAGATGTAAGCCTGATTGTATTTGTTCCACCTGGCAAATTAGGAGTGGAGTTTGGTGGGTGGTGGTGGGGAGCGGCAATGACATCAATGAGATCGGTCAACTCAGACAGTAAAAATTTTGGCACTCAGTTTAATTTATTGATTTTAGAATCACTACTAAATCCATTTGAGATCAAAGAAAGAGCGAGGATTCCAAAAGCCACATCCTCCTAGGAATAAGATAAGCAAATTCTCGCTTATTTGCCCTCAATTACTGAATTGTATTTCTGGAGGGAAAAAACTGATCTATGTTCAACATCTCTGCAATTTCAAGGTGACAAGCTTAGCCTGTGAAACACTACATGTATGGAAAATCAATCCAAGGAATTCTTTTTCCAGTGAAGCAGATGATATTTTAATAATTAACCTACCATCAAGTGACACCTACTATAACAAAAATACCTTTCTTACAATGAATACTAAGAGCTTAATATACAGTGCTATTCTTATTCTATAAGCACCTACTTTGGTGAGGGGTAAATCTAGAGATTGTTAATGCAATGCTGGCTGATTGAGAGGCTTTGTATAGATTCAGATCTTCATCATAAACGTACTTGGATTATGGTGATCGTAATCTAGGTTCTCTAGCACTTTATGGTAAATATCCCATGGGATGGAAAGATTTGAAACATAATGTTGGTAACATCACTAATTATCTTTGGAAACTCAGGGGAAATTGTTTAAAGTCTTTGAGCCTTAGTTTCTCCTACTATAAAATGGGAGTAATTAGTCCTGTCATCCTTATCTCAAAATACCTGTATTGGACAGTTTGGACTAGGCTGTGTTATGGTACATTGAAAAAAATAATAAAATAAAATAACCCTACCTACCTTGCAGCTATATTTCCTGGAATATGTGGTATCTAAGGTCACTGTAGTAGGGAATGAGAGGTGAAGAAAGCACACCATCTCTTAATTGCCTCAATCTGGAGGTGACACACATCATTGTCCCTCACATTTCATTTGCCAGTAGTAATCACATGGTCCCAACAAATTGCAGTGGAAGCTGGAGATATGGACTACTTGATGAACACAGTTATTGCTCAGCATTGTTGATGACTATAATGATGATGATGATGATGATAATGATATAACTAACATTTATTGAACATATAGCATGGGCATGATGATGTGTTAAGTGCCTAATAGAATCTATTCTACAATCCTCTCTGAAAAGTACTATTATGCTTTCATGAGAAATTAGAGGTTTAATTGCTTTATGTTTTTGTCCAAGCTTACATAGTTAATAAGTGTTGAAGCTGGTAGTCAGATTCAGATATTCTGATTCCAAAGCTTTTCCTGTAAACCACTATGCCATATATTACAGACATATGTGAGGCAAATGTAATTCTCATAGTGCCAAATGCCACGTCATTGTTGATTTAACTTTCCCATGGTCCTTTGACAACTATCTGGGATCTAAATTCAATAGTGTTGGATTCAGGTTCAATGGATTGTCATGGGACATAGGAGTGAGTGATTTCTCATATAGAACTATTGCTGGCAATGTCCACAATAGCCAAACTGTGGAAAGAGCCAAGATGCCCTTCAACAGATGAATGGATAAAGAAGATGTGGTCCATATATACAATGGAATATTACTCAGCTATCAGAAAGGATGAATACCCAACTTTTACATCAACATGGATGGGACTGGAGGAGATTATGCTAAGTGAAATAAGTCAAGCAGAGAAAGTCAATGATCATATGGTTTCACTTATTTGTGGAACATAAGGAATAGCATGGAGGACATTAGGAGAAGGAAGGGAAAAATGAAGGGGGGGAAATAGGAGGGAGAGATGAACCATGAGAGACTATGGACTCTGAGAAACAAACAGGGTTTTAGAGGGGAGGGGGAAGGGGGGATTGGTTAGTGATGGTGTATTAAGGAGGGCACGTACTGCATGGAACACTCGGTGTATTAAGGAGGATGGTGTATTAAGGAGGGCACGTACTGCATGGAACACTCGGTGTTATACGGAAACAATGGATCGTGGATCACCACATCAAAAACTAATGATGTATTGTATGCTGACTAACATAATAAAATTAAAAAAAAAAAAAAGAACTGTTGCTGGCTTTGCCAGTACACGCATTCCAATTGTCATTGACACATTACCCTATCTCGTCTCAATACTCACTATCAGTCCAAAGCAGATCTTGGGAAATTCAACTCTATTCCCATTGTTGGAGAAGGATCACATCAGGCTTTGCAAGCTACAGTGGTTGGTGACTTGAAAAGCAAGGACTATAATGACATATGGCATGCTGAAATCAGAATAGAAGGAGAAAAAAGGAACTACAAAAAGTGGGAGAGCTGGTGCTAAAATCAAGCTATCACTCATCTCCAAACTTCATCTTTGCTAGGCCATAAACTAAGTATCATTTTTCAGCACGTTTAGGGGACAGGGTGGAATAGTGATTGAATTTTCATGAAACACCTTCTTTTGAACAAGCTTGGTGCTGTAGCCTCTGATCTTGCCTCTAGGAAACATGAACAATTATAAGAGATGGTCACAGTTTTTCTTTGAAGAGTATTTTCAAAGATTAACAATTTTTTTTTAATTTATTTTTTTTATTCTTATGTTAATCCCCATACATTACATCATTAGTTTTAAATGAAGTGTTCCATGATTCATTGTTTGTGCATAACACCCAGTGCTCCATGCAGAATGTGCCCTCCTCAATACCCACCACCAGGCTAACCCATCCTCCCACCCCCCTCCCCTCCAGAACCCTGTTTGTTTTTCAGAGTCCATCGTCTCTCATGGTTCGTCTACCCCTCCAATTTCCCCCGCTTCATTCTTCCCCTCCCGC
>NC_138370.1:165141555-165172925 GCF_054177405.1 Leptonychotes weddellii | reverse complement strand
AGAGAGTTGTTGCTATTCCTTTCTTTGATCTCCTGTTGGGTTTGTAGGTGTTCAGAATGGTTTGATCCCTATCCAGCTGAATTCCTGAGAGGAGACGAAATCCAGGTCTCCTACTCCTCCGCCATCTTGCTCCGCCCCCCTGTTTTTCAGATTAACAATTTTTAAATGAAGGTGTTTTTATATCTGTTTTTAAAGTTGACTATTGGTGACATTGCTCATGTTAATTGAAATGAATTGGCATCAGTTGATGTTTTTTTAATATGTTTTGTTCTTTATGAAAATATAAATCCTTAATGAAAACATTTTTAATAACACAATTTAAAACCAAAATGATGGGCTAATAGATATTATCTTATTGATGGAGTACTTTTCATATACAACTAGATACTATTTTAATTTCTTGATTAAAATCAGAATGGAACATATTGTCTGCCATTTTAACCTCTCTGAATAAATCCTGTCTTCTGTTTTGCTTTTCTTTTACCATGTAACAACTCACATTTGTACCACTAAAATCTTCAGAGATTATAAAACAATGACATATGCTTTAACAATGGTATTTAATGAACATGCTGCTGGGTTGAGAACATTATAATAGAGAAAGCATATTGGCTGTGATATTAAATGATCTGCAATTCAGAAAGGTAAGCTATAAATGACTAAAATATTCCTTGCTATTATTTAATTGTAACTCATTTTTCCAGGTATTCAAGGCACAATGTCCTTTATATAAATGGAAAGGAGAAGATGACAAAGCAATATCAATTTACATAAAAGCTAGTCCATTAATAACTTTGCAGATCAGGTTGAGGTCAAATATTCAATTAAGTTCCACTATAATGATGATTCTTTCTGCTAGAAATCTGATTCTCACCTATCCTGAAAATCAAATGATCCAATCTTGGGAATTAGTGGTGTCATGAGCAATTAGATTAACATGTTTGTATTCTGCAGTAAAAACATTAGAAGAAAAAATGCTTTTGTAAAACATTACAATTATATTAAATTTGAATTCCTGAAATGTTGTTCCTAACTTATAATCTATTCTAAAGGCTTTACATTATAGAAGATATTGATAGATGAATATAGGTTTACTCTTATCTAGCAGCGATTTTTTTGTTTGCCCTTCTTCCTTTTTGATTTTTTTGTAAACAAAATGTATTTCTTTCCCTAGGCTCTAGTTGTAAATTAGCATTTGAATTCAAATGACAGCATGTTCCTTTTCTTTTCCTGTACAATTCTTGTCACAAATGTGCTGTTTTTAATGGCAAATCAGCTAATTAAAGACAGTGTGGTATGGAAAATGAATGGAGTTAATTGAATTAGTATTAAAACACTTAGTAATTAATCACTTCTTGCATTGCAATTATTCAGAGCTTACAACTGTTGGCAAAGCTTACTCTTATCCATATGTTTTCTCAATATTATTAGCATTTAAAAAAAACATATTCTAGCTAGGTCCTAAATGTGCAAAAGTTTGCACAGTAATCATGACTTCATTTAAGAGTGTGTAAATCTAACATAATTCATAATGTTACTAACTCTTCCTTAAGATCCTATATTTAAATATTATCTTTCCTACAAAAAAAAGTTACCATTCCTGTACAAAGTGAATAGATATTGAAAAGAGGACTCTGAGACAAAACATTGCCTTGAAGCATTAATTTCCCTTGCAACCTGTGGGCTGCTCGCTAAACACCAGCTGCTCTTTACTCTTAGCATCTCTGACTTCTAGGATGATCTTGACCTTCAGGTCCCAGATATTTGAATGATTTTTCTCCCCACTCACCCTGCTTACCTGAAAAATCAACTAGCTCACATCTTGTAAACTTTTCCTCTAATTTGTGAGTCAGCCTAGAGAAAGCTTCCTAGTCTATAATGGTTACAGCTCTCCTTTGGAAATACAGAAGTTTCTGGAATGAAGATATATTATTGACAAACTGGATAATTGCAAATGGAAGATTGGCATGAAGAGTTGTTTAATTAAATAACTTTCAATTCTGTTATAGGAGAGCTTTGATTTTGGTTGCATAAATCAAGGGAATATGCTAGCATGATTTTTGTACAAATTTGTGATGACATTTTTCATTAATTTATTCACTCACCCATTCATTCAATTAATAATAGTAATACACTGGTGAGTCTCAACCCTCAAGCTGAACTGAGCATCTGAAACCTCGTTGGGTTATTTTAAAATAGACATGTTGATACCTTGGAAGATTCTTTATCAGTAGGCCCACAATATGTCCAGACAACCATATTATTATGGCTATATAAAAGATAAAATAATGATACATGCCAGAATTAAGAACCATTATTCCAGATGTTCTTCTAGACACTGGGAATATAAAGACCAATAAAAACGGTCTCTATAGGATCTTTCAGTCTAGAACGGTTATGAACCACTAAGTAAAATAATGATCCCTCTTACACATGGCACGGAGACTGAACAATTAACCATGGGAATATATACAGTGGTTGAGGAAATTTCCCACAGAATCATATTTATTTCTACATTTTGGAGTTTAAAATACAATCTAAGCACATTCACCTTATTATGTACACAAGAATATTGGGACTGATTAGAAGTAATAGCAGGAGAAATTATAGTCATAGATTCTTAGAATTAATATTCAAAACCATATTTCTAAAGTTTATTAGACTGTGGCATATGGATGCCAGGCCCAGGTTTTATTCACCATTTTATTGCAAGACCAAAACAGTAAGAGACACATAGAAAACACCCAATAAATTTTTTGTTGAATTAATGACTGACTGAATGAATAATGCAGCTCCAAAATGATTATTACATTGGATATCACTTTGCTTTGACTAAATTAATTTTGCTAATGCCCCCTATTCTTTTAGTGAAAGTCAAGGAAACCTTTTAAGTATTATGAAAGAGGTTTTCTGAACTGCTTCCCCAAATCATGACAGTTATAATGGCTAACAGAAATTATTTTCTCACCTGCTGAGCTAAGTACCTCACCTCTTTAACAATCTATGCAAAGTCAAACGCTATCGCTGCCAAGACGAGATTTTTGAATTCTACATCTTGGATCCTTCTTCCTAGAATATATCCAAAACCAGGTTTGCTGAACCCAAGCAACATGCTCTCAAGGCAATTACACTGCTGCTTTCCAATCCCTGACTGTTTTATTTTTTATTTATTTATTTTTTTTAAAGATTTTATTTATTTATTTGAGAGAGAGAGAATGAGAGACAGAGAGCACGAGAGGGAAGAGGGCAGAGGGAGAAGCAGACCCCCCGCTGAGCAGGGAGCCCGATGCGGGACTCGATCCCGGGACTCCAGGATCATGACCTGAGCCGAAGGCAGTCGCTTAACCAACTGAGCCACCCAGGCGCCCCCTGACTGTTTTAGAAGGCAAATAGCATTGGGAAGCAAATCCTGTCAAGAATTAATTATGGAATTAGGTGAAAATGACAAGGATGATAGAGAATTTGAGCCAATTTGGAGAATTAGCTGAAGAATTAAAGCTACAGTAATGTGGCAACATTTGAGAGGATTTATCGTACTCACAGTAGAGCTTTTGCCCTGATTTCAGCACATGAGTAAATAACGAAAAGTCTGACACTCTAATTATCAGTCTTGAGACAGAAAGGTGAGAGAATGACCTATCAAGATCAACTCCCAAGAAAAATAATAGCCCACACTCATCTAATGCTCGTACAACGCTGCTGTAATCTGAGCCCTGCCCTAAGCATGTTGTGAATATTGGTTCCTTCCAACCACCCTGTGAGGCAAGTCCAGTTATTAATTGCTCTCTTCCTATTGTTATGGATGAGAGACAGATCTGGTAAGTGTCACAACCAGGATTTGAACCCAAGCTTTCTGGTTCCAATGCCTATGATTTTAACCACTGTGCTCTAAGAGGAGAATTTCAAAACACCCTATTTTGAAGAATATGTTCTTAGAAGTTCCTACTGTTGGCTGTTCAGAGATGATAAGTGACATTTTTTTAAGATTTATTTATTTATTTTAGAAAAAGAGAGTGCATGAGTGCACGAGTGGGGGGTGGGGCAGAGGGAGAGGGAGACAGAAACAGAGAGAATCCCAAGCAGATTTCCCACTGAGTGCAGACCCCCATGCCTGCTAGATCTCATGACTCTGAGACCATGAGCTGAGCCAAAATTAAGAGTCTCGGCTGCTTAACTGACTGAGCCACCCAGGTACCCCTAAATACAATGTTTTATTGATCATCTAGCTTCCAGAAAATATTGCCATGTTTTCAAACTCCTCTGCCTTCTATTATGACACTGGTTCTCCATTATTGAAAAGCCAGCCTAATCAGCATTCCTTTTCCCTCCAGAATATAGTAGCATTAAGAGATCTATTGTTAATAATGACCCACTTATAGCTGAGATATTTGAGGTACAAATATGCACAATAGGCTCTCAAATAAATTGCTGAGATTCCATGACTCTGTAAAAACACTTAGCAGTTTCAGTGATGATGCCTTTGACAGTGTGTTAATGGTGGGAATTCTTTTTAACTGATGGCATAAATATATTTGGAAAATATCCCTGTGTTATGGGATATCAGCTTAGAGAGAGAACTGCTAAATGAAAGCAGGAGTTTAATGGATCAGTTTGTGACTTCTGGAAAAAAAGTAAAGAATTTAATAGAAGACTAAATTCTACTTGTGTGATCATCTCAGCTCTCTTTGAATAGCAGAATTTCAATTGTATCCAGGTGGTCTTGTCACAAAATCCAGCAAGAATCTTTATCCTTTTCTCAAGCCTTCTCAGACAGGCTGCTTGCCCTTAAGAACTGAAAAATCTCTCTTCTTTCCTCTTCAGATTAACCACAAGGATAGGAGAAGTGGGTTTATAAGCTTGGCATGATGTCTTTAAATTTGAACTTTGATAATTTGAGGCTTCATTCCAATCATGGCCTTGGTTGTCTTCTATGGTGTGTGCCCTGTATTGTTTCATGGGAATTCTTTTCCTCTCTACTAACAAGGCTGTAAGCTCGTGAAAATGTGATGTGACTGGCGTCTCCCAGATGTAGTCGATAATAACCTTCACCTGCAGGCTTAGTCCAGCCAAATTCCTGAGCACTTGTGAACTTCTGATCAGCAGCAGCATTGGCATTTGGATCTTACCTTCTTATGTTTCTTCCTTTGGCTGGATTTGTACATTCAGGGTTTAGTTTCTGGGTTGAGTGCTCCACTGCCCCTCTGGAATGGTAATCTTTCTTGAGTCCTAGACTGCCCTTTGCCACCTTGATTTCCCGGTTTTAATACTCCAGGTCACTGGAATCTATGTGTGAGGAGTTTAAGCTTAAAGAACATAAATGCCTTAACTCTGCCATTTCTAGACATTTGTCTTATTCAGGTAATGCTTGGCCACTAAAGGCAAGGCAATCCCTTTGTAAATCAAGGGGCTGGCTCCATCTTTAATGTTTGATTAAGGACAGCTTTCTAGCTCTACACCTGACTGTCCCCTTCTCCCCCACATCTAGGCAAGCTGAGAGGAAAGTCTACTTTCTCCTTTGGTGCTAATTGGAAGATCAAACCCTGCTCTCCTAGAAAATCTCATTATGTGAGTAAGAAACCTTTCACAACTTCTTTTTTTTTTTTAAAAGATTTTATTTATTTTAGAGAGAGCATGAATGTGAGCACTCCACACTGACTGTGGAGCCTGACACAGGGATCCATCTCATGACCCTGAGATCATGACCTGAGCTGAAACCAATAATCGGATGCTTAATAACTGACTGAGCCACCCAGGTGCCCCAACACTTCATGACTCCTATATATCTCTATCTATCTATATCTGTCTCCTCTGCTCTCATCTCCTCTGCCTTAATTCATTTCTCCACAGTCTCAAAACTGAATTATTGCACCAAGTTCCTAGCTAATCTCTCTGCTTTCCTTGACTCCTTAGAACATGCTGGCACCAGAGTTCCATAAATACAAGCCAACATGACACTCCTATCAAAAATTCTCCAATTACTCCACATTTTTGAAATATGACTTATTGGGAATTTTAAGGTTTAGACCTATTCATGCAGACTTACTTCTGGCTAACCTCCTCTTCACCTTTCATACTCCAACAGCAATGAATTGCTTATATTTTCTCTACGCCTCAACCCCTCCCCAATATATCAACTGCTTTTGCTTATGTGTACTCTGCCTAGCTAATCCTTTCCTATGCATAGGGCTTTTCCTACTCCCATCCCCCAACCTGCCGGGAAAAATTCTACTTATCCTTTAAGACTCAGATTGGAGGTCACTCTCTCCGATATCTCTGCTGTGACCCCTTAAGGCTGGGTTATGTGTCTCTTCTGTATGCATTTCACTTATTAGTTTCCATAGCATGTTTTGTGTCTACCTTTACCATTAGACTGTGATGTCCTTTAGGGCATGGGCTATATCTCATAAATCGCTGTAACTCCAGCACCTAGCAAAGTTCCTGACACATGGCTAATAAACTTTTATTGCACAAGGAGTCTTCAAGCCATAAAATGATTCACAGGAGAATTAATGGAGAAGTAACATGGTCCTAGCACTCCTCTGGGAATCAATGCTCTGTGTGTTGCTAGTGAGGTCACTTAACCTTTCTGCACCTCCATTCTCTCAGCTGAGAAGAGACCATCTATATTTTAAGGTTCTTCCCAGCTCTATATTTACTATGAAATACAGACTCTTCATGCTGCATTTACGTTTTTGATTATAGAAATTTAACAACTCCCTTGAGATACTTTGCAGACACTACACACGGAGTTAAGAAGCTATTGTGAACTAAGTCATTTACACATGTAGGTTTCCCATGAAAGTAATGTAACTAAATGTAAATTGAATAAACAAATACATTTTTGTAACATATAATCTTTAACTTTGTATAATCATTTATACATGTAAATATATGAATTTTTCTTTATTACATTGTTTGCTTCTGCAATCACGGTCACTTTTCTCTTGACACTGGATGTGAGCTGCTTTCTTCCGTAAAGCTTTCTGCTCTTTAAGGTCCAACCCAAAAGACACTGTCCCACTTCACCTTGAAGAAATCAGCTTCAGGTCTCTTCCTCTTCTTCCAAGAACAGCATGGGACCTTCCTTGATCTTCTGTGTCTCATCAATGTTAACAACAGATTGAGATTGACAAACTTGCTTTTCCCAGCTTCTCTTCCATTTCCTCCTCATCTACCTTCTATTCTTCCTCTTCATCACTAATACCACTAGCCAGTTCTGGACTCTGACCCTTCTGGTCCTTTCTTACGTTTCTGAAGTATGGACATTCTCTCATTGAAGTGAGCTCTAAATTATTCCACTTCATCATTGGTGAGGGAACAATTCTTGACACAATTACTTTATTATCTTAACTCATTAATAATTCTTTGGTGGGTTGTTTATGCATTTGCTGAAGAAATCTTACCTGTGGTACCACAGCAAGACCAGGAGACAGGCCATATTTGGGTATAGGTAACTTGCTCACATCAAATACTTCTTTATCCTTCATTAGATATGTTGAATGAATGTAGGGGACAAAACATCTTTGAGCCTTTTCTTTTAAATCTTGATCTTGGTCTAAAAACAATACTGATTTTTTTCTAAACATCTGTAAGTTTATCTGGATTAATTTTGATATCCCTCACAGACAATGAGAGGTTGTTGAATCATCCCTTTTTCTTCTGAGAGAAACAAAATTAATAAAGCTTTGCCATCCTTTCTGTACCTGGCCATTCCACCTCCCTGTGAATATGTGTGCTGGCATTCTTTGGACAATCAAACTGAAGAACCCATTTCATAGCCAGGAAGTCTAGACCCTGGCTGTAATGATAGTAGCAAAGAGCCCTGTCATTGTTTTGCCAAGGGATTCATTATAAACCCCTATTCTCATCATCTGCTGTTGTCAGACGTGGGGAGCAAGGATAGAAGAACCAGGATGTAGCTGGCAGAACACGATATGGATACTGAATCTCCTTACAACTGAAGAAAAAGACAATACTTTTCTTCTTGAGGTGCCTTCCCAAAGTGGAATATAACACATTTATTTTTTGCTGTAGCTCACAAACTATGCAGGTCTGTTCCAAAGTGACAGTGGTGCTGTATTTTTCTTTATCATGAACCCAGACATATATATGTGATTTTTAGTCAACAAGGTGTAAAACCCACTCAGATATCTTGAGTTTGTGTGTGTGTGTGTGTGTGTGTGTGTGTGGTGGACAGAGTGTGAATAGTTCTGATAAACTATGTACTAAAACCAAAGCATTATTTATTAAAACAACTTTTTTTTTAAATTAGAATTTACTGAGCATCAAGACTTTTATTATATTCAGGTGCAGTCTAATCAGTAACAGTTATATCAAAATTATCAATTAAATTGTATTTGCATGCCACTGGAATAATTTTTTCCTCAGTGTCTGGGGAACTTTTTTACTCATTTCTGTACGCTCCTGGTAGAATATAAGTTCTGTAAATTCACTATTTGAGTTAAAATTTTGACCCTGCATTTCCTCCTTATGTGGCCTGAGGCAAGATATTTGGCTTTCCTGTAGCTTAGATTCCTCTTCTATAAAATGGAGATAAATATTAGAGAAACTACACATAGATCAGGTTAGGTATACCACATGCATTACTACCTGCAACATGAAAACAAAAATATGTAAAATTAAACAAATTAGAATAGCATGTAATACATAATATGCTTAAAATATTATCATAGTAGATGCTGCTAAATATATGGGAGATAAGATGAAGTTGAGAAGGTATATAGATAATAACAATGTAGTAGTTAAGCCATATACAAAAAGTCTAATAAGAGGTAAAAAAAAATAATGTCCTCATAGAGAGGTGAATTGTGTTATAAGGATTCAAATTTGAGATATATCACTGACATTTAAATTTTCCTAAAAATGCATTGTTGTTCAGTCAAAAAAAATATCCAAAATGTAATACATTGTGCTGCATGCTGAAAATAGAATGGGAAAAAACATATGGTTCATGTCCTTATGGCGCTTTCAGTAGAGAAGGTATACACTGAATAATTTTTTGCTTTTATGGAATTGAGAATAATAAAGTTTGATGTCCTATGTAAACACATAAAAAATAAATCCAATTTAATCTGTTTGGAAGATAGGGAGGACGTTGTGGAGGAAGTAACTTTTTTGGCTGAAACCTAAAAAGTAAATAGTTACTGAGTACAGCAGGAAGTAGAAAGGAGAAGTAGTGGAAGGAAAAAAAACCCCAAGTTTATTAAAATCAGTAAGATTAACAAAAAAAGAAAGAAAGAAGAAAGAAAGAAAGAAACCTGACCCCAAATCAAAAGTCTTTCCATGCTTTGGGGGATCATCCATACCACTGTGTAAGAAAATTATCATGAAGAGCTAATGCAATAAAACTTTATACATTGATAACAACATAAATATTTACATCAAACTTTATTTTTTCTTATTTTTTAATTTAAATTCAATTAGCCAACATATAGCATATCATTAGTTTCAGATGTAGTGTTCAACAATTCATCAGTTGCATATACCATGCAGTGCTCATCACATCAAACTTTAAAAACTTCTTTTCCTACATATTGTCTCATTTAAATTTTACAGTTACTAGGTGACTTGCATATGAATTTTTACATTTTACAAAAAAGGTGAGTAAAACTGATAGGCCTGTGCAAAGTCAAACAGCTGATTTTGCCAGAGGTCATGTGATCAAACTGTAGATACTGAGGACGATGCATTACAGAGATCTAGCTTCTTTGTACTGATCAGGGTTCAGTCTGCAAATTGAATGGCAGGGAGAGTTGCTCATTCAACAAGTGCCTGATACCTACCAAGCACAAGGCACTGGTTTAGGTGTTAAGGATAAAGCACTGAACAATACAAGGCACTGTCCTGTCTCTGTGGAGCTTATCTTCTAGAGGTGAGAGGCAGAAATTATACAAGATTAATGAACAAAATATGTAGTATGTTGGTGAGAGCCAGGGCTTGGAACAAAAATAATGTAGGTTCAAACTCAACATCCAAAGAACAAATAATCCAATCAAGAAATGGGCAGAAGACATGAACAGACATTTTTCCAAAGAAGACATCCAAATGGCCAACTGACACATGAAAAAGTGCCCAACTTTGCTCGGCATCAGGGAAATCCAAATCAAAACCCCAATGAGATACCACCTCACACCAGTCAGAATGACTTAAATTAACAAGTCAGGAAATGACAGATGTTGGCGAGGATACAGAGAAAGGGGCACCCTCCTACACTGTTGGTGGGAATGCAAGCTGGTGCAGCCACTCTGGAAAACAGTATGGAGGTTCCTCAAAAAGTTGAAAATAGAGCTACCCTATGACCCAGCAATTGCACACTGGGTATTTACCACAAAGATACAAATGTAGTGATCAGAAGGGGTACGTGCACCCCAATGTTTGTAACAGCAATGTCCACAATAGCCAAACTATGGAAAGAGCCAAGATGCCCATCGACAGATGAATGGATAAAGAAGAAGTGGTATATATATATACAATGAAATATTAGGCAGCCATCAAAAAAACCCAAAAAACAAAACAAAACAAAATCTTTCCATTTGCAATGACGTGGATGGAACTAGAGGGTATTATGCTGAGCGAAATAAGTCAATCAGAGAATCAGATATGGGGAATCTTAATCTCAGGAAACAAACTGAGGGTTGCTGGAGTGGTGGTGGGTGGGAGGGATGGGGTGGCTGGGTGATAGACATTGGGGAGGGTATGTGCTATGGTGAGTGCTGTGAATTGTGTAAGACTGTTGAATCATAGACCCGTACCTCTGAAACAAATAATGCATTATATGTTAAAAAAAAAAAAAAAGAAGATAGTAGGAAGGGAAAAATGAAGGGGGGAATCAGAGGGGGAGAAGAACCATGAGAGACTATGGACTCTCAGAAACAAACCGAGCATTCTAGAAGGGAGGGGGTGGGGGTATGTGTTACCCTGGTGATGGGTATTAAAGAGGGCACGTATTGAATGGAGCACTGGGTGTTATAGGCAAACAATGAATCATGGAACACTACATCAAAAACTAATGATGTAATGTATGGTGATTAACATAACATAATAAAATAAAATTTAAAAAAAAAGAAAGAAAAAATAAAGTAGGAAAGAGGGATAAGGAGCACCATGTACAATTTTAGAGTGGTCAGAGAAAGTCTCAGTGGAATGGTAATATTTGATTAAAGACCTGTGGGAGAGGAGGGATACATCCCCATGGAGATCTCAGAGAAGGGAGTTCCAAGTAAAGGCAATTGTAGTTCAAAGGCCGTAGACAGGTGTCTGGGACCAGGTGTATGTTTTTGAAACAACAAGGAGATCAGTGTGCTTAGAACAGAAGGAACAGGGGGAGAGTAACAAGAAGAGTAACAAGGGGCCAGAATTTATAAGGCTTCATAGGGCGTTGTAAAGATTTTGGCTTATAGACTGAGGGAGATAGGCAGATTGCAGGGTTCAGAGCAAAAGAAGGATAATATCTGGGTTCTGTTATAAGAAAAATCACCTAATTTATTGTATTGTAATGAGACTCTGTTGACAGAAAATCTAGAAATGTCAGGAGGCCATCAGAATAATCCATGAGAGTGGGTATGGTCAGTGAATAGGAGGTGATAGAACATGATCAAATTCTGGATATCTTTTTAAGGTTAAGATGACAGGACTAGACTTAGGACCAAATGTGGGATATGCAAAGAAGAAAGGCATCAGTGAAAACCACAAGTCATATATCAGGCTCATTCATTTTCCAGCTATCCTTGTGGATATGTGTTGCTGTTGTTCACTGCATTTTTATTGTTGCTTATCTGTTTGTTAGTTGTTTTTTCTGAGTGGTTTGAGAAAGAATAGAAAGAGTAAGAAGGGTGAGGGAAATTAGTTGGAACTGGGGGCAAGTTCAAAGAACCTGTAAGAACTATATTCCTAGTAGACTTGCAATAAAAATATTATCACAGAAGGCAGGGCCCCATTGCTTTTTTGGTTTTTCACCTGGAAAACAGTTCTGTTACACAGGTAGAAATGACAGAAAATGGCAGAATTGGGTTATATGTTCTATGGAATTTGGTTGATTATAACAAAATCAACAGTAATTACCAACACAGCATCCTTGAAGCAATGATAACAGCTTGTCTATCCAAAACTCTCCTTTGGAATGTTTTTACTTTCAATACTATTTCACCTGGAGTAAAAATTGAAGTATTGTGCTTACACATAGAAAACCATGCTTACCGGTCTGCAATTTTTCTAAACGTATAAGTTGAATTGCTTTGAGAGCAAACACCTTGATGTGAGTACTTGGAAAGTGTACTTAAGGAGTAGCAGGGCAGATATTACTGCTGAACAATGACAAGTATGACATAGGTGCTAGACGTCACACTGAGGGGTCACTGCACACATTATTTCACAATGGCTGCCTCAGTAGATGAGCTGACATAACAACCCACTGCTGGTGCCGTAAACAATTGCTCGGAGTCACATGGATGAGTTGAACTAGAAAAAATGATGATGATAGATGAAACTGAATATGTATGACTCATTCAGAGCTGCCTTATTAGTCCAGGAGAACTAGCATAGATTCAGCATTGGAGAGCCTAGGTTCAAACCCCAAGCCTGCCATTTATTAGCTAAATGACCTTGAGCAGACCACTAAGCTGGTTTCCTCACGTTAGAAAGGAGGAAACTAATGTAGACTTACTGGAGAACCATGTGGATCAAATGAGACAATGCATGTGTAAAAATGGTTAAAATACTATATAAATATTTGATGTTATCATTGAACAGGCTTTCCCTTTGAAAAATGGAAAGGGGGAGAATAGGAATGAGTTACCAATTGTTGAATACTCTCCTTGATTTCAGGGATTGCCCATATGCCACTCCATTTAATGTAAACAAAAACAGCATATCTCTATCTAACTAACTATCCATGCATTCAACAATTTTGTTGTACATCTTGTCCAATGTCATTGTGTATGTTAGAGTCAAAATCCAAATTTAGGTCTGTTTTTGCTCCCAAGCGTGCATAATCCCGTTAATACTAAGTCATTGCCTGTGAATTTTACATGGAGCCACACTGTGTCAGAAATGGAAGAAGTAATAGAAATCATCTAGTGGAATGGTTTTCAAATATTTAGTTGTAAAGTCCTATTGGGAAGCTCAATATTTGCTAGATGTAGGGCTGCCCTTGTTAAAGCAGATATGGGAACTCCAAAATTACTTCTCCACTTGGCCCCCCTTCACTTTTCCTCTTGGGATTGTTCATAACTTAGGGTTTGAAAAACATGAACTCAGCTCATTCTCCTCAGTTTCAAGACTGAAAAACAGAGATTCATGGAGTTTAAATGATTTAACCAAGAGCACACAATCTTTTAATGGCAAAACAAGAACAAGGACCCCAGTTCTGTGGAACTTTAGTACCATATGCCCAATAGGCTTCCTACATTAGTCCTACAGTGTTGATATTTGAAGGGTCTGAATAAATTATATTCCTATTGCTCATCCAACTTCTGAACAAGTTAAGATATATATATAAAGGATTTTGTCATATGGAGACAAAAATATCATTCACATAATTGATGGAGCTGTTGGAGAGCATGGCTCACTGTGTGGTAACAGAAGACCTGAACTCTCATCAAGGAGGAACTTTTACCAATAAACTTACCATGGGGGACAAAAATGGACCAGAATACAAGCTTTCTGGAGACCGGACTCTAAAACTGAACTGCTGGTGGGTTGAGCTCTGCCCACCTAACTTCTTCTCCTTAACTCACCAGGTTACCATCCTCCATGAGAATACAGGGGCAGTGAGAGTCTAGCACTATCTTAATATAAGACCCTTGTTAGGAAGTGAAACATCAGGAGAATGGGCTTGTGACTCCACCTAAAGAAGGACCAGGACCAGAAATCTGAGGAGATTACATATAATAGCATATAGTTTTATTTTGTTTAAACTTCTGGTTTTAACTTCTGATTTGTTTGCTGTGCTATTAAATATTAACATTCTCATGAACATATCCAAGTGTTTGAGAACTTATCAAATTTATGAAGTTTTATATTTCCTGGTGGTTTCATAATTTATAGATGAACTTATTTCTGAAACTAAAAGCTATTGTAGTGAGATGTTATATAAGGCAAAACCAAATGTGGATAAATCTTGAAATAGTGTTTTTCTTTCTCATCCTGAAAGAGCAGAGTCAGAGTGGTTGTCATAACTTTAAAACAGAAGACATCCCAAGGAGAGAGAGGAAATTGGAGTCTTAGAATCAGGAAGACCATGCAGGACTAATGAGAATCAGATAAGGAGCCTGTAGATAGATAGTAATTGAGAAAGGAAGCTTGGAGGTAAAGGGGTATTTGAAACATACATCCTCTAGGTAATATTAAAGAGTTGTTGGAGATCTTCATTAAAATTCCAGTACGTCTTGAATCTATAATTAAAAGAAGATTACTAGTTGTGGCTTGAAAATATTTAAGTTAATTCAAAAACAGGTTGAGCATTTGGGAACATCAACTTAAAAAGTCTTCATTGAAAAGTCAGTGCACTGGGTGCCTGAGTGGCTCAGTCAGTTAAGCGTCTACCTTCAGCTCAGGTCATGATCTCAGGATCCTGGGATTGAGCCCTGCCCTGGGCTCCTTGT
Source organism: Leptonychotes weddellii (assembly GCF_054177405.1). Lineage (NCBI taxonomy): Eukaryota > Metazoa > Chordata > Mammalia > Carnivora > Phocidae > Leptonychotes > Leptonychotes weddellii. The sequence goes on along the minus strand of NC_138370.1, from coordinate 165,158,304 downwards.
TCAGTGGGGAGCCTGCTTCTCTCTCTCCCTCTGCTTTCCACTTGCCCTGCTTGTGCTCTTTCTCTGTGTCAAATAAATAAATAAAATCTTAAAAAAAAATAAGTCAATGCACTGTGGTTATTGTGAAGACCTTCTTACTAGGTAATTATAAGGTATGGTTTCAATAGCTAGGGGTTAAAAATAAAGTTAAAATGATTTTAATATGAAAATGAATATATATCTTCACTTTAACCTGTCCCCCCCAAAAAGAGAAAATTGCATAGTCCTTCTCATTATTTTCCCCTTTCCCCTGAATCTCAGTTCTATCACTAGGAGGCAGATCACTCTGGTGAAAAACCTGTTTCCACTAATGTTGCTGTTGTCACTACTCCAACTCATCCTGCAATTCTGAGCCTCAATATCACTTCTGCAAGGAGGTTTCCTATGATCTTTAAATAATAATGAGTTTCCCTGTTGTGTTTCTCATACCACCCTAAGATTCCTCCTGTTCCTTTTCATAGTAGACCCAATGATTTTGTTCATTTGGTCAATCAAAAATGTTTATTGGGCATCTATCCCATGGCAGGCATGTTTCTAGGCTCTGGATATACAATTATGAATAAGATAGACTGGATTGCTGTCCTTGTGAAGCACACATTCTAGTGGGGATACACCATGCCATAAAGGGTCTTAGTACTTCTTTGTTTTTCCTCCTGCTGTTTTCTAAACTTTTATAATAGTAGTTGATATTTTGTAGGTTCTCAATAGATAAATACTGAATAAATAATGAATAAACCAGAGGAAATTATGGAAAATAAATGAATGAATAAATATGTAAGATGTTGATAAATTCTCTGCAGAGAATTTATACCAAGTGAAAGAATTGATAGTGACTGACTTATCCTACATCAGTTGTTATGAAAGACCTCTCTGAGGTCTTGACATTGAAGCTGAGATATGCAAAACAAAAAGAAGTCAATTTTATGTACTATTATCCAGAAACTATCAGGTTATGAGAATGTCCAAGCAGTAGTGTGAGGCTGGAGTTTGAGATACATCAAAGGAAGAGAAAGGGAGAGAGGGAGAGAAATAGAGCAGATGAGGGAAAGAAAGAGGGAGGAGGAGAGAGACTGAAAGAGGAGGGAGGGGGTCTGAGAAACAAACTGAAGGTTCTAGAGGGGAGGGTGGTGGAGGGATGGGTTGCCTGGTGATGGGTATTAAAGAGGGCACGTACTGAATGGAGCACTGGGTGTTATACGCAAACAATGAATCATGGAACACTACATCAAAAACTAATGATGTAATGTATGGTGATTAACATAACATAATAAAAAAAAGGAGGGAGGGGTGGAGGGGGAGAAGAGAAGAGAAGGGAAGCAAGAGAGGAGGAGAGAGGCATCAAGGTGAACTAAGACAGCTATGAGTGAAAAAGCCATTTGGATTGGACCTTCTAGGCATAACTGTCACTATGTGGACTGGAGATGAATCATCTGAATTCCTTTCTCACAAAACTGAGGACAAAGGTAAAATGATAGTTTTATATCATTATGTCCTGGAGTTGTTCAGCAACAACAAATAATTGGAACATGTGTCTTTCACGGCCACTGCAGCATCCACAGAGCTCCAGTCCTGGCCCATATTAGGTGAGGGAAAAAATGGACAAAGTGAGGAATCACATCACTCACTGCTTTTCAGATTCTCTGAGCTTCAGTGTCCTTACATGAAAAGTAAGGATGCTACATAATTTTCAGAGTGTTTGAGAAAATTAAATCATCTAATATATGTATGTGTTTAATATTGTGCTTGCACACTTTAATCATGGAAGTGATAGAAGTACTTTATTTCATTCAGTTTTATCCACAATGCCTAAAGCATCACCTATTATATAGAGTCCTCAATTGTATTTTTTTAACGAATGAGGGAATGCAAACATAAAGTAATCTATCAGGCACTGTTCAAGTCACAAGGACCATGAAGAATAACAAATTGAGTATGTTACAGTGGCTCTAGGTATGCTGTCAGCTCTGGTACAGTAAGTACTATAGTCATAATCTGTGCAAGGGACTAGAAGAGCCAAAAAGGCAGCATTTGATTTGGTCTGGACAAAGTCAAGGAATATTTTACTAATGAAAAGGCTTTTGTTCTATCTTAGAGCATGCTTAATTGATGATTATGAATACATCAAGTAAGCACATTTCTAAAAAAGGAAATTTTGCTTTTGAAGAAAGACAAGAATGAGACTGATAAATCACATATCAAGGGGCTTCTAAGGGACTTGACGATTGGGGTTGGGCATAGGATAATGTAGGAGAATGAGACAATAATCAGTTGAGCAGAAATCAGATGATGAAGGGCTGCATATGTCACAACAATGAGTTTGACCTTCATTGTATAGGGAGTAAAGAGACAGTTACAAATTCTATTTAGGGATCTGGCATTCTCTGACTCTAGATCATTGTGAAGAATGGACTGGAATGCTTGAAATGAAGGCAGTCTAGCTAAGAGGCTGCTGTTATTACCAAGCAGAGAAAGTCAGTAGGGACAAATATGGAAAAATTAAATCGGGGTAATTTATAGGACCTAGTTGACTAATTATATATGGAAGTTGAGAAAAATAGTAGAGCCAAGGATGATTCATTTTGATTTGCATTACTAAGAACATAATGATACAATCAACAGAAATTTTTGTTTGGTGCAATTTTGGATGTTGTAGTAATCAGATATGGCCTTCCATAATACTACAAATAACTTCAAAATCTCAGTGACTAATGAAACCTATATTTTTCTTGCTTATATGACTACATGCTTGCACAGGATTGGCTTAGCGGGGCTGCAGGCTATGGGTAGAGCTCAGGCCTGTCCCACATGTCATTCATTCTTCTTGGACCAGATGCTACCTCGAGTATTACCTATGTCCTAGAAAATGCAGAAGCACAGGAGAATAAGCAGAAACATGCAGGACCTCTTAATGTATAGGTACTTAGCACACATGCTGCCATTTCCATCCACATTCCATTAATTAGCCAAAATAAGTAAAATGGCCAGTCCAATAACAACAGAGCAGCAACACATACGCTGTTCATACCAGGAAGCACTACATAGTCATATGACAAAGGTCATGGATATACAATTCTAATATATGGAAGGGAGTGAGCAATTGGAAACAATGACAAATTGATCATGACAGTGAAGTTAGTACATCAAGTAAGAATATCCTTGAGTATAGCTAACGGGAGAAACACCAGAAATTTCCATACAGAGAATCTTTATTGCCACGAAGCTTCATTACTCTCACTTCATGGTACTTTGAAGTTATTACTTTATCAGGGTTTCTATACTAAGTTAGTTACTTTTTTACATCACATTTGATTAATTTTTAGACTACTGCATGTAAAGAAAGCTGCCATAATAAAAAATCAAGCCAACTTTCTCCAATACTGACAAGTAACGAACAATGGCAAGTGTAGACGAAAGGTTGTTCCTCAAGAATGAACCTTTTCCTTAACAAATCAATACCACTCAGGCTTCAGGGTGCTGCTGTTTTTCCTAACACCAAAATATGGACTCACAACCGCTCTCTTACTGTCTGCAAACAGGAACAGTACAATGAGGAAGGAGGTAGATAACTTTGCTAAGGGTTCAGGAATGACAAATAGTAAATAGTCTAAGAAAATGTCAAGATAAGTTTAACTCCTCTTCACTTCATGATCCAGGCAGGGACCATTTTCCTTGGCTCCTAGACCACTCTCTACCCAGCAAAGGTGGTTATATAGGTCTACTTGGGAGTCCACCAAAATCAGTTGAAATTCATAGCCAAGAATAGGGCCCCAGAGATTTTTTGTCAAATGTTTGTGGTAGGTAGAATTAGGGCTTCCCAAAGATGATCATGTTCCAATCTCCAGAACCTCTAAATATGTTAGGTTACAAGGCAATGAGGAATTAAGGATATAAATGTAATTAGTTTTACTAATCAGCTGACTTAGAGAGATTATCCTGTATTACCTGGGCGGGCTTAATGTAATCACAAGATGGTCCTTCAAAATAGAAGAGGGACATCAGAGTCAGAAGGGGATTTGGAAATGCTGTCAGAAGAAGACATCAGAGTCAGAAAGGGATTTGGAAATGCTGAATTGCTGGCTTTGAAGTTGGAGGAAATGGACACAAACTAAGGAATGCAGCTGGTCTCTAGACATTGATGAAGGCAAGGATCATGTTATCCCTCAGAACCTTTGGAAGGAAAGCAGCTCTGCTGACACCTTGATTTTAATCAAGTGAGACCCATTTCAGATAGCTCACCTCTAGAACTATAAGACAATATATTTCTGTCTTTATAGGCCTCTAACTTTGTAATTTGTTACAGAAGCCATAAGAAATGAATGCAGCCTCTAAATCATTTGCTGATGACTGATAGCAGAAATGCCAAACCCCTTCAAAGAAAGAGCTCCGTCAACAGGTAATTAAATTTAGCCTATGGATAACCACACTAGAATGCGATAATTATCTCTCTGAAAAAGATACAGCCAAAAAACTAATTGGGTTTTTCTCCCTTTAAACAGTTTACCATTTATTCTTCCAGAATTCCCTTAAAAATACTAACAACTCTGATGATAAAACAACAACAAAAGAGATATCCATTTATTGGCCAGGTCCTAGAAATATGGCTTCCTTCCTTTCTGGTAGTGAGATAGAATCTCCTAAGGGAAAATCCAATCTTCTTCAACTAAGGTACAATCTTAATAGACCCTATGGCATTGTAAGCAACCCATAGGTATAAATAAATAGATAATAAAAATACATTATAAATAAATAAATAGATACGCTTCTTTGTATCACAGAGCTTTATGCATCATAGTAATCTCAATACTATCAAAATTCTTATCTCATTCCAATGTCAATGAGCTCGAATTGACTGCCATTTTATTTCTGACTCTCTTGAGTCTATCAGACATGTCTGGCATATAATTCCCTCTGCTGAAGTAATTGTAAACATTAAATGCTTGTCGAATTGACCCATAGCACTTCAAAATTTATAAAACAGTTCTGCGAATGAGATTTTGCATACCAGGTCCTTTACAAAGATAGCATCATGGACAAGCCTAGGATAAATCGGTAATATTAACATATTCACCATATTAAATTACTGGGACAATAAAGGAAAATTGCTAAAAGGAGAAAAATATCTGTGGGCACAGTTTTAAATAGGATGATTTATCCTAGAATATGTTCAAATTGATTGGCAATAGGAGTTCACATTGAATAAAAAGAGTTTACATTGAACATTTTGTTATTTTTAACTGTTTTTTTCATTTTTATTCATTTTTTTGTGTGGTATTCTGGAATAACTTTCCACTAATATTTTCCCCTTTCTCTAGAACTACGAAATGTAAATGAATTTAATCAATATGCTCTGAGGACTAATTAGTTATATATATCTTCAGGACATTCAAAACTAAAAATACTACAATTAAAAAAGTGAAAATACTATAAGTGATATTCCAGGAGTGTTATTAGAGGAAATAAAAGCCATTTAAAACAAACAGACTTTTTGGCAGTTGAATACACATGGGTTTCATCTTATATTACTATTTGGTGTGACTAAGTTAAATTTTCCAAGTAAAATAATGATTTGGTTGATATAATGCCCCCCAAGTTCTCATTTGGTATTTCCAGTCCTTGAATGTGTCAGGATCTATAATAGTTGCAGGACTCACAGTAAAATACTGGATGGCAAAAAGCAGGTAATAGTGGCCTGGGAAACACAGAGCAATTGGACTCGAATCTATGGATAATATTATTGTGGTTTACCAAATTACATAAAACAAATGCAATTAAATTATTTTAAACAAAAGCATTCCTGACTTCATAAGGCGGATGTTGCTTCACAGTCTATAAGTCTAGGACCCCCATACAATGAGGTAAAAGAGACATGTAACTATTTTGGAAAGAGAGATACTTACTCTCTGTGCTCATATACAACACATGAACAAAGCAATCAAAGGCTTCAGTAGCAGAGATATGTGCAGGTCTTTTCCTGGGGGTGCGGCTGGCTAACACCCAGGGGCTCACAGTCTGTCACAGCAGGATGCAAACAGCGGGGGCTCAAGGAAGGGGGCCCCAGATTTAACCACATGGAGGCCATGATTTAGGAAAAGACGATCTGTAGATATTTGTGGTGAATGAGACCTGGAAATGTAATTAGAAGATGTGGGGCCACATCAGCTGCAAAAATGGCAGTAAAACGTGAAACGTAGTGATGGTAGTGCTGTTGGAGAGTACGCATGTTGGTATTCCTCTGATTTTGCTTAAAACATGTAAAGCCTGTCAGTAGACAGGCATTAGATGGAATGGTGTGTGTGTGTGTGTGTGTGTGTGTGTGTGTGACCATCTTGGCTCTTAGTAATTTAGGCAGGTATTTTCACTTCTGAGTCCCATGAGAACACTGAAAACTAATTCTCAGAGTTGGATTTTGCCAGAATCTAGAAAGATTTTCTAATTATAGCAATGACCTAAGCAGCACAGCTGGTTTCCAATGCATATTTTGCCATCAGAAATGGAGTGAACCGACCGGGCTGAAGGGCGGAAGGAGACATGTTATTTCTCCTCCCCTTTCTGCCCTTTTCCCAGAGACTGAAGAACTAGGTAGATTTTCTGAGAAGCAATGAGTACAGCATTCTTCCTTTCTATCAGTACTTCTCATTCTAAGAATATTTACTGACTTCTATTTTTACAAAGATCAGGGTTGGAAAGAGAATTAAAGGAAGGAATCAACAGTGGCTCATTGCATCTTTGAAATGAGCATTTCCAGAAAAAAAAAATTAGTGAAGCAAAAACTGAAAGCATTCTGGAATTAGTGAAAGCTGTAGATTGCAGATTATAAAATTCATGTTTCTATGTGTGCAGAATGAGAGAATGGGGGTAGAAAATGGCTCCACTTTTATTTAGCAAAACTTTCAGATAAATTTCTTCTTATTTTTCAGCTGTATTGAAATATAATAGACACAGAATATTGTATACGTTTAAGGTGCATACTGTGATGATTTGGTACATGTCGATATTGAGAAATGTTTGCAACAATGAAGTTATTTAACACATATTTCACCTCCCATAATTACCATCATTGTTGCTGTTATGGCGAGAACCTTTAAGATTTACTCTCATAGCAACTTCCAAGCATACAATACAATATTGTTAACTATAGTCACCATGCTGTACATTAGATCCTCAGAAATGATTCCTTCATTAACCTGATGTTTTTACATTTTGGCTAACAACTTATTTCCCCTGCCTCCCAGTTGTATTCTCTCTGCTTCTATGAATTTGGCTTTTTTTAGATTCCACAAACAAGTGAGATCACTCAGTATTTGTCTTTGTCTGATTTATTTCACTTAGCATAATGCCTTAAGTTTTATCCATGTTGTTACAAATGCCAGGATTTCCTTCTTTTTTTTTTTTTTTTAATGGCTGCTAGTATTCCATTATTTATATATACTACATGTTCTCTATCCATTCATCATTGGTGGACATTTAGGTTGTTTCCATGTCTTGCTTATTGTGAGTAATGCTTTGATGAACACGGGGGGAACTGGTGTCTTTTCAATAACCCGTTCTCATTTCCTTTGGATAAGTATCCAGAAGTGGGATTGCTGACTTATATTGCAGTTCTACTTTTGAGTTTCTGAGGAATCTCTATACTGTTTTCCATAGTAACTGTACTAATTTACATTCCCACCAACAGTGCACAAAGGTTTTCTTTCCTCCACAGCCTCGTCAACACTTTTGTCACTTGTCTTTTCCAACAAGTGTGAGGTGATATTTTATTGTGGTTTGATTTGCATTCTCAGAGATTAGGGACGTTAAGCACATGTACGTGTCCTTATTGGTCATTTGTATGTCTTCTTTGGAAAAATGTTTATTCAGGTACTTTACCCATTATTTTAATTCAATTACTTGCTTTTTGTCTAAGTAACATGAGTCTCTCATATATTTTAAATTTTAATCCCTTGTCAATATATGAATTGCAAATATTTTCTCACTTTCCATACGTTGCCTTGGCATTTTTTTTTGTGGCTTATGCTTTTGGTGTCATATACAAAAATTATTACCAAGACTGATATCAAGGAAATTTACCCCTATGTTTTCTTATATGAGTTTTATGGTTTCAGGTCTTACGTTTAAGACCTCAGTCCATTTCAAGTTAACTTTTCTGAGTGGTATAAGATAGGGGTCCAATTTCATTCTTTTCCATGTGAATAGACAGTTTTCTCAATACCATTTATTAAAGAGACCATCTTTTCCCCATCGAATATTCAAGCCTCCCTTGTCAAATATTAGTTGACAATATATGCATGGGTTTATTACTAGTTTCTCAATTCTGTTCCTTGGTCAATGTGTCTGCTTTTATGTCAGTATGCACTGTTCTGATTAATGTAGCTTGTAATATAGTTTAAAATGAGGATGTGTGATGTGTTCAGCTTTGTACTTCTTTCTCAGTTTTGTTTTGGTTATCCGGGGTCTTTTGAAATTCTATACAAATTTTAGAATAGTGTTTCCTATTTCTTGAAAAATGCCATTGGAATTTTGATAGGAATTACATGGAATCTATAGATGGCTTTGGCTATGATAAACATTTTAACCTTATTAATTCTTCTGACCCATGTACATAGAATATCTTTCTTAACTTCCTACGTTTTTAACTTTCTATATCTTTTTTCCATTTACTTGTGTCTTCTTCAGTGTCTTTCATCAATATCTTATACTTCCAGTGTATAAATCTTTTACTTCTTTAGTAAAACATATTCTGAAGTATTTTATTGTTTTTGATGATATTGTAAATGTAATTATTTTCTTTATTTCTTTCTCAGATAGTTCATTATTAATTAGTGTATAAAAATGCATCCAGGGGCGCCTGGGTGGCTCAGATGGTTAAGTGTCTGCCTTTGGCTCAGGTAATGATCCCAGGGTCATGGAATGGAGCCCCACATCGGGCTCCTGGCTCAGCAGGGAGCTTGCTTCTCTCTCTCCCTCTGCTTCCCCCCCTTGCTCATGCTCTCTCTTTTTATCTCTCTGTCTCAAATGAATAAATAAAATCTTTTAAAAAAATAATAAAAATAAAAATGCATCTGATTTTTTTTTCTTGATTTTGTACACTGCAACTTTACTGCATTTAGCTATTTGTTCTAAACATTATGTGGTGGAGTCATTAGCATTTTCTATGTGTGAGATCATGTCATTCTTCCTTCCCCTTTCGTATGGTAATTTGTTAGTGTTTTGTTCCACTGTGTTGCTGATTCGCTCTCCCAGAACTATTTTTATTTATGGGTAGCTGTGTAATTGTTGATCTCTGTAGGGTCTGAAGCTGAGGGCTTCTACTCTGCTATCTTTGTGACATCAGATGAATTTCTTCTTGATGATGGCTATAGGATTATGTTTGCAATTAAACTTTCCTGGAGGTGTAAATCTGAAAAGCAGATTCTACCTAAAAGGCCAGTGGACAGTGACTAAAGCTGATAAGTCCTATGCCATGTCTCCCATTATGCAGGGAAAGTGTTCTAAGATGTTAATGTGTCTCCAGATCACCTATGGATCCAGTAAAAGTACAGATCTTGGGGCAGAGCCAGAGGTAGTGCATTTCTAATAAGCTTCCAAGAACTTGTTGCTGGAGGCTATGCTTTGGAGCTGGTGAGCCACACCAAATTAGAAGGACTCTGTTTTAAGATGAATAAACAAGAAAACAGGGGGAGAGGCAGATATAACCAAAAATATTGTAGGATGAATTACATAATATATAAGAAACACCTTGCTTATTTCAGAAAAAAAAAGAGATAAGAAGTTAACAAGTTAGCAAGTTAGAAAATTAGAAAGGAAGGAAGGAAAGAAGGAAGTTAGGAGGATGAAGAGAAAAGAGGAATAGAGGGAAGAAAGGAAAGAAAAAAGGAAAGTAAAGGGAAATGACATAAAAAAAGACCAAGGAAAAGTATAGTCTGGAAGAAACAAAAGAACAGGTAACCCAAGGAAAATTGTGCTTTCTTAAAGAGTTTCATATTAAAGATTAGATCTTGTTAAGACTCTAATCTCAAATACATACATACATACTTCACAGTGACATGTTAAAATGAGAAAATGAGTTGAAAATAGAGACTGCAAAACAGAAGAAAGAACATAAAAGTATTGTTACCCAACGAACGTGTAGATTAGACATGGCAAGGGGTAGAACGGACACAACTAAAATGAAAAAAAGCACAAGCAGTGTACTGAACCTGCCTGGATTGGAAACCCAACTCCACCTTAACTTGCCATGTGGTCCTGGTCCATCACCCAATTGCTGTGTCTCCCTTTTCCTTACCTGAATAATGACAACAAAAATAGCAACTTCTTAATTGGGTTTTGTACGAATTTCAAATAGAGATTCCTGGAGACATATTTAAAAAGCAGCTGGGATATTCAATCAATTCCTGTCATTTCTTTGTTTGTAACTTTCAGTGGTTCTCATCTCCCTCAGAGTTCAGAGCAAATCCCCACAAATGACTGCCAAAGCCCTCTGTGATCCAGTCACTGCTAAAACCTCTGGGCTTCCCCCACTATAGACACTCTTGCTCTTTCTGCTTCAGCCACACTGCTCTCCTTGCATATTCTGACTCAAGGCACCTGACACAGGTTCTTCCCTCTGCCTAAAATGTGCTTCTCTTGTTATCCACATGGCTTCCTCGCTCATCTTCATGTCTCTACACAGAGCTTAGCTTTTCAACAACAGCCACTCCCTCTAAAATCACCATTGACCATATATTTCTAAATTTATAGTCCTTTCCATCTTTGTCCCAACAGTACTGTGCATCTCGTGTACCTTGATATATTAGCATAGTCATACACAGTGAGTTTCTACTTCTTTATCTTCTGCTTCCCTCCCACTAGAATGTAAGTTTTATGAGGTTGGGACTTTGGCTGTTTGGGTCACTGCTATATCTCTGCCACCTAAATAGTACCTGAGACTCAATAAATATTTGTTGAAATAATTTTATGCACGAGGTCAGTATTCAGATTTAAAATGAGATGAGGCCAAATTTTGTGACCTATACATACACACACACACAAACACAGTCATTTATTGATAACCTAACATACACCTCAATTTACTACATATTTGTTACACATTACTATATTTAATGATAACAGCTAATCTGAGGTAGGGTTTACCATCTCCATTTTTCAGGGTTAGAAACTATGTCTCAGAAAAATTAAGTAATATGGACTGAGTCAAAGGGATAACAATTCTTAGAACTGGTCTGGGTGAGTCCAGTCCATTCTGCTTATCCTCATGCCTTGCCAGATACATGTATTTGCACTTGGTCTAAAGATGAATTAATAAATCCACTATGACTCTATAAATTAGGTCATTCCAATTCAAACACATAATATGCACCCACTTAAAAATGAGCCTTGCTTAATTCTGGCATTCTGTTTGGTCACCAGGGCTTTTGACCTGAGACTGCATTGACTGGTTACAGCTCTACAAGCTTACTTTCATCAGAGAGATGTAGACAAATGGCAAAAGGACAACAAAAAGTTGGCTTATTTTGCAATTGTTTAGATATCAAGTACTTGTTTTTTAAGAAAGGAGTAGGTTCTAAAACAGCAATTGGCATTGCCTCATGAATTATTTAAAAGTAATAGTTCAAAATAAAGGTAACAGTTCAAAAGAAAGACATTTAATAATTTTGATCTTTTTTTTTAGTCTATTAAAACTCCTGCAGTCTTCTCTCTGATTTGATTTTGGCCCTTGCTTACTGACATGACAGGTTTAATGATCACATGTCAGTATTCGTAGAGCCTCCTATTTAACAGAGGAGCACTGTTCCCTGGAATACTCCAGTCACCTCTCATCCACTGACCTTTCCCCTGGAAACATTCATCACCAGTGACACTGACTGATGAGCAGCATGATCTCCTGACCTCCAATTTATTCTGTTGATGGTCTTGACACTCTTCATAGTCTCTGAGGCTCCACACAGCTGCCTAATATCATCAGTGGATCTTTACTTCCCAGAAATACTTTTTATTTCCTCACTGTATGACAGTATTACTTTGCCTCCATCTAGCACAAACTGTCACTTTTTTTTACTTATTGCTTTTCAAAATCTTCAGACTCTCTCCCACCCCCACTGACATTTCTAGGTCTCTCATTTAGTTACCTATGGTTTGTCCATCTTAGGGGGTCATTTTCCAAAGAAAGGGATACTTTTCCTGGTTGAATATCCTCATCAGTCGTGTGAGAAACTGTACATCAGCAATAAAGGGAAAACTCACCCTGATAAGATATCTCTCATCTTTAGATTACAATAGGTTACAATAACCATTTTCATGACCTCACTTAATAATGACTACTACTATTAATTCCATGTCCCTTCCTTAAGAAGTTTCAATAATTCATTGCTGCTGATATACTATTACTATTAATAGGAATAACTACCATTTATTGTTTTCTAGCTTTTCAGAAAAGAATTAAAGAAAAAGGGAACAAAATTAACATTAATATTTATAATAATAAAATATATTTCCCGAGCAGTTACCATGTGTTAGATATTATGGTTAGTAATAAGTGTTATCTCATTTAACCCTTCTATCAATCCTGTGAGGTAAATGATATCAACATTCTTATTGTGAAAACAAGCTAACTGAGACACAGTGAAGTTATGGGTAGGAAAATCACGTGCATCAGGACACATGACTGGTCATAAGCAGAACCAAGACTTTATTAGAGGATTCACTAATTATTTCGGATTAGTAAGTTTCATCAACCAAATCTGGTTCAAAGAGGAAAGAATGATAATGACGATGATGATAAAAAATACTACTAATAAAAGTTGCTATCTCTTGTGCCAATGTTCTGTGTACTTTATATACAGATTCTTGCTTGCTTTAGTTCTTACAAGAAGGTAAGATAGTTACCTTCATGCCTATTTTTATAGATCAGGTGATTGAAAATTGGAGAGGTGATGTATTTTTTCCTGAGACAATGGCAGTAATTCTAAGTAATTCTGTTTGCCAGCTGAGTGCTTGCTTTGGTGCTATGTGAAAGTCCAGATCATGAATTATTACAATGAGAAAGACTTTTACTGACAGAAGCAGCTGATGTGCAGTTTGATCAAAGTCTCATTATAGGTAGGCATATAATTGCCTCATCTGTCCCTTAAATAGACTAGAAGATTTTGACAGCAAGTGTTCTGTGTTATTTGAGATTCTTGTCTATACACTCTCAAGAAATAATTGTTGAATTAAATGGAATGAAGGAAGGGAAGCCTAGAGAGGCTTAGGGGCTTGACCAGGCTCCCAGGGCTGGTTGGTGGAAGAGCCAAGACCTAGTGCCCTGATTTGTGTTCTGATGCTCCTTACACAGTTACCTTTTGGTGAATTTACAGATAGAGAATTCAAGTAAGAAGTGGAAAATATGCTTGTATGGTAGCTTTTCAATGGTTAGCAGAGATCAGAATCTGGTCCCCTAATTTCCATTCCTGTCTTTATTTCCTTACTTTTTATCTATAATTAATTATTAAACATAACATTTATTCTTTATTCATAAATTATTCATCATTTTTCTACCTCCATTTTGTCTCCTCCTTCAAAGTACTTTGTCACAGCTCATTAGTCATTAAAAATATAAAAATAGGAGGGAGGAGCAAGATGATGGAGGAGTAGGAGACTTAAATTTTGTCTGGTCCCAGAAATTCAGCTAGATAGGGATCAAACCATTCTGAACACCTACAAACTCAACAGGAGATCAAAGAAAAGAATAGCAGCAACTCTCTGAACAAAAAAGTGACCACTTTCTGGAAGGTAGGACGTGCAGAGAAGTAAATCCAAGGCGATATTTGGGAAGATAGATGGTGGCGGGGAGGGAGCCTCTGTCAACTGCTACCGGCAAGTGATAGAGCAGTGGAGCACAAAATCGGAACATTTAGAAGTCTGCTCTGCTGAGGGACGTCACTCCAGTGGCTAAGCGGGGGGTGGAACACTCGCTGGGACAGTGTGGTCTCAGGACCCTCGGGGTCACAGAAAGACCGGAGGTGCCTGAGTGCAGCAGAACTCCCAGGTATCAGAGCAGGGAAGCTGGCTGCAAAGACAGAGCCAAGGAGTGGGCTCTCAGCTTGGGGTTGCATTAACTGTGATCCACAGCACAGTCAGGCCACTTCTCCTCCAGCAGGGACCCAGCAAGCAGCAGATCCGGGGAGAATCACCTTCCTCCCCCGGGAGGAGTGACGTGGGAGCGCACCACAGGGATCTGCTGGGTTTGGAGACTCCACATAGGGTTGTGTGCCAGAGATAGAAACGCTTGGTCACAGGCCGGGTGAGCATGGAGTGTGGCCGGAGACTGGGGAGACAGGAGTTATTAACTGCTTTTCTCTGGGGCCTCACTAAGGAGTGGGGCCCCAAGTTCTCAGCTCCTCTGGGGTGGAGATTGGGAGGCCGCCATTTTCACCCTCATTCTTCAAAGCTGTATGGAAAGCTTGCAGGGAACAAAAGCTGCCGAGAACAAACCTGAGCAGATTACTTAGCCTGGCCCCCGGCAAGGGTGGGGCAATTCTGCCTCCGGCAAATATATTTGAGAACCACTGCAACAGGACCCACCCCCAGAAGATCAGCAAGAACAGCCAGCCAAGACCAAGTTTACCAATCAATGAGAATGGGAGAACGCCAGCACTAGGGGAATACAGTACATAGAATTCATGGCTATTTCCCCCCTGATTCTTTAGTCTTTTAAACTTAATTTTTTAAATTTTATTTTCTTTCTTTTATTTTTTAAATTTTTCTTTTTCCCTTTTTCAACCAACATCTTAACAATCCCTTTTTTAAAAATCTTTTTTATTTTTCATTTTTAGAGTCATATTCTATCCTTTCATAGTAGTAAGCCTTATTTTTGGTATATATATAAGTTGTTCTCTCTTCAAAATTTTGGGATACAGTTTCTTCTAACAGACCAAAATATACCCTAAATCTCTATTGTATAGCTTTTTTCTAGTCTCCTGCCTGATCACATTCTCTCCCTTTTTTTGTTTTTAAATTCCTCTTCTTTCTTCTTTCAACCAACTTCTTATCTTATCAATTTCTTTTATAAAATCTTTTATAATTTTCATCTTTACAGTCATATTTCATCCCTTGATCAAATTTACCCTTATTTTTGTACATATATAAGTTTTTCTTTCTTACAAATTTTGGGATGCATGTTATTCTAACAGACCAAAATACACCCAAAATCTAGTGTGTGGCACAGATCTATGCACCAGCCTGATCATATTTGATCATATATATATTTTTTATCTTTTTCTTTTTTTTTCTTTTTTCTTTCTTTCCCTTTCTTTTCCCCTGGTTTCTGGTCTCTTCTGATTGTTTAGTGTATATTTTTCTGGGATCGTTGTTACACTGTTAGCATTATGTTCTCTCATTCATCTATTTTCCTCTGGACAAAATGACAAGATGGAAAAAATCACCTCAAAAAAAAGAACAAGAGGCAGTACCGACTGCCAGGGACCTAATCAATATGGACATTAGTAAGATGTCAGAACTAGAGTTCAGAATGATGATTATAAAGATACTAGCTGGGCTTGAAAAAAGCACAGAAGATAATACAGAAACCCTTTCTGGAGAAATAAAAGAACTAAATTCTAACCAAGTCAAAATCAAAAAGGCTATTAATGAGGTGCAATCAAAAATGGGGGTGCTAACTGCAAGGATAAATGAGGCAGAAGAGAGAATTAGTGATATAGAAGACCAAATGATGGAGAATAAAGAAGCTCAGAAAAAGAGAGATAAACAACTACTGGATCACGAGGGCAGAATTCGAGAGATAAGTGATACCATAAGATGAAACAATATTAGAATAATTGGGATCCCAGAAGAAGAAGAAAGAGAGGGACAGAGGTATATTGGAGCAAATTATAGCAGAGAACTGCCCTAATTTGGGGAAGGAAACAGGCATCAAAATCCAGGAAGAGAATCCCCCTCAAAATCAGTAAATATAGGTCAACACCCCAACATCTAATAGTAGAACTTATGAGTCTCACAGACAAAGAGAAAATCCTGAAAGCAGCTCGGGAGAAGAAATCTATAACCTACAATAGTAGAAACATTAGATTGGCAACAGACCTATCCACAGAGACCTGGCAGGCCAGAAAGGACTGGCAGGATATAGTCAGAGCACTAAATGAGAAAAATATGCAGCCAAGAATACTATATCCAGCTAGGCTGTCATTGAAAATAGAAGGAGAGAGAAAAAGCTTCCAGGACAAACAAAAACTAAAGGAATTTGCAAACACAAAACGAGCCCTACAAGAAATATTGAAAGCGGTCCTCTAAGCAAAGAGAGAGCCTGAAAGTAACATAGACCAGAAAGGAACACAGACAATATACAGTAACAATCATGTTACAGGAAATATAATAGCACTAAACTCATATCTTTCGATAGTTACCCTGAATGTAAATGGGCTAAATGCCCCAATCAAAAGACACAGCCTAACAGATTGGATAAAAAAACAAGACCCATCAATAGGCTGTCTGCAAGAGACTCATTTTAGGCCCAAAGACACCCCCAGATTGAAAGTGAGGGAGTGGAAAACCATTTACCATGCTAATGGACACCAAAAGAAAGCTGGGGTGGCAATCCTTATATCAGACAAATTAGATTTTAAACCAAAGACTATAATAAGAGATGAGGAAGGACACTATATCATACTTAAAGGGTCTATCCAACAAGAAGATCTAACAGTTGTAAATATCTATGCC
>NC_138370.1:165099946-165141055 GCF_054177405.1 Leptonychotes weddellii | reverse complement strand
GTTCTTTGAAAGAATAAACAAGATTGATAAACCCCTGGCCAGACTTATCAAAAAGACAAGAGAAATGACCCAAATCAATAAAATCATGAATGAAAGAGGAGAGAGCACAACCAACACCAAAGAAATACAAACAATTATAAGAACATATTATGAGCAACTATATGCCAACAAATTAGATAATCTGGAAGAAATGGATGCATTCTTAGAGATGTATAAACTATCAAAACTGAACCAGGAAGAAATAGAAAACCTGAACAGACCTATAACCACTAAGGAAATTGAAGTAGTAATCAAAAATCTCCCAACAAAAAAGAGCCCAGGGCCAGATGGCTTCCCAGGGGAATTCTACCAAACATCATAAAGAATTAATACCTATTCTTCTGAAACTGTTCCAAAAAATGGAAATGGATGGAAAACTTCCAAACTCGTTTTATCAGGCCACCATTACCTTGATCCCAAAACGAAAGACCCCATCAAAAAGGAGAATTATAGACCAATATCCCTGATGAATGTGGATGAAAAATTCTCACCAAAATACTAGCCAATAGGATCCAACAGTACATTAAAAGGATTATTCACCACGACCAAATGGGATTTATCCCTGGGCTGCAAATTTGGTTCAATATCCACAAATCAATCAATGTGATACAATATATTAATAAAAGAACAAGAACCATATGATCCTCTCAATAGATGCAGAAAAAGCATTGGACAATGTACAGCATCCTTTCTTGATCAAAACTCTTGAGTATAGGGATAGAGGGTACATACCTCAATATCATAAAAGCCATCTAGGGAAAAACCCACAGAGAATATCATTCTCAATGAGGAAAAACTGAGAGCTTTCCCTCTAAGGTCAGGAACATGGCAGAGATATCCACTATAACCACTGCTATTCAACTAGAAGTCCTAGCCACAGCAGTCAGACTACAAAAAGAAATAAAAGGCATCCGTGTCAGCAAAGAAGAAGCCAAACTGTCACTGTTTGCAGATGATATGATACTTTATGTGGAAAACCCAAAGACTCCACCCAAAAACTGCTAGAGCTCATACAGGAATTCAGTAAAGTGGCAGGATATAAAATCAATGCACAGAAATCAGTTGCATTTCTTTTTTAAGATTTTATTTATTTATTTGAGAGAGAGAATGAGATAGAGAGAGCATGAGATGGGGGAGGGTCAGAGGGAGAAGCAGACTCCCTGCCGAGCAGGGAGCCCAATGTGGGACTCAATCCTGGGACTCCAGGTTCATGACCTGAGCCGAAGGCAGTCGCTCAACCAACTGAGCCACCCAGGTGCCCATCAGTTGCATTTCTATACACCAACAACAAGACAGAAGAAAGAGACATTAAGGAGTCGATCCCATTTACAATTGCACCCAAAACCATAAGATACCTGGGAATAAATCTAACCAAAGAGGCAAAGAATCTGTACTCAGAAAACTATAAAATACTCATGAAAGAAATTGAGGAAGACACAAAGAAATGGAAAAATGTTCCATGCTCATGGAATGGAAGAACAAATATTGTGAAGATGTCAATGCTACCTAGAGCAATCTACACATTCAATGCAATCCCTATGAAAATACCATCAACTTTTTTCAAAGAAATGGAAGAAATAATCCTAAAATTTGTATGGAACCAGAAAAGACCCCGAATAGCTAGAGGAATGTTGAAAAAGAAAAGCAAAGCTGGTGGCATCACAATTTCATTACAAAGCCATAATCTTCTATTACAAAGCTGTAATCATCAAGACAGTATGATCCTGGCACAAAAACAGACGCATAGATCAATGGAACAGAATAGAGAGCTCAGAAATGGACCCTCAACTCTATGGTCAACTAATCTTTGACAAAGCAAGAAAAAATGTCCAATGGAAAAAAGACAGTCTCTTCAACAAATTCTGTTGGGAAAATTGGACAGCCACATGCAGAAGAATGAAACTGGACCATTTCCTTACACCATACACACAAATAGATTCAAAATGGTTGAAAGACCTAAATGGGAGACAGGAGTCCATCAAAATCCTAAAGGAGAACACAGGTAGCAACCTCTTTGACTTCAGCCACAGCAACTTCTTCCTAGAAACATCACTAAAGGCAAAAGAAGCAAGGGCAAAAATGAACTATTGGGACTTCATCAAGATAAAAAGCTTTTGCACAGCAAAAGAAACAGTCAACAAAACCAAAGGACAGCTGACAGAATGGGAGAAGATATTTGCAAATGACATATCAGATAAAGGGCTAGTATCCAAAATCTATAAAGAACTTATCAAACTCAACACCCAAAGAATAAATGATCCAATCAAGAAATGGGCAGAAGACATGAACAGACATTTTTCCAAAGAAGACATCCAAATGGCCAACAGACACATGAAAAAGTGCTCAACATCGCTTGGCATCAGGGAAATCCAAATCAAAACCTCAATGAGATACCACCTCACACCAGCCAGAATGGCAAAAATGAACAAGTCAGGAAATGACAGATGTTGGCAAGGATGAGGAAAAAGGGGAACCCTCCTACACTGTTGGTGGGAATGCAAGCTGGTGCAGCCACTCTGGAAAACAGTGTGGAGATTCCTCAAAAAGTTGAAAAACGAGCTACCATACCATCCAGCAATTGCACTACTGGGTAATTTACTCCAAAGTTACAAATGTAGTGATCCGAAAGGGTATGTGCATCCCAACGTTTATAGCAGCAATGTCCACAATAGCCAAACTATGGAAAGAGTCAAGATGTCCATCAACAGATGAATGGATAAAGAAGAAGTGATATATATACACAATGGAATATTATGGAGCCATCAAAAGGAATGAAATCTTACCATTTGCAATGACATGGATGGATCTGGAGGGTATTATGCTGAGCAAAATAAGTCAGTCAGAGAAAGACATGTATCATATGGTCTCACTGATATGAGGAATTCTTAATCTCAGGAAACAAACTGAGGGTTGCTGGAGTGGTGGGGTATGGGAGGGATGGGTTGTCTGCGTGATAGACATCAGGGAGGGTATGTGCTATGGTGAGTGCTGTGAATTGTGTAAGACTGTTGAATCACAGACCTGTACCTCTAAAACAAATAATACATTATATGTTAAAAAAAAAAAAAAGAAGAAGATAGTAGGAAGGGAAAAATGAAGGGTGGAATCGGAGGGGGAGATGAACCATGAGAGACTGTGGACTCTGGGAAACAAAGTGAGGTATCTAGAGGGGAGGGGGGTGGGGGTATGAGTTGGCCTGGTGATGGGTATTGAGGAGGGTACGTATCGAGTGGAGCAATGGGTGTTATATGCAAATAATGAATCATGGAACACTACATCAAAAACTAATGATGTATAGTGATTAACATAACATAAAAAAATATAAAAATACCTTCATATATGGTCTTTTTTAATATGTGGTATTGAAGGACAATAAATCTTAGATATGTTGCATAATTTTGCAAAGACACTTTCTCCTTAAGTATTTTTCTATTTGTAATTGGTGAAACAAATGAGTTTTTCAAGTATCTCAAAGATGCTTATTCTTGAGGCTGATCACATGATGATGCAGATACTGATGGTTTTGCATTCCCCAAGAAAATTTAATTATCTTGATGACTCTGCTTTCCATCCGTAAGTTGGAAGAAAGGCAGCTAAATAATGGGTGTTCTACATTGTCCTTACCCTTTTTAAAAGATAAATGCTTAGTGTTAAATCTATCTTCAAGTATTTAAATATTAGGATATGGAAAATTCACATTCATCAAACTTTACTTTTCTTGACTTTTCAGAAAGCACTTCTTTATATATCATGTTAATATGTATGTTGCCTATCTTGATCTTTTTATTTTACAGTCCTCACATCAATTATATTACTAACAGCAATAGTTTTATAAGTCTTGATAACACTTCACATATTTTCTTCCTTAAGAATTGCCTGAGGAAGAAAAAAAAAAAAGAAAAAAGAATTGCCTGAGGAGTGACATCAGCAAAATGGTGGCATGAGTTTTAGCTCATCTGCCACACTCCCCCAACATCAGTTTAATGAACTATCTATACACAGAAATACATTCATAATAACTAAAGATTCTAAGTGAAAGATTACAGCACACAGGTGAAGCACAGAAATAAGACAAGACATACTGAGAAGGGTAAGAAAGATAGACTCACATTATCGCCATAACCCACCCCCTTTTAGGCCCATGCAGTCCAGTGCAGAGAGAGACACCCACCCTTATGGGAGAAGAAGAGTGAGGGAGGCATCCGACTTCACTGTGGCCCCCAGAGCTACCCCATCCCAGCACCATACAAACTCCTAAAGGTGCTTTTCACAGAAATTAAAAAAAAAAAAAAAAAGCAATCTGAAAATTCTTATGGAACCACAAAAGACCCTAATATCCGAAGCAATCTAGAGTAAGAAGAACAAAGCTGGAAGCATCATCCTGATTTCAAACTTTATAACAAGCTATAGTAATGACTAGAATATGGTACTAATATAAAAACAGACATATAGATCAACACAACAGAATCAAGAGCCCAGAAATAAACCTATACACATATGGTCAACTAAAATTTGACAAGGAAGACCAGAACACTCAGTGGGGAAAGATAATCTCTCCAATAAATGGTGTTGGAAACTGCAAAAATGAAATTGGATCCACATGCAAAAAATGAAATTGGACCCCGATTTTACATTATTCTCATAATTGACTTGATATGTATTAAGAACTTAAATGTAAGACCTGAAACCAGAACAGTTCTAGAAGAAAATATAAGGAAAATTTTCCTGGGCATTGGTCTTGACAATAATTTTTTGGATATGATATGAAATGCTCAAGCAAAAGTAAACAAATAGGACTACATCAAACTAAAAAAAAAATCTGCACAGCTAAAGAAACAATCAGCAAAATGAAAAGCTCATCTTGGAATGGGAAAAATATTTGCAAACCATATATCTGATAAGGGGTTAATAAGAACTGTATGAGAAACTTACACAACTCAATAGCAAAAACAAACAAACAAACAAACAAATCTGCTTAAAACATAGGCAGAAGACTTGAGTAGACATTTTTCCGAAGAAGACCATACTGCTACATGAAAAGATGCTCAACATCATTAATAATCTGGGAAATGTAAACCAAAACACAATGAAATATTACCTTACACTTTTTGGTAAGATTATTACCAAAATTCAAGAGACAATAAATGTTGGCAGAGCTGTGGAGAAAGAAGGGAACCCTTGTGCATTATGGATGAAAATAAACTTGTATAGTCACAGTGGAAACATATTACCAGGGGTAATGGGTCCAGGGGTAATGTATATAGCAGACCCCATTACCTGGGCATATTGAAAGAAATGAAATCACTGTCTCAAAGAGATATCTGAATTCCCATGTTCATTGCTGCATGATTCTCAATAGCCAAGACATGGAAACAATCTAAGTATCCAACAACAGATGAAGAAATAGATAAATAATAGATAATTACTTTTAAAAAAGAAAGAGATCCTACCTTTTGCAACAACACAGATGGAACTTGAGAACATTAAATTAAGTGAAATAAATCAGACAGAGAAACGCAAATAATGTATGTTCTCACTTACATGTGGAATCTAAAAAAGCCAAACTCATAGAAACTTATAGTAGAATGGTGGTACCAGGGCTTGGGGGCTGGGGAAAACAGGGAGATGTTGGTCAAAGTGTACAAAGTTCCAGCCAAAAAGAGAATAAGTTCAGGGGATCTAATATAAAGCATAGTGATTATAATGAACAATATTGCATTTTATACTTCAAAGTTGTTAAGGGAGTGATCTTTAATATTATCACCACGTATTTAAAAGATGGATAATTATGTGACAGAATGGAGGTGTTAACTGACCTTATTGTTGGAATAATTTCACAATATATATGTGTATCAAATCATCATGTCATATGTTAAACTTACATATGTTATATGTCAGTAGTACAATATATAAAGCTGGAAAAAAGAACATTACCTGGAGAATCAATCTATAGTTCCAACTAAATAATTCCATTTAAAATCTACCTGTGCATATATCAGCATGGAGTCAGTATTACATTTTCCCAGGTGCATCCCTAGATATTGATATCCTTTCAGGGACAGTTTGACTTCACATATAGTCCTTACATAGTAGAATGTCATTGATTAACAATGATTATAAATCACAGGAAGTACATATGAATTAAATGATAATGTGTCTCTAGAGGTAACACAACATAGAACATTAACGTGCCTCATCCATTGTCATTAGATATTTATTGCACATTCTAAGTAACAGATGTCATGGTAGGTGCCAAGGATATGATAATGGCTAACACTCTCATTACTCCGTGAAGTGAATAGTCCAACCAGAGAGGCAAACAGATATAGAGAAGAGTATAATATAAGGTGAAAATTAGTCAAGGAGCTTTCCTCTGATATTATCTGCACCAAGCTGTGAATAATGCTTCGGAGTTAGCTAGGTTGGAGGGGATGGGGAAATTAATCCAAGTTGAGAAAAACTGCACATGGAGAAGCTGGGCAAGAGAGAACTCAGCATAGGGAATTTTGAATAGATCTCAGTGACTGGAACAGAACAGTGAGGAGTTAAGTCTTTAGAATAGCAGTGGATGGGAGATTGTTATCCAGGCTCGACTAAACAATGATACCAAATGGTAATAGTGACCATGGAGAATATAAATTGGGAAGGATCTCTGGATTAATTTGGATTAATATTTTAGCAAATTTCTAAGCAAAATGTTACTCTCACTAAATTTAGTATCTGATAAAAGCTTTTTGTGCAATATGGTAGCAAAAAAAATCAGGTATCTAGTATCATTTTCTCTACTTTTTATTTAGACAGTGTGTGAATACAAAAACAGGAAAAATATACACATCTGTCCCAGAATCAAACTGGACATATAGTAGAAAGAGGAATCAGCCCTGATTAACTTAATTATTCAACAAATATTTATTTAATTTCCATTATATCCTAGATATTATGCTAAAGTAAGCATTCAGTGACGGAGAAAGTAGATATGTTCCCCATTCTCAAGGAACTTATGGCCCAGTCTCTAAGAAAAAGAACCATGAACAGGTAATGTATATAGCAGACCCCATGCACAATCCCTCCCTTAAAGATGGGGAAGTTTTCTGGCTAGAAGGCAAGATGGTCACAAATTCCAATGCCCACAGGTGTCAAACAGTGTAACATTAATACAGGAAACAACCCAGGTGCTAAGATTCTTTCACAGCAATCAAGATTAATGCACATCTAACAATATTCTTGTTTCAAATATCATATAAACCAAATAAAAATGTAAATCAAAGCATGCTCATTACCTGAGGTCTAAATCCTCTGGCTATGTGATTATGTGAGAGAGAAATTACAGAGCCCATCATGGAAGCTCCATGATCCTGGATCATCGAGATTGGAGGACAGAAGTATACAGAAGTCCCCAAAATCACACTGATGGAGAATAATTACCCCACCACTCAGAGGAAAAAGTTTCAGTAGATAAATATGTGTTTATATTATGCATCAGCTCAAGAGGGCAATTGAGAAAATAAGAGAAAAAAATAACCATTAGTCCTCATAATCATGAATTAAAAAAAAACCCTTTATATACCAGGAGATTCACAATAATAATATTTATAATAATGAGTAATTGGAGAGAATATAACTGTCTGAAAATAGTGACCTCCTTACTTTATGCATAGCATAGGCTCCCTATGGGATATTATGTCACAGCTCAATTTTCCTGCTTTAATTACCTTTAGTCTAGCAAAGCTTGTGTTGGTAACCTCATTTTCTAACTTGCACCAACGTTTCTCTCTTCAGACTGTAGGATTCATATTTGTTGTTTCTGTGTTTTGTCTTGTTCCTATTGTCAGTAGCATTTGTCTTGCATTTTCTCTCCTCTTCTATGCCCTATATCCTTTTATTACAGTCTTGCCTAAATCCCTCTCATGAAAGTTCCAGGCTCATTTATTAGTGTCTAGTAATAACTTACCTGCTTGGAGAGAATTACATCATTATTAATAAGTATTGAGGTCTTAAGTTCACTATGGAAGCGTTTTAAGCATCAGGGAGTAAAAGGAGGTAGACTTCTGGAGATTGGGTTTATACCATTGAACCTGAAAGCACCATAGCATGCAAGTGGTTTTGCACAAAACTGGCCGTTCTCTCTTCCTTTTTTAAAATTGAGGTGTCATTGACATATACATTATATTAGTTTGAGGTGTACAGCATAATGATTCAATACTTGTATATACTGCAAAATGATCTCCATGGTGTCTAGTCAATGTCTGTCACCATATAGTCATAATTTTTTTTCTTGTGAGAACTTTCAAGATCTACTCTGCTAGCAAATTTCAAATATGCAACACAGTATTAACTACAGTCAGTCACCATGCTGTACATTATATTCCTAGGACTTATCTCACTTCCCTTTTTGCCATCATGCTCTTCATTTTAGATGAATTAAGGGAGACAAAGGGAGGATTAGTAACGTTGAGAGCCCAGCTCAGGCAGTCTGCTACCTGTCCATGCACTTATGCCCTACACCACGGGACCTCCCCATCATTTCTTTTGCAGTCATTTCTGATTGCAACCTACTCTTCAAATGTGGTGGTTGGTGCTGCTGGCCACAATCCTGTGCACCATATTTTGAATTTTCTCTCTTGCTCAACTGCCCGTCCCCAGACACTTCCAACATTCTGCATTTGAAGGCAAATGTCTTGCATTTTTATTTGTCACTGTTGGGGCATTAAAACGGAAATGTGGATCTCTTAAGAGAAAAATCACACACTTTATATATTGCTCGGGGCTAGTCTGATTTACTTTGGGTTAAAATTCTTTATCATACATCTGAACAGCTTATATTTTCCAGAAAATTGCTAACAGCACATTAGAATGATGGCCATGACCACTACCAACATTTTTGTATTTTTGACACCCAATTTTATCTTATTGATCCCTAATATTCATTTCATATAAAAACTGCTGTCTGAAATTAATATGCTTTCTAAATGAGAATTGTAGCATCATGTTGATAAAGACATAAAATGGTGTCTCAAAGTCTATTCACTAATGCCAGTAAAGTTAGAGACTGACTTTTAAACAAAGGGGCACCATGAAATTGTTTTCTTTGGTAAGAAAAAAAGATACATCTTCTGGGACAATAAGACCGTGAAAATTTAAGTAATCTTTGTCTTCACCTGGAATGTCTCTTTTCATCTCAGGTTTATCTTTTTTTTTTCTTTTCCAGTAAAATTATTATATTTTTTGAGGGTTGAGTTCAAAATTAGCTGCCTCCTTGTACCTTTTACTATCATTAAAAAGTGCATCCTCACATGAATGATTTAGTGATTGCTTTCATGTCCATGTTTACCTGCACTGATTAACCTTAAAGATGGAGGCTAGTGTATGTATGGTAGATGTTACTAGAGCTCATTGGAGGTTTTTTTTTTCTTTTTTTTCCTTCTTACAAACCCAGAAGGTTTGTAAGAAGATTGTATGTCCCTGTTCCTATTAAGTTAGGAGCGGCCACGGGATTATTTTAGCCAGTGAGTTTTAGGTGGATATGGCATATGTCATTTCTGGGCCAGAGTATTCAGTTGCAAGAGTGGGACTCTACAGTATTCTCTTCCCTTGCTGTCATGGACAGTTATATGGGGATGGAATAGTAATCAGAATGTTCCTGACTGGGAGTGACATGCAAAGACCCCCTGGAAATCTACATTAGACAAAGAACAAGATCAAGATAAAAAACCCTTATTATTTAGTTGCCTCTGTGTGTGTAAATGTGTATGTTTTAATAAAATACTATTGTTTTTATTGCTTGGGTTATTCTGACAAATATTGGATAATATTAATCTTTGATTTCCTTACAATACAACATTTACCTCAGTGCTTGCGTATGTGAAGCATTCAAGACATATTTTGAATTGAATTTTATTTCTCCCATTTTGTCATTGTTTATGTATTAATTGGGTTATATAATGTACTAAATTCTAGGGCAGTTGTTTTGTAGACTTTAAGAATATTGTAAGCATTCAAAGGATTTCTTTGGAATGCCATAGACTATATATTAGTTTCTTTTAATACAGGCACATGGGATTCTTAGACCTTATGAAAATGTTAGCTGGGCCACTTTTTGTTATTATTTTCTTGTCACCTTCCCTAAAAGTGCACCTAATACTTCAGGTTTTCTATTAGAGTCCAAAATTGTGACATTCATTTCAGAAATGAAAAGAAAAAAAAAAGCCTTTATTTCAAATCAAAATACTCTTAAATGTTCTTAGCATTTATTAGATGTTAAAATATTCCACAGTAAAATTCAGCCTAATTTAATGAAACATAGCAAAGGCTGCACTCCAAACATTTTTTGGATCATGATTTAAGAATTAATTATATTGAGGCTAAGAAAAACTCCATCCGTGTACATAGAAATGCCGAATGCATATGTGTATTTAAAAATAATCTTGATGAATTTAGGTAATCAAATACTCTAAGACCTCCGTAGATCATATGTGGGAGGTAAGATCTCTCCAACTGGAGCACTATGTATGATCACCAAATTCACAATCCCAGAGGGATAACATTTATTATCATAAAAAGTACTATAGCATTTGAAATCTGAGGTTAAACATTTACTACAAGGTTTACGAGGAGACTATGAATCTCAAGTGAATTCACTGCATGAGAAAAGTGGATTTATTATCAAAGGCATGAAAGGAATTAGTCTTCAGAATGCTTAATACACTCTTCAAACTTCATAATAAACTGTTCACCTCATTGCGTGCTATTTCGAAGTCTACAATGCAAGACATGTCTAACCTCTAAATTATAGTCCTTTTTTTTTTTTTAAAGATTTTATTTATTTATTTGAGACAGAATGAGAGAGAGAGCACATGAGAGGGGGGAGGGTCAGAGGGAGAAGCAGACTCCCCGCCGAGCAGGGAGCCCGATGCGGGACTCGATCCAGGGACTCCAGGATCATGACCTGAGCCGAAGGCAGTCGCTTAACCAGCTGAGCCACCCAGGCGCCCTAAATTATAGTCCTTTTAAAACCCTGCCAATAAGGTAACTAATTCATATATATTCATTATGAAAAAAAATCTGTCCAAGAATAGTCAGGATTATACCACTAACTTTTTAGAGTTATCTGGAAAGAATAGAATCTAGCTAACTTCTACTGTAAAGGGCTTGCCTTTAATTATGCAGTTTGCATCACAAAGTGTTCTAAATCTCAAAAGATCATTAACATCAGAGATAAAATGATGGGTGGATCTGATAATTTTTCAAAGCATCTTGGAGGATACAAAACCCATTCTGGCTGGTTCACAAGTACTTAATTGGTTACTATGTGATGTGCTGGATTTTAAAATATATAACTGCCTCAAAAACTCCCCAAAGAAAAGGTCAATGAATCTGAACTAGCAATATCATGAGATCCTTGCTGGAATCTAATTAGCACTAAGTTCATATTCTGAAAACATTTTGGTGATTGACAAGAGAATAGAAAAGAAACAGATGATACTGGAGGAGGGTCCTTTCCTCTCTAATATGTATATATATATGTATATACACACACACATTGTTATATATATTTTTATATATATTATACACACACACACACACACACACACCCATGATTTCCATTATGGATAATTAGAACTTCATACATGGAACAGTGAAAGAATAGAGCAGAACGTATTTTATTCCCTGAAAAGTACTATTTTAGCAGCAATGGAACAGACTGCTGAGGTCAGAAGGGTCCTGGAGCTAGACAGTGTTTGCGAAGCCAGGAAACAGGTTTTAGTGTGAAAGAAATTCCCCATGGCCAAATGATGGAAACATAAGGAAATTATTCTGATGAATATGAAACATGTTAAGCATTATTTACTTCTCATCATAAAATAGTATAATGGGCTTTCATTTTACTACATGGAGCTTTGGGGGCATACATTTCTCTGACAAATAACAAATGGGAAAGCAAGTTGGAATTAGGCAAACCCTGGGGATGGCATAAGGTAAAATGTCCACCCAAGCTGTGAGCTTGCCATTGAATTGACGCTGCTACCAAGTAAATAGAAATCAGAACAAAAACAGTATAAGGAAACTGGTTTAGATGACTCAATTTTAAACCCTGAGTTAGAACCAAGCATGCTTTTTCCTTCAAAAACTATATTGTCTCTCAACAAAAAGGCAAAATGGGGTTAAAGCAGGTGTCATGGCAATACATTCAGAAAGAGTAAGGAGATTCTCACTCTTTTTTGATGTATATGACCCACCAATGCCTGACTTACTTATAAGTGTTTCTTATGTCAATAGTTATGACAGTCTATTGCAATAATTATTCCACAAACCTTCTTCCTCCCCTACATGGTTCTCTTCTTTCAGAGGAGAGCTATGTTTATTTTTGAATCCCCAGAATCTGGTGCAATAATTAATGCATGATAGACTCTCAACTCTTGTTTGTTAATCTAAATGGATTAAGTGTAGGGATTCTGGGGCTTAAACAGATCGCGATAAAAATTCAGGGAACGTTAGCGTCTTGTATCTTATGTGCTTTTATGCTTTGTACCATTTTTGATCTAAAAAAGAAAAAAGATTAATTAAATAAGGAATGGGTTTAAATAAAAAAGATATTTTTGAAAGCAAATCCAAACAAATTATCATGACCTAATGATGATGCATGTTTACAAGGGTTATTTTTCTACTAAAATTCTACTAAAAAGCAGCATGACCTGCCAAAAACTGTAGTCAGGAAACAAAACCTACATGTGAAATAAGTGAGGAAAGAAAAAAATAAACCTAGAAAAATAATATGGCCAGATTAAGACTAGAACCAGGAGTTGGCCAGAGTGATCGGCATGGCACCTACCCAGTACAGTCAAGGTGTTCAAAAAAGAAATGAAGGATCATTAAGTGAACAATATTGGAAGTGTTTTGAAGAACAAGAGATTTAAGGCTTGTTTTTAGGTCACTTAATTGAAAAAAAAACTCAGAGTCATAAAAAAAATATATAGAAATAAGAAGATACTGCAACTTAATTTACATGGTAGAAGTTCAGAGAAACAAAGTTTACACAGTGTGAATGTCCACAAACAAGACTTATATAACAAACATTTGGGTCCGGAAATGGGTATAAAAATATTTGAGAAATAAGAGTAGAGAGTCCTCGGAGAAAAAGTGCAAAGTCAGAAACATCTAGAAAGCAGCCATGCTGAAAACTAAAAGTAGATAAACAGAGTATTGGGGTGTAGCCAAAAACACTACAGCTGAAAGCAGAGGGTGACCATGAGCTGAAGTATATCCCGTATCACATACAGAAGGGTGGTGGATGTAGGCACATGAATGTATTTGGATCACCATGGTGTCCAGGTGCAATATTCTGGAGATGTGATTTTTGTCCATGTAAATATATATATATATATATATTTTTACTTTTTGTTGTTATTCTGTTGCTTTTCCTCCCAATCCCATGGTGCTAGAAGGGTATACTGTGGTGAGTAAAATGTGAGAAAAGGTGATACCAGGACACTTTGATTCAGGGAGTAATGAAGTTCAACATGTAAAAGGAAAGTTGTGTGAGAGAAAATCAAAGTATGTGGAACAGAGTATCTGATTTTACTTCCCTGAAACTCTACCTATCTTCAGGAAGGAGATTAAAAAAAAAAACCTCATAAAAACATGAGAACTGTAAGATGGGAGGGTAAATCCAATAACAGTAGCTTAGAAGCTGGAAAGCGTATGGCGAATGGCTTATGGATGAATGGCAAATGGCAGTACCCCATTCCTCGGGCTTTGGGGTAGGTAACTAAGCAATCATCTAAAATAAAGTCATGAAGGGGGTGCTGAGGGATGGTAGAAGGTACTGAAGAAGCAGTTAGAGTGATATACATATCAATTATAAAGCTGGCCATAAATCAGAGATTTTCTGATCAAAAAAATCTGAATTAATCTGAAACATTTTAACATATTTTGCACATTACTCTTATCAGTTTGGTTATTCACAATAGTCAAGACATGGAAGCAACCTAAATATTCATCAGTGATTGAATTCATAAAGAAAATGTGCTGTATACATACAAAGGAATATTATTCAGCCTTAAAAAAAGAAGGAAATGGGATCACCTTGGTGGCTCAGTCCTTAAACATCTGACTCTTTTTTTTTTTTTTTTAAGATTTTATTTATTTGACAGAGAGAGACAGAGGGAGAGAGGGAACACAAGCAGGGCGAGTAGGAGAGGGAGAAATAGGTTTCCCACAAGCAGGGAGTCTGATGTAGGACTCGATCCCAGGACCCTGGGACCATGACCTGAGCCGAAGGCAGACGCTTAACGACTGAGGCACCCAGGCACCCCAACGTCCAATGCTTGATTTCAGCTCAGGTCATGATCTCAGGGTCATGAGATCCAGCCCCACGTTGGGCTCTATGCTCAGTGTGAAGTCTGCTTGTCCCTCTCCCTCTGCCCCTCCTAACCCTGCTACTCATGCACTCTCTCTCTCTCTAAAAAAAAAAATAAATAAATAAATAAATAAATAATTTACAAAAGAAGGACATCCTGCCATTTGTGAAAACGTGGATGAACCTGAAATATATTAGGCTAAGTGAAATAAGCCAGACACAGAAGGACAAATATTATGTGATACTACTTACATGCCCAACCTAAAATAGTCAACTCAGAGAAGAAGCAAGTGGAATGGAGGAGGCGGCTGCCGGAGCTGGGGTAGGGGCAAAAGGGAGCTATTAGTTAAAGGGCATAAAGTTTTAGTGATGCAAGATAAATACATCCTAGAGGTCTACTGTACAGCACAGTGCCTACAGTTAACCATACTATGGCACATATTTTAAAATGTTCCAAGAGGATAGATCTTAAGTGTTTTTATACCAAAAAAATAAATAAGAAATAAGGTGAGAGAAAACTTTTGGAGATGATAAATATGTTTATGGCATACATCATGGTGATAGTTTCATGGGTATATATTTATCTCTAAACTCACCAAGTTGTAGATATTAAATATGTACAGCTTTTTATATATGAAAATATATAATTTAATGAAATATTACAACTAGCTTTAGATTTCATTAAAAAATAGAACTGTTGTCATCACATGAAATAAGCGCATTAAGGAGTGTCAACTGTTTGACTAGCATGGGAGGAAAACAGTCCTGGGATGGCTTAGTTTGGGGCAAATATTCGGCAACTTCATTAGTATCACTGATTTTCCAATTACCTTTACAACAAACCATGAGCAATGGACTAGACTTGAAAGAAAAAAAGTCTATATGCTTTTTAGAAATCTTTTAATCTAAGGTAGCTTTACTAATTTCTAACATTTGAAAATGTGCCTTTGGCAACTTGGATAATTCATTACATGAAAACCTACATTCCCCAGCAGTACTGGGACATAAGATGTCACTACTTATGCAGCTCTTCCTAGGTAGGACATCTCATAAGCACTGTATTACCTAAACACTGGAAAATTTATATGCAGAGAAAGCAGAAATCAGCCAAAGGTCCTGGCACTTGTAAGATGCAAATGAAAGGGAATCATATTTCTCCAGGGAAACAATCCTTTGGCTAGAGAGGGGAAATGTCATGCTTGTTGAAATTTTGCTCTTGTGTTAATGTTAAATTATTAATACATGATTAGGGAAATTTTTAAGTGAAATTATCAGATAGATACAGATTTTGGTATGCTAAGGCTAGGAGAAACACAGGTGAACACATTTACATTTTGTAGTTTTGACTCTCATTTTCTCCTGAAAGTCATTAATTACCACAGAAGTTTCATGAAGAAAAGTCAGATTTCAGGACCTCAACTCCCCCGGGGTCAGTGTAGGCGAGTAAAGAAGTCGGGCAGGGTAATGTTTTGAAATGACATCCAAAGTATTTTTAGGTTTTAAAAATTCATATTCCCTCCCCGGGATCATCTTGCAATTAAGACTAGGCCAAAGGGATTAGGTTTATGGCCATAGATAAGAGGCTGGCAGACACTGCCTAGGAAAAAAAAAAGTCAATGCTCAGCTTTGAACTTCAAACCAAATGCCCCAGGTTGAGTTCTTTGGAAGCAGATGTTGAGACAGAGTGTAGCATGTGAGAAATTTATTAGAGATTCACACCTGTGGAAAAGAGTGAGAGGAAGCAGGACCAGGCAGAGGGAGAAGTAGAATTGCCATGAAGGTCAGAGAAAGTCTTAGAAAGGTCAACCCGTAGGGAGCTGTGGGTGTAAAGCCTCAGTGGTTTGTACGCAGGCCAACCCATGATGGGTAAGGCGGCTCCTTCCGCAGAGGCTGCTGCTGACAGCAAGAGTCTACAAATCTTTCCCTGAAGAAGAATCTGGCAGTGCATCTCTGAGTCTTTTATAAAAATCTCAACTTATAAAAATCAACTTATAAAATCTCAACTTATAAAAATTTGGTTATAAAAATCTAACCAAAGCATAGAGAATTAATCTCAGGGTAAGCCAAGAGCTAGAGGGAATGCAAGCCAAGCTTGAAAGCGAAGGAATTTACCACACCACTGACCAAGGCCTTTCCAGACTGGTGAGGATGGCTGAGGGAGGGGAGAGAAGGAGACAGGATTTTACCATGCTCTTCTCTTGCTGAAAAGCTCAGGTTTTTGGAGGGCTGGTTCTCAGCTTCCTGATCTAGCCTGGAGATTTTGGCAGCCTCAGGGAGGATCCTGTTTTTTGAGGCCTGGGAGTAGAACAGCAATGACTGGAGAAAGGCTTTGAGAGTTGAGCCCCGGGGCTTCCTCTCAGGCAAGTGTGCACACCTGCCTCTGCAGTGAAGGCAGGTGATTTTCTGTATTCCCAAGAGTTAGGGATTGGCTCTTTTGCGAGAAACAGTGGCTATGAATAGGCCTGTAGAAGGTCACTCACACAAGCAGAGGGAGGATCCACAGTCATTAAGTTTAGGTATTAGCACAATTGCCAAATAATGGGCAGGGGGCTCAGGAACTGCCATTCCTCAGGGAATACCACCAGAAGACCTCTGGATGACCGGCGCTAGTTCCATGGCGTAGATTGGACCCAGTTACAAAGACTCACGAGAAGGAGAACAGAGTCTAGAGACAAAGGATAATGACACACCCCAGACAAGGACCAGAGGGCATTCCTGTGATACTGAAAATACATAAACACCAGTTCTCACACTGCACCCAGCTCTCAGCTGCCATCTTAAGGATAGGACAGTAGAAGAAGGGATAGGACAGGAGCAGTCTTGAGAGCAAGTTCAGAAAGACCTAAAATGAGTTTAAATGGAAGATATGGGTTAAACCAAAAGGGTTTAAACTAAAAGAGATAAGATACATTAAAATTGCACCAAAATGGTATCATCCTAAATATTTTCAGTAGGGTAGAGAGGAGAGTTGACTGTGTAAAATGGTAGCCACTACACATGTGGCCAGTTAAATTAATTAATTAAAATTAAGTTAAAGTCAAGTAAATGGAGTTAAATAAAATTAAAGTTCAATAAAATAAAAAATTCAGTTCCTCTTTTTTTTCTTGCCACATTTTCAAAATTTAATAGTCGCAAATGGCTAGAAGCTATCCTATTGGGTAATTTAGAACATTACCTTTATCACAAGAAGTTCTATTGGGCAGTGCTGCTTGAAAGCAATATGAGATTAGTTATTTAAAAATTTTACATCTGAATATTTTTTACATGTGAATTCTAAGATTTTTTCTCTGTGTCCAAGGTGGGGCTTGGACTCACAACCCATTTGTATATCTTCTTTAGAGACATGTCTATTCAAGTTTAAAGCATCCATTCAACATAGACAACAAGTAGTTAAAGGAAAATCTCTGTGATTACACACCAATAGAAATCATTATCAAATATTGATTTTTACTGCCCACCAAGCATATATATTAAGCTTTGCATTTCCTTTCATAACTATGAAGTTGGTATTAAAGTGTTTCTTATTTCACATATTTTACTCTATATAACAGAGTCTTTGAATAACAGCTACCAAGTGGGAGATTTGTTTAGAAATTTCTTTTTGATTCAAACCTAGTTACTATATATAGTAAATTATGTGAAGTTCACAAAGTAGAACGTTTAATTTAAAATTAAATCCTTGGAGGGCGCCTGGGTGGCTCAGTCGGTTAAGCGTCTGCCTTCGGCTCAGGTCATGATCCCAGGGTCCTGGGATCGAGCCCCGCATCAGGCTCCCAGCTCAGCGGGGAGTCTGCTTCTCCCTCTCCCACTCCCCCTGCTTGTGTTCCCTCTCTCGCTGTGTCTCTCTCTGTCAAATAAGTAAAATCTTTAAAAAAATAAAAATAAAAAATAAATAAGTAAAATTAAATACTTGGGGTGCCTGGGTGGCTCACAGGTAAGTGTCTGCCTTTGGCTCAGGTCATGATCCTGGAGTCCTGTCCCCTGCATTGGGCTCCCTGCTCAGCAGGGAGTCTGCTTCTCCCTCTCCCTCTACTCCCACCCCACCCTGGCAGCTCATGTTCTCTCTTTCTTTTTCTCACTCTCTCTCTCTGAAATAAATAAATAAAATCTTTAAAAAATAAAATAAAATAAAAACCTTAAGTTAAATGAATCTTTATACATCGATACACCAGCTATACTACACTCAAATCAAGATATAGAACATTCTCAGCACCTCAAAGCATTCTTTTATTCATTTCCAGTCCAATTTCATCTTCCAGAGGTGACCACTAATCCTGATTCTTTCACAAAATTTGTCTTTCCTCAGTACAGTATATTATATACTATTTTAGGTCTGAATTCTTTCATTCAACATAATATCTGAAAGATTCATTCATGTTGTTGCATTAATTTGTTTTTTTTTTATTGCTTTGCAGATTTCTACTTCATGTATACAACAAAACGTATTTATCTATTCTCTTGCTGATGAATATTCAGTTGCTTCCAGCTATTAGCTCTTATGAATAAACTGTTTTGAATGTGTTTATTCCTTTCTTTGGGTGCACATATACACTTATTTTTCTTGGATTCTTAGGACTAAAATTGCTGTGTCATTTGGTAGTTGTGGTAAGCAACTTCTAAGATGGCCCCCCATAATCTCCATTTCTTGGGGATCATTCCTTGTGTAATTCCTTTTCCTTGGGCATGGCTGGATTTACTGACTCACTTCTAAAACACAGAATATGGTAGAAGTGATGTGATATCTCTTCTAATATTAGAATATACAAAGATTCTGCCAGGAGTACTCTTTCTCTTTCTCTCAGACTGCTTATTTGTGGGAGAAGCCAGTTGAGGTATCCCAAAAAAGATGCCCAGTTGAGTGAGCTCAAGAGTAGATTTTCTGAAGACTTTCAGTAGTGGTGTGAATGATCCTAGAAGCAGCTCTTGTGAAGCCTACCAGCAGTCACATAAGTAGGCTTCAGAGCTGACCTTTCCCCAGTCAAACTTTGAGATGACCCAGGATGAGCAGACACTTCAGCTACAGCTTATTGCAGATCCTAAATAAGAAACAGCTGACTGAGCTGCTTTTATAATTATTTTATTATCTATTATTGTTTATTTATCATTTTTCAACAATCAGTGGAATAATAAATTGCATAGACAATCAGGGATGGACACTAAAGCTAGTAGTAAAAGTCTGATAAGGAACAGAATATATACATAATTTCAATGTATCTTCCCACAAATTACTTATGAATTACAAAAGGTGAGATAATAGTGTTAGAGTGAAGAAACTTGGCAAACATCATTTTAATCAAGTGGCCAAAAGTTAATTTCATCAATAACGGGCCAAACTTGTATCACGTATTTTTATATAGGATGCCCTGAAATGGACACAATACAACCCTTGTTAAATATACAATCTGTCAGTATGCATAATCTGAATCTCATTATGAGGAAACATCAGACAAACTCACACTGAGAACCATTCTACAAAAACAAAAAGCAACAAAACTGACCTATACTCTTCAGAAATGTTAATTTAATGTAATACAAAGAAGCTGAGAAATTGTTTCAGATTAAGGGAGATTGAACACACATGCCAAAAAAGCAGCATCATGTCTACCAGTTCCTCTGAAATGATCCATATATATGCATTTTCCACTAATTGTGAATTTTTAACAAGCTTACTTTGGACTCAACTCCTCAAATTCTGCCTTGATTTCTTTGAACCACATTACCCATCTCTATGTTATATCTTACCTTTCTGTGGATAGATTCCTGATAATTTGATGGACTTAGTGCATTTTCTAAAAGATATTTTTCCATTGTAAAATGATTGATATGCCAGAGAGGTAAATAAAAAAATACCTATGCATTGAAACCAAACATATGGCAACCACCTGAAAAAGAGGTCAAGAAAGTAGTCCCAAGTGTGACTACTGCTACAACAGTTTTAAAACTATTGGTATTACCTTCTGGCTTATAAAAATAATGAAAGTTGGGAAAAGTCTACAGTAAATATTTTGATGATTTCTGTACAATTTTATAACCCTCTTCTGTTTATAACTTCAAAGAAACTGTTTTTGGACTTTGCAATGCTTTTAATATTTTATCAGTTGTAAATGAAATTCATCTTTTCTGTTGAAATTGCTAAGAAGCTAGACTCTAGATTTTTGTGATATTATGCAATGCTAAAGCTTTGATTTAAAAATATAACGTAAAAAGTGTTAAAGATTGTACTCATTGGGAATCAGAGTTCTGTTGTTAAATTACAGTGGAAAATACATAAGAAGGTTAACAAAAATAAATGCCTATTCAATATCATGCTGATTTGCTTATTAAAACATATCGGGCATAGTATAGTATTTACTTAG
This sequence comes from Leptonychotes weddellii, assembly GCF_054177405.1. Lineage (NCBI taxonomy): Eukaryota > Metazoa > Chordata > Mammalia > Carnivora > Phocidae > Leptonychotes > Leptonychotes weddellii. The sequence continues at coordinate 165,120,304 of NC_138370.1, read as the reverse complement.
AAATGTTAATTAATCACCAAATATGTGGTAGTCTATGAGCTATATGTTGGACGTCATGGATACTCATAGGTGACCTGACAGATCTGGGGCTTTCCAAGCTGAAGACAAGATTATACTCTGGAGCCTGGAGGAGAAGATGAGATGCTTTGTCTTTATCCTTAGACGGTGTCTCCATTTTCCATTATAAAATGTAGACTTTTAAGGAATTAGGCAAGTTAAAAAATTCCTGTAGAGCACCATTCCTTTGTTTTCACAAAAATGTTGATGCATTAGGAGTAGAAAATAAAACCGTTTCTGTTTATATCATGTTATTTCTCAAACCTTTCAGGTTTGGCAAGATGTAACTCATGGTTGTCTAAGCACCTTCCATCTTTAATTTTTAAACCCAGGCATTTTTTTCTTCACAGAAATTTAATTCTTATGTTCCTTATTCCTTTGCATTTAACTCATCAATGAGTCACCCTACACAGGATATTTGACATTCAGTATCAAATATTCTCATTTTCTTAAACATAGGAAGCTGTATTTTGCCAAGGGTAAACAAAAATATTTAGCTTCAGGTTGATTTCATCAAGTAGTGTACGTGCTTGTGTGCGCCTGCGTGTGTGTATGCTACTTTTCATAAAATGGATTTCTTCCTCTGTTCTAAGAACTATCAGCATAACAACAAGTGAACTGAAGGGCAAGGAAAGAAAGAATACCCGTGACATTCAGCATGAACCAAGATAATCATCCTTGAATAAAAAGTTGAGAGAATAATTAGTTGAAAACACACATAAATAATGAATTCATTCCATAATTCTATTTCCTCCAGTGTTTAAGTTGATTTATTGGTACTAAATATTTTATAAATTAATATTCAAGGAAAAGTAACATCTGATACTTACTAGAAACAATCCATGTTATTTGTTTAGCATATATTGCATGTTTCTTAATTTTCACATAATCTTGAGAATTAAGAATAATTATTTACATTAAAGAAATGAGAATTTTAAGACATTGAAAGGTTACATGTCTTCCTCAGTTACACACCTACAATAAAGTAACAGAGACAGGATTCATATCCATTGCTCTTGGATTAGTAAGTCTAGGAATTTTAGAATAGCTTATTTCTCATTATACTTGGCATATAAACCAATATGATTTTCTTATTTAAAAAGAATAAGTTGGGGCACCTGGGTGGCTCAGTCGTTAAGCGTCTGCCTTTGGCTCAGGTCATGATCCCAGGGTCCTGGGATCGAGCCCCGAATCGGGCTCCCTGCTCCGCAGGGAGCTTGCTTCTCCCTCTCCCACTCCCCCTGCTTGTGTTCCTGCTCTCGCTGTGTCTCTCTCTGTCAAATAAATAAAAAGAATAAGTTAGTCTGATTTGATTCGATCTGTATTGTACCCTTAGTTCACGTATATTAGAAACATGTAGACTACCTATTGATAAAATTTTAAGCTTCTTTAACTTGATTTGAAGTTAAATGGGATCGATTTAAGAACTCTCATTCAAAGTCCTGCCTTTGATATTTAAACATTTTTCTTCTTTGCCAAAGATCTTGAAGTTAAAGAAATCCATTATTAAATTTATTAGCAACACATATAAGATCATAAATACAGAATTGACATTACTGGTAAAGAGCCAAGGGAGTTCACTTGGTAAACATTCCTTATTTAGAAGTTTCATATAAAAACTATATGACAGACATTTTCCCAAGAAATTCTTATTTATATATGACTAAGTAACTAGACAAAGAAGTCATCCTGCTATTAAAACTCAAGGTCTAAAAGTTACTTTTGATTTTCATTGCAGAAACTTAAAGAATATGTACTTTTATTGACTAGAGAAACTGAGACAACCTTTTACTTAAAAAAAAATGAACATTGAGTTGGGTAAATATATAGAGGATTATTTTTGCCAATTTTTCACAAGAGCATGGAAATTATTTTTCCCCAAAATAAAACGTTAGCTTTGTTATTACATTACAAAATCAGAAAGTGATTCTAAGGCTCAACTGAGAAGTTACCTCGCTCGTACTGATGTTGATGCTGCATTACTGATATGCATGCGTGGGGTCTGAGTATTTGACAGAGTTTACAACTAAAAGAAGACTGGGTTTAAGGTGCTCATGTAGGTTAAACAGATATACAGAAAGTATAAAGCAAATATAGTGTTTAGTGCCTCAGTTTGACCCAAAAGTTGGCATCTGCTGCTGGATTCAAACATTTGTGTGTGTGTGTGTGTGTGTGTGTGTGTGTGGTGTGTGTGTGGCTGAATAATGTATTGGATAAAAAATTACAAAGAGAGAACTTTCAGGTAAGCTTTGGACAGATTATTTGACTATTTGGACAGATTATTGAAGGAAACAGCTACTCCAAAATAAGAAATAGGCCAGTGAGGGTATATATCCCACCTCATGGAATAATTATATTTTTAATTACCTTTATATCCCTCCAAGGGCAATATTTTTGTTTGTTACTACTGTCTGTTGGATCCATCCACTTCTGAGAGAGGGGTGCTGAGCTGTCCAACTATTTCTCCTTGCAGTTCTGTGAGTTTTCGTCTCATGTAGTTTGATGCCCCATTGTTAAGCATATACACCTTAAGAACTCTTACATCTTGCAGACTTGACGCTTCCACCATAATGCAGTACCCTTCTTTATCCTTGTTAACTTCTTTTTTTTTACTTTAAATTCTGCTTACTTTAAATTCTACTGCCTGAAATTAATATAGCTACTGCTGCTTTATTTCGATTAATATTTAACATGGTATATTTTTTCCATCTATTTACTTTTAATCTGTATGTTTCTCTATATTTAAAGTGAGTTTCCAATAGACAATATATAGTTGGGTCATGATTTTTGATCTGCTATGACAATATCTGCCTTTAATTGGTGTATTTCAATTACTGACATTCAAAATGATTATTGATATGGTGGGATTAATGTCTACTGTGTTCCTTATTGTTTTCTATTTGTTACCCTTGTTCTTTGTTCCAGTTTTTGTATTCCACTCTTTTTCTGCCTTTGTGGTTCTGAGTATTTTATATTATTCCATGTTTTCGCCTTTCTTAGCTTATTATTATACATGTTTTTTTTTTAACTTTTTTTTTTTTGTGGTTGCCCTAGAGATTGCAATATACATTTACAACTAAGCCAAGTCTGCTTTCAATTAACAATATATCACTTCGTGGGTTATTTTATAATAACAAAGTAATCCTAATTCCTTTCTCCTGTTTCTTGTATCATTCCCATCATTTCTGTCACATGTATATGTGTGTATTATACACACATGTATATGCATACAAAAGCATATATATGTATATATTATGTATACATAAGCATACATAATAAACATCATTGCCATTATTTTGAACAAACTGTTATCTGTTAGATCAATTAAGAATAAGAAAAATGAAAGTTTTTATTTTTCCTTACTTATCCCTTCTTCAGTGGTTTTCCTTTCTTTGTGGGGATCAGAGTTTCTGACCTATATTATTTTTCTTCTCTCTAAAGAACTTCTTTTAACATTTTTTGCAGGGCAGGTCAGTTAGGCTCTGGTAAATACAGCAGTAGGTTAGGTTCTGTTTAACTAGTTTCCCCTGAGGGCAGCCCTTGTTACGAAGAACACAGTGCTCTGGAATATTCAAAATGATTCCTTTTTCTCCCTCCCATTTTGGAAACCTGAGGGAATTCTTCTCAGATATTTATGGTGAGAATCTGATAGGGCTCCTGGAGGTAAACCGTATAATATCGTAGAGTACCTCGTATGACTCGGTCCCCTTATGGTTTTTAACTCTCTGAGTTGTTCATATGTGACCTCCTGCAACTGGTCAATTGCAGTTCAGGTTTTCCCACCCAGCCCTGGTTCCGGAGGAAGTTTCTGCCTGTAAGTCTCTGCTTCAATAAGCTGCAACTCCTTGTATTTGCTTGTCTGTCTTCTCCAGTCTTGGGTACTGTGGCTTTCCCTGTGTCTTCTCCTCTCTTGTGGATCCAAGAGAATTATTGATTTTCAATCTGCTTGGCTTTTGACTTGTTGGGTTGGAGTGGCAACTTTAAGTTCCTTATGTGCAGAACCAGTAACTACAATTCTATTTGTTCCATCTAAATCTCTTTAATAAAACTGTGATCTTCCAAGGGAAAATGATCCTCTCTTATTCAACTCTGTATCCTTCAAGTGATTCAAATCTCATGGAAGCCCACCCTCTTATAAAATTTTTGTGAATTTGTTAAAGAATTCTATTTCATAAGAATTAAAGTTGTTAGATCATTATTATACTTTCTTCCTTCTGCCCGTCACACATTATGAGGTCAATTTCAACAAGACCTACCTGGGAAGCTGGTGAAAATTTCCTCTTTCCATGGGATGCAAGATTAAATGGCCAAGAAGCACCCTGGAATATCATAGTAAGGATTTCCAAAAATCAACTCCTCCAAAAAAGCAACAAGAATACTGGTAAAAATGTCAAAATTATGGTTAACTTCTTGAATATAATGTATGCCAGGAGAGAATAGAATGGCATCTTTAAAGTTTTGAAAAAAAAAAATTCTCAGCATTGAATTCTATAACCAGTGAATATATTCTTCAAAGATAATGGTGGAAAAAAAAAGACATTTCCAGATAAATGAATATTGGGTGAATTTGTTCCCAGTAGATAGTTGGAGCATTGTCATAATAAATATAACTCATTATATAAAACAAGAATCTATAAGCCTACATTTACCATGAGTAAATTAATGCAAAAATAAACATAGGCAAAATAAACACTCTTTCCTACAGAATAATGTCAATTAATATGGACGGCATGATGAATTAGAAAATCATCACTTGATGCTAAAATATTGGTGAAACATGGATGAGAATGAGAATAATTACATAGTCTTATGATCCTCATAAATTGTTTATTAATACAATAAAAAAACAGTATATACACAGTGAGGAAATTTTTTAGATACCACATTAACTACATTATCAAATTTATTACTACCAAGATGGGAACAAAACAATCTTGTGCCTCTGGCTATCATACACTGAGAAAAATACATTACTTGAATCTCATCTTGAGAAAATATCAGGATGAGAAAATATAATGCAAGACATTCCATAAAATAACCAACATTTACTCTTAAAGGATATGAAAATGATGAAAACCAAAGGATGAGGAAATGATCCAGATTAAAGGAGACTAATGAGACATTAGAGAAAAATGAAATGCATGATCCCAGATTCTATCCTAAACTGTGGTGGGGGAAATATCTGTACATCTGTAAAGTATGAGACATTTGAATACAAACTGTGGATTAGTTGAGTATTTTTAATGTAAAATTTCCTAATTTTAATAAATTAACTATGGTTTAGAAAGAGAGCACCCTCTTATCAAAAAATACTTATTAAAGTGTAAAGGGGTTTGTCCAATTTACTCTCATTGTACACACACACATACACAGTTTACAATATGCATTTTTAAAAACTGTCACAATCTACTGTCAAATAATATAGTACAACTGCACATGTAATGTAAAACCCAGCAACAGTATACATTGACTTCCTTGTCCTATTCTGCTTGCTGATGTTTTTGTACATTTTACTTCTACACATCTTATAACTTGTTTGATTCATAAATATTATTTTGGCTTTAAATAGTCAATTATTTTTAATGGCTTTAAAATTCAAAAGAAAATATTTTATATGTACTGTCATATTTAATAGTTGGATGAGCTTTTATTTGTGGAGATCTGAATTTCCAACATGAAGCATTTTCTCTCAGTCTGAAGACTTTTCTTTAACATTTTCCATTGTGCAGGTCAGATAGTGATAAAATCCTTTGACTTTCATTTGTTGATAAAGCCTTCATTTTGTCATAAATTATAAAGTATATTTTTGCTGGATATAAAAATTTTAGGTTCATGTTCATTTTATTACAGTACTTTGAATAAATCTCTGGCTTCCATTTATTCCAGTGAAAGGTTAACCATCACTCTTATTGCTTAGGCTTTACTGAGCTTCTTGAACCATTTTCTTTAAATCTAAAAATAAATTCAGCCATTATTTCTTTAAATAATTATTCTGCACTGTCCTTCACCTACCATTGACTCCAGGACTCCAGTTACATTTATGTGTGACTACCCAATATCTCTCCACAGGTTACCAAGTTCCTCTGGCTGTCCATCATTTTCTCTTCCCGTCTTTTTAAAAATAGTTTCTAATTCTTTTTTTTTTTTTAAGATTTTATTTATTTATTTGACACAGAGAGAGCAGGAGAGAGAGAGACAGAGAGCAAGCACAAACAGGGGGAAAAGGCAGACAGGGGAGAAGCAGGCTTCCCACTGAGCAAGGAGCCTGATGTGGGGCTCAATGCCAGAACCCTGGGTTCATGACCTGAGCTGAAGGCAGCCGCTTAACCAGCTGAGCCACCCAGGCACCACAATAGTTTCTAATTCTTTGTCTTCATGTTCACTGATCTTCTCTTCAGTAGTTTTATTCCCTTTTATGCCCATCCCATGAGTGTTCGTAAAAATTTCAGGTACTGTATTTTCAGATCTAGAAGTTAAATTTGCTGATTTTTATAGTTTTGATTTCTCTCCCTGCCAATGTTTTTCATTAATTATTGAGCATATTCACAATAACTGTTTAAAGACCTTTCCTTTTACTTCCATTTTCTCTGTCATCTCTAGTTCTGTTTCTATGATTGTTTTTGCCTTGACTATAGCTTACATCTTCTTGCTTTTTTGCTTGTGTAGTACTTGTTGATTGGGTGCCAAACATTATATTTGTTATGTTATTGAGTGAGTGTTATATTGTTTTGTCAAAGCATGCTGAAAAGTTTCTTTTTTTTTCTTTTTGGTAGATTCTTAAATTACTTGCACATCACCTTGATTCTTACAAAGTTTGATTTTAAACTCTATCAAGACACTTCTGGCAAACTTTTACTGTCTTATTAATTTAGACTTACTAGTAAGGAATGACCTCTGAGATCTCTATTGAATTATCTGGATGCTAAGTGAAATCTCTCTACTATAGCTAATTGGAATTCAAATATCTTCTAGCTTTGTATATACATTCTGGGAATTTTTTATCTAATAGCCTTTGACAGTTTTGGGTTGGTTGGTTGTTTGTTTTCCAAAGCCTTGGGGAGTTTATGCAGGTACAGTTCAGTATAGACATGCCTCTTTTTATTGCATTTTAATGTTGTGCTTTGAAGATATTATTTTTTTTATATAAATTGAAGATATGTGGCAACACTTTATCAAACAAGTCTATCGGTGGTGTCATTTTTCCAACAATATTTGCTCACTTCATGTCTCTGGGTCACATTTTGGTAATTCTTGCAATATTTCAAACTTTTCACTATTATATTTGTTGTGCTGATCTGTGATGAGTGACTGTAACTCATAGAAAGCTCTGACAATGGTTAACATTTTTTAGTACTACAGTATTTTTTTTTAAAGATTTTATTTATTTATTTGAGAGAGAGAGAATGAGAAAGAGCACATGAGAGGGGGGAGGGTCAGAGGGAGAAGCAGACTCCCTGCTGAGCAGGGAGCCCGATGCGGGACTCGATCCAGGGACACCAGGATCATGACCTGAGCCGAAGGCAGTCGCTTAACCAACTGAGCCACCCAGGCACCCAGTACTACAGTATTTTTAAATTAAGGAATGCACATTTATTAGACATAATGCTATTGCACACTTAATAGACTATGGTATAGTGTAAGCATAATTTTTATACTGACTGGGAAACCAAAAAATTAATTTGATTCACTTTGGTGTGATGCTTATTTTTTTGCAGTGGCCTGGAACCAACCCAAAATATCACTGAGGTATGCCTCAGACAGAGTCTCAAGGAGGTCCTTGCAGATTTCTGGAACTCTTTCTCTGAGTAACTCCTTCATTTCCAGCACATATTCCCATAAAATTCAACCATATTGATTTCTCTAAACTCTTGAGCTCAGTGAAATTCCTTTCCATGATTTGTGTGGTTCTCCCATCTATGCACATCAATATGGAGCAAGTGCTTCCAGAAAAAAAAGACAAACTTATGTCTATTCTCCCCTTCTTTTAGGAGTGCCAGTCTTGTGATGACTACTGTCTGTTATCTAAAAGCAGATTTCTGGGGGACCTGGGTGGCTCAGTCATTAAGCATCTGCCTTTGGCTCAAGTCATGATCCCAGGATCCTGGGATCGAGCCATGCGTTAGGCTCTCTGCTCGCTGGGAATCCTGCTTCTCCCTCTCCCACTCCCCCTGCTTGTGTTCCTGCTCTCACTATCTCTCTCTCTGTCAAATAAATAAATAAATAAATAAATAAATAAATAAATAAATAAATAAAAGCAGATTTTCATATAATGTGTCCAGTTTTCTAGTTCTTTGCAGTGGGAAAGGGGAAATCCAGTTCGGGTTACTTCAGCATAAGTTCAAATAGAAGCTACTTTCTACTGTATATAGGTTTATATAAAATTAAAATTGCATGTATTTGATTAGTGTATTTGGCATTCTGAGCATAAACACTATGGACCCTCATATGTAGACAAGGACTCTAAACATTTGCTATAAGACCACCCAGTCTTTGTTGCCTAATGTTTGGCCTCTGTTTGATCCTTTAAACTCAATATACTTTTTACTGTATTACAAATAAGCTTCCTCTTTCAACACCTTCAATGTTGGTTAATGGCACATTTATTTGCAACATAAAGCATTTTTTTTTAAAAAAACAGAAGTTGGCTTCATTTGTTTATAAGATAACACATTCTATAATAAAAGTACTTTTGATTATAATAAATATAAAGTGTAGTATTCTTAGCAAAGATTGTCTATTTTCTGGACTGCCATTGGGATCATGCAGGCTGTATTAATTTTCTTGGTGGTTCTTGGCTTCATGTATGCCATGACTGACTATGGAATTTTTAGACTCAAAACATTCTAACAAACATTCCTCTCCGTTTAAATTTATTTAGTGAAGTGAGCTTGTTGTGAGTCCTTGGATTACAAGGGGAGAAGAGAAAGGAAGATTAGTTTGCTAAATTCCTTAAGTTCTGAAATGCAGTACCAGTGAGTGTAATTCTTCTTCTTCTAGCTCACTGTTGTACTTTTTGATGTATTGAAAGATTAATATCTGTAAATTTCAAGTTGTTATCACGATCATCTCTTCCCTTCTACTGCACATGAACTGTAGCATTATATAGTCCATGGTACATGTAGAATTTATCAAAATTATCTGTAAACATTGTAGGTCCCTGAAGTTATCCAGCTCATGTACTTAAATGTGTTTTGTGTTCTTACATATGTAAAGATCAGTTTGAATTTCCACATTTTTGTGTCCATCTTAGCTATATATAAGACCAGTTAAAAATCCTGTTGGCTTATATGGCCTCTCTAAATATCATAAATTAATGACAGATTGGCTGGAAGGCATGGTAGTGCTTTAAATAGTGATTTATTTTCTCCTTAATGAGTATGTTAAGCTCAGAACGTGACCTTATTTTTTTCTCTAAAGAAATAGAGTCTTTGAAGATGTAATTAGTTAAAGATATTGGGATAAAATCATCCTAGATTTAGAGTGATCCTTAAATTGAATGACTGGTGTCATTTTAAGAAGAGGAGAGGACACAGAAAGATGCACAAAGAAAAAGGCCACATGAGGATCTTACAGACATGGGGCATATTCAGCCACAAGCTAAGGAGCATCTAAGGCCACCAGGAGCTGGAAAAGGCAAGGAAGGATTCTTTCCCTGTGACTCTAGAAGACCATGGTCCTACTGATGCTTTGATTTTAGATTTCTAGCCTCCAGAGCTATGAAACAATAATTTTGGTTATTTTAGGCTGCCAAGTCATGGTTATCTGTTCGGTTATTTTAGGCTGCCAAGTCATGGTAATCTGTTAGGAAAGTCCTAGGAAACTAAGATAGGTATGTTATAAAAAGTTTTTTCATACACCTCCTATTAACTTATATATTTCAAAGAATCACTTACCAAATATACTTCTGATGACAAAACATAGAATGAATATAAGTATTCCCAAAGATAAAGTTAACTAAAAACAATAGAATACATTGTCCACTTAAATTTTGACCACATATCTTGATGTTGGGCTCTTATAAATGTCTGGTGGCTGGCTGATTCCATAGTTGAGGCGACTGGGAAACCTATGAAATGATGAAATTGTTATTCAATTACTCTTAAGTCTTGGTTCTTCCCCCAAATGATTTATGATCAGAACTCCAATTCCAGACAATATCAAAATGGAATTTTTGTGTGCAGGCATTTTATGTGTGAGAGAGAGGCTGTTCTACTATTTTCAGCTTTCCAAGAATAAAGAACTCTGTAATTGACCCAATCAGCTTGGAAATTACTATATCAAATACTATGGCTAAGTGTATCCTTATATGATACTAATTGAAGAAGAAACTAGATTTTGGTACCATTTCATTATCTGCAGTGAAGTGACCATCATCTGGTAGGATAACATTACTTAAATTGTAAACTCCACAGGAAAATAATAGGTATTCTCTCCAGAAAAGTGTTCTGTGGTGAAAGATATGTGGTTAAATAAATTTAAACATGTTTCTTTAAGAAATCCTTATTGTCTTTAAGAAGCTAGTATATATTATGAATCTTTATTTAGAAAAAATATGCAATATTTCTTAAACTTATTTAGCATTTTCACACAGTTTTTGTAGAATATCTGTAGCACCTCTGAACATGAATGCTCTGGGAAGCAGAGTTTGAAAGTAACACTCTAATGACTAGTGATATGGGCTTTTATAGTAATAGTGACATAATACTTAACTCCAACATGATACTTTCTTACTCTTTCATAATACTTATGTAACACTAACTCTTACACAATCTTTCTTTGTTTCAGGTACACTTCTAGGCAGTTTCCTTTCATACATCATTTAATCTTTTCAACCATCTTGTGAGATAGGTAACATTAATATCTCATTTAACATATTTAAATAACATAACCAATGTACCACAGCTGTTTGGGATTAGGGTAAGACTTTGGAACACAGGCAACCTGGCTACAGAGTTTGTGGTTTAACCTGCAATAAAAACTCATGGGCAAATATTGAAGCTTGATAAAGGCAAGAAAGCAGATCACTGTTTAACTATTTTTGATCATGGGCTGATCTGGGAATTCAAAGAAAGCCACAGAATCTATCTTCATTAAGATTGTATACACATGTATCTATAAACATGTATATGATTTCCAGAGCATTGTCAATGCATCCACTGGACAGTGGGTTGAGAATCACTGATTTAAATGTCTTTAAATATGACTAAGTTAATAGGTCCCAGATCCAGAAAAATCATTAAAGTAGATTAGTATATAATGAAAGCATGAGAAACTTCTGAGGTTGGGGTCTAGGAAAGACAATTAAATTATTCTGTACCATTCAATGGGCTGGAATGATATCCAGACTGATTTTGTTTGTTTGCTGTTATGATTCCTATCCTTTTTCTGTTTATCATCTCAAAATTTTTTTGGATAATTAATTATCCTTAATTTGAACCAAAGTAATTACTAGTAATCTGATGGGTTGAACAGAACTTTGGTTTTCTCTTTTACTTTTACTTTATTGAATCTATGTGGTTTATGTTTTTATTACAAGTTGACTCAGTTTATTAGTTTATTCTTATGGAAAAGATGCAAGTGAAAATTCTGCTGTGCTCTCCAAATCAAAACAGCAAAATAAAGTTCAAATAAAATTAAATAGGTTTTTATTCATTATTCAAACAAGAAGGCCTAAAAGGACTTTTTTAATTAAATGGATGTTTTAGTAAAGCAGGACTTGACTATGCCAAAAACATATCATTCATTCATGATGAACATACTATTTATGATTTTCAGAATAATGGCTGAAATGTGGATTACTTGAACACAGTATAGCACAGTGAAATGACATGGAAATTAGAGGAAGATAGGCCTGGGTTGAAAATCATTATTCAGCAAATATTCATCAAGGATGTGTTGGGTAGTATAAGTCTTATGCTACTGAGGGCTAAGATCACATCTTGTTTTCCTGTATCCTTTGAGTACCCTGCATTCAAATAGTTTACCACTTATGACTGTAATACCTGGGCAAAAGACTTCCCTCTCTCCTCTTAATGTGAATAGGAATACTAATTTTTACATGCCTAATGATCTCTTATAATTACCTATTTAATTTAAATCACAAGACAACATACATACAGCAACTCATCAGAGTCTAGCACAATGTCTATGGTTCAAGAAGAACCTGCTGCATAATTGTATAAGTGAAGAAATAAATAGCTGCTGTTCTGAGAGTTAATAAATATAAATATGTCATGGTATATGCCTGGTACATAGTAAGTGCTAAAAATGTATTTCTTCTTTTTCTTCTTTTTCTTCCTGTATACTCTTACAATGTCCACAAAACCTCATTTAAAGATAGGATTTCATGGGGCACCTGAGTGGCTAGTTGGTTAAATAATTGCCTTTGGTTCAGGTCATGATCCTGGGGTACCAGGATCAAGTCCCAGGATCTAGTCCTACATCAGGCTCCCTGTTCAGCAGGGAGTCTGCTTCTCCCTCTGACCCTCCCCCCTCTCATGCTCTCTCTCATTCTCGCTCTCTCAAATAAATAAATAAAATCTTAAAAAAAACCACACAGGATTTTGCATGATAGTTACTAAATTTGAGATTAATGAACACTTCTGGGGAAATTGCATTTTGTTGAATGTCTCTTCAATGCATGCTTACTCTTGTATGTAGTGTCCTCACGTTACATGTTTACACATAAAAGAAACAGTGATTTATCAAGTCCCCACTCTATAAAGAACATTGTTTTGAGTGCTATGGGCACTTGTAGTACAAGGAAGACCAAATTTATCTCAAAAAGAGTAGTATTTTAGAGGAAGCAAAACAAGCTCAGTCCTCAAAAATACCAACAAAGGAAAAATATAACCAAATATGGCTTTGTACTGACAAAAAGAATACCAGAATAACTGAACTGCCTGGAACCAGACAGACTTACTTCGCAAAAATAATGGAGATAAAATTGTTTTTTCCTTTTAAATATGATCTCCACTTATTGCACAACTGGTGTAGTACAAGGTGTTCTACATATGATATTTTGTTTAATTTCCATAATAACCGGAGTAAGCATCTTTTTACAGGTAATAAATCTAAAACTCAGAGAGGTTAAATCATTTTTTCAAGATCATGCATCTTAAAATAATGGAGCCAAGATTTGAGTTTGAACTCTCTAACTATGCTATCACCATCAGTTTTAGTAGAAATCTCAGAAGTACAAATTAATATTTCCAGTTGAATATAAGTGAAAACCTGCCTCAAACTAACATATACATTAAGGAATTAATTGGCTCTACTAACTGGGATTCCGAATGTAGGGCATGATTTGTAGATGCAATGTCTTAGGAATGTCACCAAGGACCCAACACTTAGTTGCCCATTTTTTTTGTTTTGCTTTTTTGGCTTTTTGGCTTTGTGTTTGTAAGGGCTGACAGCAGCAATCAGTGTTGAGTTTTCAGAGAGAGGAAGATAGAGGTAGAAATAGAGAGAAAGAGAGAGATACACACACGGAGAGAGAGTGAGAGAGAGAGAGAGAATGTTTCTAAACCCATCCAATAAAAGCCTTCAGGCTTCCGCTGCTTGAATCACCCCTGAACAAATTCTTATGGCAGAAGGCACACATAATCTTAATTCAAGAAACATGAACTCATGATTGGAAAGGTGGATGGGGTTACCTTGATTGTTTTAGACCAGTGAGAGTCCACCCCTAGATTAGGAGATGCAGTCGATGCCCCCCCCAAAAACACAGTGGGCAGCCACACTATGTGGAAAGAAAAAAATGGATGATGGGGAGAGAGACACTGAACCATTGAACCCACTACGGTGAATACACAATTATGTCTTTATTTGATGATGTGAAAGATGAACAAATCCAAAGAAATGAGAAATTATCTTTGTTAAATTAATAATTATTTTTAAATAACTCACTAATTCACATGAGGAAAACTGTCAACTGGATACATCAAGGATCTAAAAAAATCCTGATCCCTTTGTATATATCAATGGTTTCAGAATTCATAAATTTAACCATGTGCTTTGGGAAAGAAATAAAATGAAAGAAATGATAGGCTTACTATGCTAAGGAGGAATAGGATAAATTTGAACACTCTAAGAAGACTGAACATTTGAAATAAAATTTGAGAAAGTAGAGATGAAAAGCAGAGTATTTAACTTATTTCATCCTGAGGCAACAGAATTTCTTTTGGGTTACTTACAAGAGTACCAATAAGGTGTTTCCCCTGGTATGGATGAATTTGGAGGTCATAATGATATATATTCAGGTACGTCTGTGCTCAAGTTCTGATGATGCCATTTCCTAGCTGCATTATTTTGGACAGGTAACTATTTTTTACTCTGTTTCGTCAGTTGTAAGATGCTAATAATAACCATAGCTGTTTTGCACTGTTGTAAAAAAGATTGAAGGAGATAATGCATATAATGCTTAGTGAAATGCCTGACATCTGTAAGCTCAGTGAATGCTTGCTATTAAATTGGTCTAGATTAATCAAGTGTTAGACTTCCTGAAATTTTATGTGAGCTTAGTCTGCCGAGCCATCTATCTGCTTGTTATTTCTGATATTCTGCTTAGATTACTCCTATCCAATGTCATTGTTTCTATCTGTGAAGACTTAAAAGAGGAGTGATAGGAACAAGGATAAACATGTTGTTTTGACATTCTTATAAACACACTTTCATTTTTGATTTGCTTTCCTGTTCCAGGCATTTGTTTATTTGCATAAAGACAAAAATAAAAGCAATGAAAGGCTGCATGCCATGCAATCAGAGGAAAGCTTGGCATGGCTTTGAAATTTAATGATCAAAGCACTGGAGATGCATATCAGGGGTGCCCAAGAATCTTTGGTTTTGTGAAAAGCTAATGATGGGGTACATGTGAGGTTAAAGGGCTTTTACTGGAAGGCATGGTATAGCGTGGACTACAGAAAAATCCAACATAATACGTTCAAAGGTCCTTGATCACTCTTATCTATCTTTACATGAGGTTATAACCATTACTGACTTTCAAACATAATGGGCTTTAAATATATAGTTATGTTGGGCAATAGCGAATTGTTACAATAAAGGAGACCCTTTGGAATCACATGTACCCAAGTCCTCTGCTTCTGCCACCTTGGGCAAACTGCTTAACATCTATGAGGATCCTGGGAGACAGCATCACTCAGATGGGCCATTTAAGGAGAGTTAATAAGCTATTTATGGGAGAAAACAGACCAACAAACCAACAAACCAAAACAGGAATTTCGACTGCAGTCAATATTCAAAGAAAAGATCTTGGCTTGGCACTAAAAAATACTGGCAAAATAAATATTCATAAGACTTCAAAAATGTCAACAAAATCTCTCAGGCATGTGTATCATTGCTAGGTAAATTTCCTCATTAAACGATCATGATTTTTAAGATTATTTTATCAATACCTGCATGCTATTCACTTTACAGAAGAGGAGAATTTCTGAGGCTGTTATACATTGTGCCACAAAACCCAATTGATTTTTCTTGACTATTAATTTTATGTATTTCTCTAGGTCAGTAAATAAAATTAGTCTTTTTAAAAGATCAATAGTATTTATTTGTTTTGATAAGTCATAATCCATAATTCTTTCAACAAATCCCCTATACTCTTTCTTTTAGTTATTTCTAATTTTTCACTATTGTAATTTCACTATGCATTTGTCAGATTGTTTTCTTAGGATAAATTTATCTTAGGATTAATTCCAAAAAGTTACACCATAGGGCGCTTTTTAGGTCTCTCAAAGGGGCTCCAAAAAACAGCAACTTTGATTTTCTTTACGGATCCCTCTCTTCATCATCATTCAGTTTAATCTTTGCTAATCTGAAGGTGAAATATGAACATTTCAGGTTGTTGGTACACTTGTTGATTGCTTCATAAATCTATCTGTTTTATACACCTCTCTTATGAATGTCCCTTCATGCCCTTAGCCCATGTTCCGGGGCGGTGTTGGTCTTAAAATATTAGCCAACACCAGTATTCCACTTACTATACATGTAGGAGGCAGGCGCTGTCCTAAGAATGTAAAAGACACTTAATACCTTCATTAATCCCCACAACAATCCTGAGTTAGATACAGTTATGAGCCTCATTCCACTGATAAGGAAACAGAGATATATAGTGGTTGAATACATTATTGAAGGTCTTTTTAAACTTTTTAAAGATTTATTTGAAACTTATATGTTCCATGTTTGCTTTTATATATATTAATAGTATTAACAGTGTTCGTTCATACAGAATTTCAAAACATAAATGTCTTTGATATTATGATCCCAAGAATCAACCAGAATTGTATAAATAATCTTTTATAGTTTTAGTACATTATTGAATTACTAAAAATAAAAATGTGACTAATCTAGAATTTATTTTTAAATATTGTATGATATAAGGATTTAATTTTTTCAAACAAAACTTTAGCCATATTTCGAGACACATTTATCAAATTATATTTTTATTCTTACTGATTTGACTGTCATCTTTATTACATAATTCATTCTCTCATACTTCAATTTTCCTTATATGTCCCCTTAAGCTAAGTGCATATTTCTCTGTTAATAAAACATCATTTAAATTTTTGTCACTTTATATTATGTTTTTATAACAGGCAAATCTCTTTTTGTTGCTTCTCTTTTCAACAGTTTTCTTATTTTTTCTTCTGTATTTATGGGCCCAAATGAGCCTTAAAATCAGTTTATCAAAATTTATTTAAAAGACACAAAATATTTGTTAATTTTGTTAAATATATGAATTATTTTGTGAAGATATGACACTTTTATTATGTTGTCTTCTTGTTCAAGAATATTATTTCTTCATTTATTTACCTAATATTTAAGTTGATTAAAGGTAGTATAATTTTTCATATTGTCCACATTTTATAATGTTAGTTTTTAGTTTAAATTTTTTATTATGCATCTGATTCTTTTTTAAATGTAAAATTATTATCAATTTTTTACAAAGAAAATGTATTTTTGAAAAATTTCTGAACACTGCCATTTCTTTAGAGATACTACTCTTGGTGAGAAATTGCAATGCAGAAAATTTTGGTTGAACTCCTTTATTTGAAAAAATTGCACTTTTTTTTTCTTTTCAGTTGCAATATAAAGCAATTCAACCAATTTTAAATAACAGTGATGTTATAGTCTTCTTTTTATTCTTTTACTTTAATGTTTAATATGTTTCTAGTTTTTTTGCCATAAGTATCATTTTGGTCTTTGATTTAAGACATTTTTATTCTTTAATAATGTGAAGGATATATCTATATATTCTTATAATATGAATTTATTTTATTAGAAATAGTTATCTAGGGGCTCCTGGGTGGTTCAGTTTGTTAAGTGTCTGACTCTTGATTTTGTCTCAGGCTATGATCTCAGGGTCTTGATATATGGCCTGAGCTGACTGGTGTTGGGTATGGAGCCTGCTTAAGATTCTCTCTCTCCTTCTCCCTCTGCCCCTCCCCTATCCCCCTCTACACACACATGTGCACTCTTTCTCTTAAAAAAAAAGAAAAAGGTATTGAATTTTATCAGTTTTTTTAATTTATCAAAACAATTATATATTAGTTTTATTTTTATTCTGTATAGAACAAGATGCATGCTTTTGATAAATGGATTGCAAGTTGAAGATAGTTTTCCTTCATTATATCACTGATTATTGTTTCATTTCCCCTTGGTATCTTACACTCTCCTTGGACTGGTATTTCTTCCCATCTGAGCATAGATAAAAATCTCTAACTTCTTATCCAAGACTGGACAAATGGGTGGAGGCCAAGATGCCCTAGATACAGTTGAATGCAAAGATCACATTGCCGACAGGGAGAACTCCCATCTCTCTGTGGTCCAGAGATAATAATGAAGTGTGGTAAGAGGAGGGGTAAGATAAATATGCAGTGAGGAATAACTGTCAGATATTTTCACCTCTAAGACACTACTAGAGCTGAGGAGCAAGATGGCGGAGAAGTAGGAGACCTAAATTTTGTCTGGTCCCAGGAGTTCAGCTAGATAGGGATCAAACCATTCTGAACACCTACGAACTCAGCAGGAGATTGAAGAAAAGAATAGCAGCAACTCTCTGAACAGAAAAGTGACCACTTTCTGGAAGGTAGGATGTATGGAGAAGTGAATCCTAGGCGATATTCGAGAAGATAGACAGCGGGGGAGGGGGCCTCTGTCAGCCGCTACTGGCAAGTGATAGAGCCACAGAGCACAAAATCAGAAATTTTAGAAGTCTGCTCTGATGAGGGACATTGCACCAGTGGCTAAGTTGGGGGTGGAACCCTCGCTGGGACAGTGTGGTCTCAGGACCCTCAGGGTCACAGGAAGACCGGGGGTGCCTGAGTGTGGCAGAGCTACCAGGTATCAGAGCAGGGAAGCTGGCTGCAAAGACGGAGCTGAGGAATGGGCTCTCAGCTTGGGGAGCCATAAACCATGATCCGTGGGACAGTCAGCCCACTGCTCTTCCAGCAGGGACCCAACAAGCAGCAGATCTGGGGAGACTCCCCTTCCTCCCCCAGGATAAGTGGCCTGGGAGTGGACCACAGGAATCTGCTGGGTTTGGAGACTCCAAACAGGGTCAGGTGCCAGAGAGAGAAATGCTCAGTCACAGGCCAGGTGAGCATGGAGTGCGGCCAGAGACAAGGGAGATGGGAGTGATTGCTATTCTCTGGGGCTTCACTGAAGAGTGGGGCCCCCAGTTTTCGGCTCCTCCTGGGCAGAGATTGGGAGGCCGCCATTTTCACTCTCGTCCTCCAAAGCTGTACTGAAAGCTTGGAGGGAACAAAAGCTGCAGAGAGCAAACCCGAGCAGATTACTTAGCCTGACCCTGGCAAGGGTGGGACAATTCCACCTCCGGCAAAGACATTTGAGAACCACTGTAACAGGCCCCTCCCCCAGAAGATCTGCAAGAACAACCAGCCAGGACCAAGTTTACCGATCAATGAGAACAGCAGAACTCCAGCACTGGGGAATACAGTACATAGAACTCATGGCTTTTTTCCCATGATTCTTTAGTCCTTCAAAGTTAAATTTTTTAATTTTCTTTTTTTTCTTTTGAATTTTTCTTTTTCCATTTTTCAACCAACATCTTATCAATCCCTTTTTTAAAAATTTTTTTTTATTTTTCATTTTTAGAGTCATATTCGATCCCTCCTTAGTAGTTAACCTTATTTTGGTATATATATAAAAGTTGTTCTCTCTTTAAAATTTTGGGATACAGTTTCTTCTAACAGACCAAAATATACCCTAAATCTCTAGTGTATGGCTTTGTTCTAGTCTCCTGCTTGATAACATTCTCTCCCTTTTTTTTTTTAAATCCTCTTCTTTTTTTTCCAACCAACTTCTTATCTTATCAATTCCTTTTATAAAATCTTTTATAATTTTCATCTTTACAATCCTATTCCATCCCTTCATCGTATTTACCCTTATTTTTATACATATATAAGTTTTTCTTTCTTTAAAATTTTGGGAAGCACTTTCTTATAACAGACCAAATTACACCCAAAATCTAGTGTGTGGCACTGATCTATGCACCAGCCTGATCATATTTGATCATATTGTGTTTTTTTTTGGTTTGTTTGTTTGTTTTTTTATCTTTTACTTTTTCTTTTTCTTTTTTTTTTGTATTTTTTCTTTCTTTTCCTTTCTTTTCCCCTGGTTTCAGATATCTTCTGATTTGTTTAGTGTATATTTTTCTGGGGTAGTTGTTACCCTTTTAGCATTTTGTTTTCTCATTCATCTATTCTCTTCTGGACAAAATGACAAGATGGAAAAAATCACCTCAAAAAAAAAAACAAGAGGCAGTACCGACTGCCAGGGACCTAATCAATATGGACATTAGTAAGATGTCATAACTAGAGTTCAGACTGATGATTATAAAGATACTGGCTGGGCTTGAAACAAGCATGGAAGATACTAGAGAAACCCTTTCTGGAGAAATAAAAGAACTAAAATCTAACCAAGTTTAAATCAAAAAGACTATTAATGAGATGCAATCAAAAATGGAGACTCTAACTGCTAGGATAAATGAGGCAGAAGAGTGAATTAGTGATATAGAAGACCAAATGATGGAAAATCAAGAAGCTGAGAAAAAGAGAGATAAACAACTACTGGATCACGAGGGCAGAATCCGAGAGATAAGTGATACCGTAAGACGAAACAATATTAGAATAATTGGGATCCCAGAAGAAGAAAGAAAGAGAAGGGCAGAAGGTATATTGGAGCAAATTATAGCAGAGAACTTCCTTAATTTGGGGAAGGAAACAGGCATCAAAATCCAGGAGGCACAGAGAACCCCCCTCAAAA
>NC_138370.1:165078666-165099446 GCF_054177405.1 Leptonychotes weddellii | reverse complement strand
AAAAATGAAGGGGGGGAATCAGAGGGGGAGACAAACCATGAGAGACTATGGACTCTCAGAAACAAACTGAGCATTCTAGAAGGGAGGGGGTGGGTGGATGGGTTAGCTTGGTGATGGGTATTAAAGAGGGCACGTATTGAATGGAGCACTGGGTGGTATACGCAAACAATGAATCATGGAACACTACATCAAAAACTAATGATGTAATGTATGGTGATTAGCATAATATAATAAAATAAAAAAAATGCACTTCTTGCCCTCTACTTCATTCATATTTGCTGCTGACCCCATGTTTCAATCATGGTTTCTACTATTATCTTGGAATGGAGATACCTCTCTCCACTGATGTCTAGCTTTCTGTTCATTTCCCAAAGGATGTGCTAAACCTTTCTGTGGTATATAGGCTCTTCTCAAGAAATTTGAGTTGTTTTCCTTCTCAAGAAATTTGAGTTGTTTCCCAGTGTCAGAGAACTATAATCAAAAGTCTTCTTTTTTCAAAACAGTTAGTTGGTTTTCCAGGAACAGCTCAGGTGCCATATCAGGATCTCATATTATGAAAGTGTTTTATTGATATCAGCCTTACTCATGGCATGTGCTATCTCTGAATATCTGCTATAAGCTTTGGTACTTTTGCTTTGTTTCAGAATTTTATTTTTTCCATCTTAGTACCCAATCATGAATCCCAATGTCCTTTTAGTACTTTTCACAATTTACCCGGGTCTTCATGCAGGTGGAACACATACTGATCCACCAGGATATCCTGGTATTCTCAAAGTAAGTTTACCAGTTAAATTCCATCTTCATTACCAATATTTTACTTTGTGTTTATCTCTGTCCTGTCTCCAAGGGGACCTGTCTAACTTTGAAGTCATTCCTGCCTTCTAAAAGAATTCTAAAAGTCTTTTATAACCATTGATAAACTTGCTGAAATAACAAAGGTTAACGTGGGATATAGCTCTGCTAGAGCCATGGTTAATTGGATGATGATATGGGTTTATTGTTAGAAAAACATAGAGTTTAAAGAGTACTTTCATAGAAATTATCTCATTTGATCTTTACAGGAACACAGCAAACTGTACTTCATTTTACAAGGGAAAATCTAAATAAGGCTCTAAGAAGCTAAGTGACTTGCCTGTAGTCACACTTCAAATGAGTGGAACAACTGCTTTCTCCTCAGGCTTTTTGTCTCACATTACTAAATAATTCAACTCATAAGCTGGATTTTTGGGCACTAGGCATTTTCTTGACTCATTAACACAATTCTTATTTGAAACTAGATATATATGTTTAAATAAAATCATCCTTCTCCTGCCAAACTTATATTATCAATATTCTCCTAGAAATTAGGGAGGTTTAATTTAGCCCATTATCACCTGTCTCTCCCCATCACATACACATTTGTCTTGTCTTAATGACTTTACTCTTATTTCTTAAATTTATCTCTCTACCTAGTACCCCTCCTTCCACCACCCTTGTTCAGAAGCTTGTGACTCTTCATGTAAATCACTGTACTATCTCCCCAACTTGCCATGTTTTTTCCAAGGATTTCCTGTCACCTACAGAGCATGGTCAAAGCTTGTTAAAATAGAGGCAAGACCATCTATCAACTGACCACTTTCTACTTCTCTAATCTCATCATGTCTCATTCCCTGCTTCATAGACTATGATTTAGAAATCCTGAATTGCCTGCATTTTCCTGTTTACCTGATTCTCCTGTATCTGTGTCCTTTTCATCTATTGCTCTTTCTGTTTGAAAGGTTTCTTTTCTTTGTCTTCTTCACATGCTTCATTCCATTTTGTTCATGCATTGCTTTCCCTATGCCACTTTCACGAACCCCTTGAACACCCCTAGTTATTGTGTAAGGGACACCTTGGTGTTCTTACAATGCATGATACACTTATTTTACTTAGAGCATTACTTGATACAATTTATATTACCTTTTAATTGACTTATATTATGTATTTATCTCTGTATTTGATAATTACTCACATCAGATATCTAGTCTGTTTACATGTTCTCTCCCATAATTAAACTGCAAGCATTTTGAGGGGATTATTTCACTCAGTCCTATTTTCTCTAGCAAGCTTTATGAGCTCCTTTGTGGAAATAATATAAAACCACTATTTATTAACTATTGACCTCATCATATAATTTATAAATAAGAACCATGGTCATTAGTGTATATATACATATATCCATAATAAGTGCATATATGTATACATACATACACATGCATGCATAATATGGACATGACACATATATACAAAATATATATGTGTATATTATATATATTATATATATTTGTGTTCTCTTTCAATATTTAGTTATTTGACTTTTTATGTGTGGAATATAGAGATCTGTACAAGTATTTTATGCAAAATTCAACATCTAATTCTAAAATCTAAACCCTACTCTAGAGATATGCTTGTGTGGGTGAGTGAAAATGTGTGAGTCAAGTGTTAGGTAGGATGGGAGGGTGTGAAAAGTCTGCACTTGCATCTCAGCTTTTCTCTGATTAGGATAATATCTAAGGTTGTGTTTTCAGATCAAGCTGTCTATAAGGTGACGTGTTCTGTCATCTTCCCAACATTGTTATATATTACACAAGTGTAAGTGAATCCAAGGAGCCTGGGAAGGCCGAATCATTAGAAAAACATCTGTATGGTGACTAACATAACATAATAAAATAAAATAAAAAAATTAAAAAAAAATCTGTAACATAAATCTGTGCATTGGGTAGATGAAAGCATAGAAGCAAAATGTAATTTGTTTCCCATATTGTAAATAATTGTTACATGGTAACTACAAATATATTCATTAAAGAGTTTTGAGAATATAAAGTGAATAAGCCATGGTGTTTCAAGTACTTAATATTATGAAGAAATATTTTGTGGATTTTTTTTCTGTGGATTTTTAAATAAAGGGTTAAAATATTTAATATCTCACAAAATTTGTTGGGCTTTTGGGTAGGCTGTGACCACATTATTTTTTCTCTCATTTAAAATGGAAACATACAGGGGCGCCTGGGTGGCTCAGTCTGTTAAGCAGCTGCCTTCAGCTCAGGTCATGATCCTGGGGTCTTGGGATAGAGCCCCACATCCGGCTCCCTGCTCAGCGGAGAACCTGTTTCTCCCTCTCCATCTGCCTGCCACTCTGCCTACTTGTGCTCTCTCTCTCTGTGTCAAATAAATAAATAAAATCTTTAAAAAAAAAAATAAAATGAAAACATACAGGTTTTCACTATCTGAAATTTTGCTAATATCTTTTGGGGAAAAATTAGGTTTAGATATTCAAAGGAATACATACATATATGTACATATAATTATAATATGTATATGTTATACATATCATGTATGTTATATATAATCATACAAAGCCATATATGTACATCACATTTGTTGGAGTCATAACATAAGTCCTTTTGCTTTAATACTATTTTCTTGATTTTAAGGTATAAATTATTTTGCTGAAAGTTTCCCTACTTGTTAAAAGAACCTACATTAGAATATCATTTCATTCTACATTATATTATTAGAATATAATATATATATTTGAATCTTATTTTTCTATATCTCTGCATTAATCATTTTCTTAGTCTGCTGTAATAACAGTATCCTATGATCAAAATACCACCTTTCTAATTATACATAAAGTATCCAAAACACTGTCTTTTTGAGATTATTTTAAGTCTGCAGAGTGGGGTTTCATGTTTAAGAGAATGAAAGATTTAGTGTCCCTTATTGTCTTCTGCATATGTGTGGATGGGACCTGCAGGGCCTTCCAGCTTTCTGTAAGAACAGAATAATGCATATCAAGTGCCATTTCCCCCAAGTCGAGATTATCACTAAATCTGAATGCCAAGTACCTCATCTGCTAATTAATGACATCTTCAGATTCCAAGTCTAGAATTTCCTTTGATTTATTTCATGTTCAGGCTTAAGCTGTTCTTTAGGGAAGGAAGTATCCTCATTTCATCAATCCTAATAAAGCTCAATTTATTCAAATCCCTTGCAAGAATTTGAGCATCTCACATTTAGAGCATAGTGATTATTCCAAATCCTTGTTAAGCGAGTCACTATAACCATCATATTGTTGACTCCTAGAGGAGCATTTTCAGAGCTGAGGTAATTCTTTTTCACTAACTTGTATCATAGTGTAATGGACCAAAGTCTAGATCAGTGGTTCTCATACTTATCATATAAACAGAAGCATCAGAATCACCTGGAGGCCTTGGAGGGAACATGGCCATGGAGTAGGAGGACCCTAGGCTCACCTTGTCCCATAAATAGAACTAGATAACTATCATATCATCCCAAATACCCCAGAAATTGATCTAAAGACTAACAGAACAAACTCCACAACTAAAGATGGAGAGAAGGTCATAGTGAAGAAGGTAGGGGAGACATGACTTGGAGAGAAAAGGATTATTGTGGCCACTGCAGTGGGGAGGGAGCCATGATTTTGGAGAAGGGCAAGAGACCAACTAGCACACAGGGGAGCACACAGGGAACACAGATCTCCACAACAATTGGCTTGGGAAGTGAGAGGGCCCAAATTTTGTGAGTTCTTGCAACCAGCAGGGCTTAAAGCCTGGAGTTTTAAAAGTCAGCAGTCTTGGCTCTGGGAGAGATCAGAGGACACTGGGGCAGCTCTTAAGAGAAAAGACAGCAGATAGCCCACAGACATACAGCATGGAAACAGCCATCTAGGGAGTGCCTGGGGCACACAGTAGAGAGGTTATTTGCTCATCTTGGAGCACATCTCAGAGAGGCAGCATTTACAGAGAGATCGCTCTGGAACAAAGGAACTAGCCGGCACCATTTCTCTCCCCCACCCCTCAGCATAAACACAGAGCCACCTACAGGAATCAGTACAGCACCAACGCTTGCTGCCTAACTTGCTTATACCAAGCCCCGCTCCCCCCCAACACTTTGGTGGAACCACCCTTCCCAGTCCCACTTGCTTCAATCACAGCGCTGTGGGCCCCCTGCCCCAGAAGACCAGCCTCAAACCCTGCCAACACTGCATCTCCTAACCTGGGAGTTTTTCAAGTTGGTTCCAGTAGCAGTGGCAACAGGCCTCATTTCACAAGCAGACTAGAGCACACCTAGTTCAAATGCACCATACTTAGGCCAGGGACCAAAAACTGCCCACAACAGGCAAAGAGAGCCTCTGCAGATGACTGGCCTGAAGGATAAAGTGGCCAGGACACAACAGCAGAGCTCACACAGCACACATTGGAGAAAACCTCAGGGGGTGATTGATTTCTTTGTTATCTTGATTGTGGTGAAGTTTTTACTTGTGTATACATATG
This sequence comes from Leptonychotes weddellii, assembly GCF_054177405.1. Classification (NCBI taxonomy): domain Eukaryota; kingdom Metazoa; phylum Chordata; class Mammalia; order Carnivora; family Phocidae; genus Leptonychotes; species Leptonychotes weddellii. Next base: position 165,094,131 of record NC_138370.1, on the reverse strand, counting down.
TTAAAACATATCAAATTATACATTTCAAATATGTGCAGTGTGTTGTTTAGAAATTATACTTCAATAAAGCTACTAAACAAAACAATTAAAAAACAAAAACTAATATGATGGGGAGCCTAGAGACACTTTCAAATTATTTGTTCGGATCTTAATTTAGAACACTAGAACATCAGTCTCTCAAATTTATAAAAAAGTTCTTGCTACAGTTGTTTAATTTCATTCTACAGAGTAATTTTTGATAGTACAATTTTCTGCATTATAGTGGGGGTATTTGCAGGGAATATTCTATAATATTCTGTACCTTATAGCCTTCTGTCTATAGAGAAGAGGGAACACGGAATGAGAGGGCAAAAAATTACTGTAAACATTTTTATTTACATATTATATTAGTATATATGTATTATGTATGTATATACAGACTCCATGCAATCGATAGGTAGATCTAGAGATACAGTGCATGTGTATTTCAGGAGTGTGGAGATCAAATAGTAGGACAGAAATCATCTTGTTATTTTGTCAACTCATGGAAAAATGCATATTAAAGACAAAGGTATAACCTAGTAATTCATGGTCTTTTAGTAGGATAAAAATAATTACTCTACTTAATTGCAGATACAAAAATATTTACCATAAAACTCCATATAACATTTCCCTCTCTAAAATAATGTCTGCCATTAAAACACACATTGTGTAAATGACAATGTATACTGTTAATGGAGCAGTATGTTTCTCACCATTGAAGCCAATGAATACCATGTAGTATTCAGGATTTTTCCCAAAGTTGTTATTAAAAGTTATATCCTACAACTTAGGCACTATGAAGATAGCAAATAAAGAAAGGAAGAGAAATGGCTCTTTGGTCCTTTATACCTTCCTCCCTACCAAGACACTAATAGGCCAGTGGAAAGTGTTTTAATTAAAAGTTGGATTGTGTGAATAATCAAATGCTCATTTTCTCTGCCTTCTGCACTGAGGCATGAGACATGCTTGTCTCAGTGAGAGTCAGGTGTTTCGCACTTTTCCTTTGTCAGTATGACAAAGGACACATGTTGAAACCTGGGGAATCTTTCATGGATTAAGAAGGTGCAAACCAGTGTATGTGGGAGGCAAACAGAAAATGTCAAAGCTCTAAAACCCTTATTCTCAAATCAATGCCATTTTGTTACAGATATGGAAATAGAGATCTTGAGAAAAGACTCCTAAAATCACAGAGTCACAGAGTACATTAGAAGGGCATGAGAAATGGAATCTATGTTACCTCTTGGAATGCACCCAACTCAGTTAAACTAGGAGAGATCCCCCAACAACAGGTCATCCAATATTCTTTATCCAGATAAATTAAAGAAAAAAAATAAATGCCTAAGCATGAGATCTTAGCCAATAGTTCTACTTTGGCTTATCCAAAAAAATGCCCCTATTACAAAATCAACAGGTTTGCTCAGGTTGTGAAGACTGTGCTTTCAACTTCTCTCAACGATTGATGATTCCTGAGAAGCATGGATTAGTAGGAGTTAAATCAAGGTTTCTCAACTTGGGAATTATTGACATTTAGTGCCAGATAGTTCTTTGTTATTGGGGGCTGTCCTGTGCATGTAGGATGTTTAGCAGCATCCTTGGCCTCTACTTACTACATACTAGTATCCCCTCATTCCATTTGTGACAACCAAAAGTGCCTGCAGACATTGTTAAATAGTACCTGAGGGTGGAGAATAGCCCTTACTTGAAAATTAATAAAATAAACCATTCTTATGTATTTATTTCTGATATTCCCTATTGATTAAGCTTAGAAATACCTTTACTTATTCTGAGATCTTATTTTTTTTCTAATCAATTTTTAAATGACTCTTTTTTCTATTTGAATTTAAATTTTGGGGATAAACATAAAATGTTTATTTCTCCTGATCATTGTTTTCAACTATATTATGTGGGTCACTCCTTACCTGCAGAAAAATGGGTTGGCTAAGTGAAGTGCAAGCATATTTCATAGCTTTTTGGACAATTTTAAAAAATGAAGACCTTTTTTTTGAGTATTTTACTACAAAATTGAAGGGAAAGTACAGAAATTTCCAATATTCTCCTTATCCCCACACAAGGAACATCTTCCTCATCAACATTCCCTACCAGTGGTACATTTGTTATAAGTGACAAACCTACAGTGATACATCGTAGTAACCCCAAATCTGTAAATTACATTGGGGTTCATTGTTGGTGTTACATAGTCTATGGACTTGGACAAATGTATAATGACATGTATTCATTATTAGGGCATCATACAGAATATTTTCACTGCCTTGAAAATCCTCTATATTCCACCTATTCATCCGGCTCTTCCCCCAACCCCTGGCAATCACTGATCTTTTTACTGTCTCCATAGTTTTGTTTTTTCCAGAATGTCATACAGTTGGAATCATACTATAATAATATATGTAGCCTTGTCAGATAGGCTTCTTTCACTTTGATATTCATTAAAGTTTCCCCCACGTCTTCCATGGCTTGATAGTTCATTTCTTTTTAGTGCTGAATAATATCCCATTGTCTGGACGTACCACAGTTTATTTATCCTTTTGCATACTGATGGACATCTTGGTTGCTTCCAGCTTTCAAGCTGCTGTAAACATTCATGTAAAGGTTCTTATGTGGGCATAACTTTTCTTTTTCTTTTTAAATATTTTGTTTATTTATTTGAGAGAGAGAGCATGAGTGGGGGTGAGGGGCAGAGGGATAAGCAGAAGCAGACTCTCCACTGAGTAGGGAGCCCAGCAGGGCTGGATCCTAGGACCCTGAAATTATGACCTGAGCCAAAGGCAGATGCTTAATCAGCTGAGCCACCCAGGCACTCCATTTTTCAATTCCTTTAGGTAAATACCAAGAAATGCAATCACTACATTATATGGTTAGTTTTAATGATAAATCATCACCCTGTCATCCAGACTGTACCTTTTTGCCTTCCCCCCAGAAATGAATGAGAGTTCTTATTGCTCCATATCCTCACTGGCATTTGCTGTCAGTGTTCTGGATTTTGGCCATTCTAATAGGTGTGTAGTGGAATCTTATTGTAGTTTTAATTTGCATTTCTTTAATAACATATAAGGGAAAACATTTTGTCATATGCTTATATGTCATCTATGTATCTTCATGTTGAGGTGTCTATTGTCATTGACCCATTATTTAAGTAGATTATTTTCTTACTGTCCAGTTTTAAGAGTTCTTTGTATATTTTGGGTAACAGTACTTTAACAGATGTGCCTTTTGAAAGTATTTTCTCCCAGTCTGTAGGTTTTCTTCAAATTTTCTTAACAGTGTATTTCACAGAGCAAAAGTTTTTGATTTTGATGAAATCCAGCTTATTATTTCTTTTTTTGGATTGTGCCTTTGGTGTTACATCAAAAAGTCATCACCAAGGTCACCTAGATTTTCTCCTATTTTACCTTTCAGAAGTTTTATAGTTTTACATTTTACATTTTTGTTTGTGATCTATTTTTAGTTAGTTTTTGTGATGGGTGTAAGGTCTGTGTCTAAATTTATTTTTTTGCTCATGGATGTCCACTTGTTCCAGCACCATTTGTTGAAAATGTCTTTTCATTTGTCTTTTTTGCATTGTATCACCTTTTCTCCTTTTCAAAGATCAGTTGACTATACTTACATGGCTCAATTTCTGGGTACTCTATTCTGTTCCATTAATTTATTGTCCATTCTTTCACCAATACTACATTGTCTTGTTTACTGCAGCTTTATAGTAAGTGTTGAAATTGAGTAGTGTCAGTCCTCTAACTTTGTTCTTCCTCAATATTATGCTGACTATTGTGAATCTTTTTCCTCTCCATCAAAACTTTAAAATCAGTTTGTCAACATCCATAACACAATTTGCTGAGATTTAGATTGAGATTCCACTAAACCTATAAATAAAGTTGGGAAGAACTGACATCTTGACAGTATTGAGCCTTTTTATCCATGAACATGGAATATTTTACCATTTATTTAGTTCTTTGGTTTTGTTCATCAGAGTTATATAGTTTTCCTTATGTAGATCTAGTTCATATTTTGTTAGATTTATACCTAAGTATTTAATTTTGGGGGGTGCTAATGTAAAAAGTATTGTGTTTTAAATTCCAAATTCCACTTGTTATTTGTTGGTTCATTTTTGTTTTGAATTCTGACTAATATTCAGCTTCCTCCCCATATCAGATTCAAAGCTCTTCGTTGTCCTCAGTTCTGCAAGTCTATGGTTCCGGTTGCATAAGAAGTGCAGGGGAAGGAGCATCATCTCAACTCACATACACAGCACTCCTAGAGAGAGAGAAAAAAATCTTTCCTTACTTGAAAAAAGACTCACTCATCAGTTGCCATATTTATGTCTCAAAGAGATAAAATGTAGTCTTCTGTATGTATCTTAATTTCAACAAGTAGTGAACACTTGCCTTAGCCATTCTGGATCCTTTGCCCCCTAGATGATTAAGCCCTACTTGTTCCTGAACCTCAGCTGGCAGTCCCTTTTACTGGTCCCCTGATTTTTGTGTTCTTGGCCCATATAACTTTCCCAGCAGGTGTGTGGTTCACATTTTCATCTTCTCTCTTTGACTCTCAATTCAGAACTTGAGGGCATATAATTAATCCATCTTCTTAGAATGCTAGAATTTTAAGGGATGGCCCTACACCTCTCTGTTAGGCAGTCTCACCAGGCGTATTTCTCTGACCTATTTCTCTAAGTCTTAGAAGCATTAGGCAAACTGCCATGTCAATGACTTGACAAATTTTAGATAGGAGGTTATTATGACTCTTGATTTGGCAACCAATAGGCATTTTTGTACACTCCTAACATAGAAAGTAAGTTTCTCCCCGTATTCTCTCCTCTCATTTTTTTGGTAGGGCAGTTTGATGCCTTGTATTAGGATTCAAGTAGTATACAGCCATATTTTAAGTCATTAAATCCCTGTCTTTATCCCTGTGATCACCATTCCTCAAATTATATTACAACTGATTATTTTTCTGATCCATCTTTTCCAATATTTTGTGAGTTTCAGGATGATATTTGAGCCTCCAGCATCAAACATAATTCGTGGAATATACTATGTCAATGATTATTGACCAAATGAATACATAAATAAGTATTTGACAAAGTGATTTTATTAATGTATTTTTACAATATGTTTAAAAGCTTATTCCCTCCTGTGACTCCTTATTTTAATGTAAATGACTTTTGAATTTTTCTTGCTGTGTATTTTCTACGTAATATGTTGTACACTTTTATCAAGTTATAAAAGTAAACAAAAATAAAAACAACAAAAGGCAGATGAGATTTTGTAATCAGGGTTCATTCTGATTACTAAGTGCTCACTATGTCCCAGGCCTTGTGCTAAGTACTTTGCATTCATTATGTCATTTATTTCTATAAGAATTTGGAATAAATACTAGTAAATCCTCATTTTACTGGTACTTAAAGTTACAAAACTCACATGTTAGAGATAGAATTTGAGTTCATTCCTATAAGCAGTAAGAAATGTAGCTTTAATCACTATTCTGTACAATTCTGAATTCATTTAAATTTATAAAATAATTTAAGAATAGTCTGTTTTTAACAACAGTTCTTCCACCAAAGTACATTGAATCTATCTGCATTTATTCAGTTTAAATCTTTTTATTTCTCTGTAGAATGCTCTTATTTTTTCATATAAATGCAACATGGTCATTGCCAAATTTACTTATGTTTTTAATTGGCATGTAGAAAGGAATATCTTTCCTCATTATATTTTCTATCTTCTAATTAGTGCTCTATAGGAAAGGTATTAATTTTTTACATTTAAATTTTGTGTCATGTGATCTTAAAAAACATCATTAGTTGTGAAAATATTCAATATACAAATATCTTGTATTTATTTAATTTTAAGTATTTAAACATTTGCTGAAAAGAATAGTAATTTTAAAATATATTTCCCAATAGTCATCAATCATAAATTTTTATTTATAAGAGATACACATTATAAAATACATTTTGATTACTATATTTGTAAAAAGTTAAAACAGAGTGAGTTTTACATTTTATCAAATAAATATTCTGTATCTATCTTTACCTGAATTATGGAGTACATTATCTTGATATATTTATATAAACCCCAATTTTAAAAATAAACTAATATTTTTCTTAGAATGTTAGTCTTCTATTTCTATTTTATTAATTGTGGAAAATGAAGGAAAATATATTGGATAAAAATGAAGCAAACTATAACACTAATGAATCCCAATCTCTAGAGAACCACTGCTAATATTTTTATTTCCTGTCCTTTATGCATATTGTTCTTCTTTTTATTATTACTTGGTATCTTTATTGATCATTACTTTGCATAAAATGTGTCTTGTTCTAGTAATAATATACATCTCTAAATTTTACTTAACTATCTCCTTGTGGAATACGTATTTTAGAAAGTGGGGGATAAGGGGAGAATGGAGAGATAAAATTAGGAATAAATATAATAATCATTAGATTTTATAGTATGTTGGGAGGGGAGAAGTATTATAGAACAAAATTAGCGCAGGGATAAGGGGCTCAGCAGGATTGGAGTTGGTGCTGCATTTTTTAATTGGTTGTTAAGAGTAGCTATTGGAGCGGGCGCCTGGGTGGCTCAGTTGGTTAAGCGACTGCCTTCGGCTCAGGTCATGATCCTGGAGTCCCGGGATCGAGTCCCGCATCGGGCTCCCTGCTCGGCAGGGAGTCTGCTTCTCCCTCTGACCCTCCTCCCTCTCGTGCTCTCTCTCATTCTCTCTCTCGCAAAAAAATAAAAAAAATAAAAATTTATAAAAAAAAAAAAAAAAAGAGTAGCTATTGGAGCAAAGAAGAAGTAAGCCATACCCACACAGAGATAATTTTCAAGGCAGAGAGAACCTCCTGGGCAAATAGCCTGAAGTGGAAGTTTGTCTACTATGTTTGAAGAACAGTAAGGAGGCCAATGTAGTTAGAGCTGAGAGACTAAGAGGGAAATTAAAAATAGAAGAGGCAAGTTCTAATAGATTCAAATTGCAAGTGCCTTCTAAGCCATCATAAGGACATGGGGACAACCTTTCATTCTGGGAGAAATGAAGAGTCACTAGAGATTTCAGAGCAGAGCACTGACAGGTACCCTCTTATATAAGTCTTTGATCATGTATTTAATTAATTCTTATGGAAGAAGTATTATTAGGGGATTAGTGGGCCAATGGTATGAACATTTCCAGTGCTATTTTACTTACAATGTTAAACTAAGTTCCCATCTGGTTGTACAGCAATGAATAACCCCAAGACAGTACACCAGGATGTTCTACTTCACCACATTCTCACCAGGACAAGACAGTGTTTTTCAGACTCCTGCAGCTGCCAACCACTTAAGAAATGAACTTCACATCACAATCTAGTACATAAATACATACATGCATGTGTCTATAGATATAGGCATGGATGGGGACATAGATAAACAATTTCTAGTTATTCTTAATAAGGGCGATGGTATGTTTTTTTGTTTGCTTTTTTCATTTGTTTGTTTTGTTTTTTTAGAGAGAGTGCATATGTACAAGTGGGAGTGGGGGGGTTCAGAGTGAGAGGGAGAGAGAGAATCCCAAGCAGGCTCCACACTCAGCACAGAGCCCGACGCAGGGTGATCTCATGACTCTGAGATCATGCATGACCCCAGCCAAAATCAAGAGTCTGCTGCTTAACCGACTGAGCTACCCAGGCACCCCAAGGGCAATGGTTTTTTTGTTTTCTATCTCATTTTTTCATTTACTTAAAAAATATTTTCTGAAGCCATTAAATTAATGTCAAAACATACTTTCAGATCATATTTTCTAGCCACTCTCTTTTGAATATTAGAGATGATCTTAATCCTTTGTGTGAGTTTATTTGCATAAAAGTGACATTAGCCATCTATAATATCTGCCTGTTAATGTAGTTCATGTTGACCTATGACCGTTATTTTATTTTTATATAGGAAAATTAATCAATTCTTTCATACAATGTTTTAATATTTAAAATTTTAGGCATATAGAAATTTTTTAAAAATTGGCTTTACAAATATTTGGACTCTATATCCAATTCTTTAATCAACAAGATTATGCCTTTTTACAGGCTTTCAGGTGAGGTCCAAATTTGATTTTTATTCCAAAGTAAAAAACCCACTTATAATGATTCTTTTTTCTGATCTCTTTCAGGAATCATTGTTTGCAATTCATTTATTTTCATCAAAAATCTACAATTGTTAAACTAGTTCAATTATAATAACCCTATACCATATTTATTGGTTTGCTAAGGCTACCATAACAAAGTAAAACAGACTGGGTGGTTTAAACAACACAAATGTATTTTCTCACAGTTCTAGAGGCTGGAGATCAGGTGTCTGCATTTTTGGCTTCTTCTGAGGTCTGTCCTTGCCTTACAGATGGTTGTCTTCTTCCTGTATCTTCAAATATTCTTCCCTCTATTATGTCTGTGTCCTAATCTTTTCTTTTTATAAAGACACCTGTGATATTGAATTAGGGCCCATCCTAGTCACTTCATTTTAACTTAATTACCTTTTTAAAGACCCCATCTCCAAATACAGTCACAGCCTAAAGTACTACGGGGTTAGTATTTTAAGATATGAATTTTGAGGGGAAGAAAATTTAGCCTATAGCGTCATATTTTAATACTATGTAGTTTCATAGTACTTTCCGATATATTTAATAAAACAGACTTGTTGTTTTTAACCAGCAAGTAAAGTGATGACTTTTGCTTTTTTCATGTTAAGAAAAATGTTATCTTTTTGTCAGTTTTGTAGGAGTTACCATTAGGAGGACATTATATTTTATGGAATTCCTATTGTGTTCTTACTAACATGTTAATATAATTTGTCAGATTCATCATGTCCATACTGAGATTAAAGGTCTTTTTTCAAGGTAGATATTGTTTTTTAAATATCCGGTTGAAATCAGTTTTTAGTATTTCATGTATAAGTTTCATTTGTATCCATAAATGATATTTTATATTTTCACGTTTAGCATTTCCTTTTTCAGGTATAAATGTATCTCATAAATAAGTTATGCAATATTCCATCATGTTTAATTATTACAGTTTATAGACATTGAAACTAAACTCTTCAAATGAAAATTTAAAAATATCTCACCCGTAAATTTTCTGTAGTCTTCAATATTTTGAAGACACGTTCTTGATCATTTTTGCATTGTCCTGTATGATTTTTATCAATCCAGGTTTTTAAATCTCTTTTAGAGTCAGCCTTAGTAAGCTACTTTTTCTTTTTTCTTTTTTTTTTTTTTAAGATTTTATTTATTTATTTGACAGAGAGAGACACACAGCGAGAGAGGGAACACAAGCAGGGAGAGTGGGAGAGGGAGAAGCAGGCTTCCCGCAGAGCAGGGAGCCTGATGCGGGGTTCGAACCCAAGACCCTGGGATCATGACCTGAGCCGAAGGCAGACGCTTAACGACTGAGCCACCCAGGCGTCCCAGTAAGGTACTTTTTCTTTTTCCAAAAAAAGTGTTCATGCTGTAAAAATTTCTGAAACACAAATACTTGTGCAAAGTATTATCCCGTACAAGCTTAGCCCTTACTCTCATATTTGTATTTCTCATACTGTTCTAATTTTCGGTATTTGTTTTTTTCTCTGTCTCTTCCATTTTATAGAATTATTTATTTTCAAAAAACCAGCTCTGTTTTCTTTTTTCTTCTCTATTTTTTCAAATTCTTACATTTTTCTTTTTATCCTGATAATTGCATTTATCTCCCTGTTTTCAGTGATTATTTTTTATCTTTTTTTCTAAATCCTGAACTGAACTTTTAAAATATATTTTACTTTCTGTTTAAATAATAAAAACGATATGGGAATAAATTCTGCTTAGGCCATGATGAGGCATGCTTCATCTTAAGAATTTGTGACTACATTGTTATACCCTTTTTAAATAAATAAGGGAAATATTGCTATTGTTGTGATTGCATTGCTGTTGTGTTGGCAGATAGGGTGTTGAGGTTAAACCTTCCAGTAGTTGAGCCCCTCAGATATTTCTTTTTCTTTCACTCAAATCCTTTATGTGTTTTCATGTTCTGCCTTGTGAATAGATAGGAAATAACTTCAAGGACAGGGTGATTTACAGATTTTGACCTAGACTATTTCAAGAGATACGGAATGGATATATGTTTGTGTCATCATCATTTAAGAGATATTACTACATGAAAATTGTAGGAAAACGGGAACTTTGGATTGAAAATTGGTGGATATATAATTGAGAATTGTCTTATTATTAGAATATACATGTGTATAAACCTATGTGTGTGTGTATGTATCACAGAGATATGATCATCCACCTGAAATTTTATTTTGTCAAAAATTGGTTGCTATATGATCTCTACAACAAAATCGGTTGAGGGGTGAACTTCATACCCTGGCAGCGTGAGTCCTTGAAAAAAATTACTTAATTTCTCCATTCCAAGGTTTATGTCTCACATGATTAAATGAGGGAATGCATTTCAAGGCCTAACACAGTGCCTGGTTCGTAGTTTTTCCTCAATAAATTGTGTCGACAGAGTAATTGATAGAGCATCGATCCCCATAGCCTCCCCTCCTTTATCACCCATCGCATTCCCCACCACTCAAACTTGAGTTTTCTTGTACAACCAAGGTTATTTGTGAATGCAGTATGAGATAGCCACACAGTGGGTAAATATTTTATACTCTGAGTCCCAGGAGTCCCCCTTGTTCTGCCTGCTAACCTCTTCCATTTCAGGATTATGTCTTAGGGCAGGTTTTGTGTAATAAACATGACTATCCAAACGGTCCCGTGATGTACAGAAGAAAGAGCTGGACAGTGGAATCCAATAGGGTGGGATTCAAAGGTCGGCTTTATGAACTTCATCAAGGTATTTAGTCTAATGTAAGTTTTTATCCTTATTTTCAAAATATGGTAATCACAGTCAATACTCAGTGGGGTTGTATGGATTGAATGAGCAGAACTTCCAGGCACATGTGACACCAAAGAAAACAAAAAATCATTCCAGGGCTTGATGTGAAACACAAGGTAATTGGCTCTACTCAGCATACCCTATGCTGTTCTAGTCAATCTTAAAAGCCGTTAGTAAAAATATTATTGCATGCATTTTACATGTTCACTTCTGTTCCTCAGGATCTTGCACATCTTACTTTGCAGTGTCTGTGTGTCTTGGGGTGTCTTCTCTACAGCTTTCCTCTCTTGAGTTTTCTGCCAGTGTTCATCCCACAGAGTTTCGTTTGGGTTTTATAATCCATTTCATCTCTCCTCTAATGTTTCATTCCCTCTCCTCCTGGGGCACCTCTGAAATCTTACATATGGTTCAGCCATTTTACACTTCCTAAAACATTTAAACCCTTGATTAAATAAATATCTGCTCAAAAGAGCATAAAATACTTTGATTAAGTACATAAACACTCAGAAACACATACAGTTCTTATAAACACTTTATGTACTACATTAAGTTCAAAATTGGTGACACATGTTTAATGTCACATTTGAACAAACACAAAGCTTAATGTGAAAAAGATTAAGTAAATAAGTGTCAGAAACACACTTTTTATAATGGAGCACAACCTATCACCTGCCAGGAACAGTATTTATAAATTATTGGGTATGGTCTGTGTGATTACTCATTGATTGCCTATTATTTTGAAAAATTTTATAAAGTTCATCACTAATTCATCACAAAAAATTAGCAAACTGGAAAAAAGGAATGTCTTTACCTTGTTAAAGGCTTTTGCTGAGCCTTTGAAATATCATGCTTAAATATGACATTGTGAAAGTGGTCCTATTAAAATTACGCAGAAAGCAAGTGTGCTCATCATCATTCTTACTACTGAATATTTATCAGAACCTCTGAGACAAGGCAAAAGTTTATATAACAATTGGGAAAGAAGAGCTAAAATTACCATTTATTTTCATGAAATAGGATTTAATTTATAAAAAGTCCAAAAATATCTATAAAGTATTAAAAGCAATAAGATGACAATAAGAATGCCACTGACAAGCAAGTGTCCAAACCAGTGTTCTCATCTACCACTAACCGCCAATGAAATAGGATACGTTATGACACAGAATAGCAAGAACTATCATAAAGTATGTAAGTAAATTTAAAAATTTGAGCACAATTCTATTACAATACAATTTGGAATTTATTAACCTAAATTAAAAAAAAAGTTAAGCTAATGTTTCTGAATTATTAGACTCAACGCCATAAAGATGTCAGATAACACTAAATTAATTTCTAAAATCAATGCAATTTAAATTGGAATCCCTCTCGGGTATATTATGGAACTTGACAAATTGATCTTAAAGTTCTATGGAACCATAAGAATATCTAGTAAGTAAAATTATCTATGATGTATTTGAAGAACAAAGTTGGGCAATTGGTTCTCTCATATATCAAAGCTATTTTAACAGTAAGTTAAATAGGACCACATGCTATAGAGACAATAACAGACAAATTGGCCACTGGAACAGAATAGAAAACCCGTAGACACACACACACACACACACTCACACACACATACACTAGGGCAGAGGTTGCATTACAACCAAGTGGGAAGCAGCTATATTGCTCATTAAATGATGAAAGGAACATCGATTTTCTTTATGGAAAAGTAGATCTCTGTGTCATACCATGGACAAAAACAAATTTCACATATATTAAAAGTGTAAGTATTACAATGGTAGAAGTGGAATGAATTATTTAATGGAGATGAAAAACAACTCAAAAATAAAATTGATAAATAAAATAAATAACTTCTGCTAGAAAGACAATATACACAAATTTAAAAGATAAGCCATAGCCTTTGAGAAGATATTTGCCATGTATGTTGGATAAAGATTTAATGTCCAGAAAACATTATATACCACTACATATTATTTTCTTTTTAAAAACAAAAACCATCACCCCACACCGACACAAAATGGGCAAATCATTTTAATAGATAATTCACAAAATAATAGATTTGAATGAATAAAAATGATGTAAAAGTACACATCATCATATAAAGGTAAATAAAAAATGAAATACTGTCTCAGACATCTGATTTCTAAAAAATAGAGTCTGATGATACCAAGGCAGGAGAAAGTATGAAGAGAAAATCTCATAAACACTAATAATTAATTTATAGATGCATATACCCTATAAACCAGTGATTCTAATCCTCAGTTTATTTATTTATTTATTTATTTATTATTTATTTATTTATTTTTTAAAGATTTTATTTATTCATTTGAGACACAGAGATACAGAGAGAGAGAGAGCATGAGCAGGGAGAGAGGCAGAGGGAGAGGGAGAAGCAGGCTCCCCACTGAGCCAGGAGCCCGATGCGGGGCTTGATCCCAGGACCCTCAGATCTTAACCATCTGAGCCACCCAGGCGCCCCTAATCCTCAGTTTAATTACTAAGAAGAAGCTTTGGTTCTAAACGTCACATTCTGAGTTTCTGGGTGGACAAATGGGAGACACTATTCAGCCTAGTATATTATACAAAGGGAAATGCATAACAAGAAAGTTTATCACAGCACTGTTTGCCATGGGGATAATTTAAAACAACAAAATCTCCATTAGTATACCAGTGAATAATAAATAATGACACAAGCAATGGAGTTTGTACAGTTTATTAAAATGATGTACAGCCACAAAAATCATTTTGACCTATGGATGTCAAAATTGATAAATCTTAAGAACATACCATAGATTAAAAAAAGAACATTGTAGAATATTTAGCAATATGACAATATCTGATGTATAAGTGTGACAAATATACAAAACAGGATATAGTTGATACATATAAAATAAAATATACATATATGTGGGGTTACTTGCACATTGATTTTAAGATAGTGATTATCTAGGTGCGCCTGGGTGGCTCAGTTGGTTAAGCATCTGACTCTGGATTTCAGCTCAGGTCCTGATCTCACTGTTGTGAGATTGAGCCCCATGCTGGGCTCCAGGCTGGCTGTAGAGTCTGCTTAACATTCTCTCTCTCCCTCTCCTTCTGCCCCTCCCCCATCTCTCCCTCTCTTAAAAAAAACAGTGATTATCTCTAAAGGGGGAAGGTGGAGAAAATGAGATCAGAAGTCAATGAATGCTTCAAATATATTTGTAACATTTTCTTTAAATGGGGGATAATTGGAACAAATGTGGCAAAATGTTAACATCTAATGCATTTGAATTGCTAATATAGAGGAGAGTCTCTCAACCTCTGTACTCTTGGTATTCTGGGCAACAGTCTTTGTGCACTGTAGGATATTTAGATGTTTAGCAGCCTCTCTGGCCTCTATCCCCTAATGCCAGTCAGTAGCAAACCTCTCCCCATGCCCACAGTTATGACAACCAAAATGTTGCCAAACATTTTGCTCGGGCGGGGGGAGGAATTAACTCTGGTTGAGAACCACTGGTATAAAATATTTACTAAGTCCTTCTTTTTATATTTCTGTATATTTGAAATATTTCATTATATCTTATGCCAAAATATAAAAATATATATGTATATTTCCTGCATACTAAGTTTTCGTAGACAATTATAGGCTATGTTAGCATGCATAAAGTATGCCATGTTATAACTGACAGAATTTTTAAATCAAATTTCTTGAGGTAGAATTTAGATACAATAAATGAATACCCCCCAAAAATACAAACAATAAATAAAAAGGCTTAAGTAACCAATACAATTTTTTATTAATTTTGTGTGAATCGTTTAGGAAAGACTGCACCAAAGAAAATTTGGTTCCAAAGAAACCAAAGAAAGTTCAGTTTCACCTTAAAGGATGTATAGGATTTTACAAGTTTGAAAAGTGGTGGAAGAGCGGTTGTGTGAGGGGAAGTAGTCTGTGTGGAGGCCACTACGCTCTCCCCGCAACACCCCGTACTCGCCACCGTGAGCAGCACCTCAGCCAAGATTGCAGAGATAGAAGCCGAGATGGCTCAGACTCAAAAGAACAAGGCCACAGCACACCACCTAGGGCTGCTTAAGGCTCGCCTTGCTAAGCTTCGTAGAGAGCTCATTACCCCAAAAGGTGGTGGTGGTGGTGGGCCAGGAGAAGGTTCTGATGTGGCCAAGACAGGTGATGCTCGAATTGGGTTTGTGGGTTTTCCATCAGTGGGGAAGTCAACACTGCTTAGTAACCTGGCAGGGGTATATTCTGAGGTGGCAGCCTATGAGTTCACTACTCTGACCACTGTGCCTGGTGTCATCAGATACAAAGGTGCCAAGATCCAGCTCCTGGATCTTCCAGGTATCCTTGAGGGTGCCAAGGATGGGAAAGGTAGAGGCTGTCAAGTCATTGCAGTGGCCCGAACATGTAACTTGATCCTGATTGTTCTGGATGTCCTGAAACCCTTGGGACACAAAAAGATAATTGAAAATGAGCTGGAAGGCTTTGGCATTCGCTTGAACAGCAAACCCCCCAACACTGGCTTTAAGAAGAAGGATAAAGGAGGCATTAATCTCAC
>NC_138370.1:165060994-165078166 GCF_054177405.1 Leptonychotes weddellii | reverse complement strand
CTTGCCCTCAGAGTGAGCTGGATGCTGAAACTGTGAAGAGCATTCTGGCTGAATACAAAATTCACAATGCTGATGTGACACCGCCTAGTGATGCCACAGCGGATGACCTCATCGACGTGGTAGAAGGAAACAGAGTTTATATCCCTTGTATCTATGTGTTGAGTAAGATTGATCAGATCTCCATTGAGGAATTGGATATCATCTATAAGGTGCCTCACTGTGTACCCATCTCTGCCCATCACCGCTGGAATTTTGATGACCTCTTGGAAAAGATCCAGGACTATCTGAAACTAGTAAGGATTTACACCAAACCCAAAGCCCAGTTGCCAGATTATACATCCCCAGTGGTGCTGCCTTACTCTAGGACTATAATGGAAGATTTCTGCATGAAGATTCACAAAAATCTTACCAAAGAATTTAAATACGCTCTGGTCTGGGGTCTGTCTGTGAAACACAATCCTCAAAAAGTGGGTAAAGATCATACATTGGAGGATGAGGATGTCATTCAGATTGTGAAGAAGTGAAACCTTCCCCTCTACCCATGTGCTGGGCCAACCATAGCAGCTTTTCCCATGACCAAGCACTTTACCCCAAACCCCTTCAAGCTTTGGCAGCCAGTGGATCAGGATTCAGGGGAGGGAGATGAAGGCATCCAAGCTGGAACTTTGTCTTAATTTGGTGTCACCTTGTAAATCCAACTGCATAAAGCACCTGGTAGGCCATCCAGCTATATGCAAAAAAAAAAAAAAAAAAAAAGTGGTGGAAGAAGAGCATGATACGTAGAATGAAGAGCAAGGAGGTAGAAACTGTGTAATAATTTTATGGAAGGGTGAGTTCCTTTATGAAATCAAAACACAGGGCAGAGGTGTCAAATTTTAATGCCTTCTATGGTGGCAGGATATATGTGTGGAGCAAATTAGGAGCAGTAAGGAAATTGGGAGCAGTGCGGCATATCAAAATTGGAAGGAACATCTAGAGTGAAGATTTAGTCCACATGTTTAATGATCTCTGTTTTCAAATTATGGAGGGGACTAACCTGATATGAGGCTCGTAAGGAATGACTGATATCATTAAAAAATAAAATTAATATTCCTATAGAATGTTAACATGTTAAAAATTAGCTTGAGAGATCAACAACATCATGGATTAGAAGTCTTACTATGGTTAGTATGGCAATTCTCCAGAAATTGATTTATAGATTAAATGCAGTGCCACATATATTTTAGAAATTGACAAGCTGATTCTCAAACTCCACATAAAAATATAAAGTATCTAGAATATCCAAATCAATCTTATAAAGAACTTATACTACATGTCTTTGAGAGTTACTATAAAGCCACATAATCAAGAAATGTGGTGCAAGAACAGCATAAAGACCAGTAAGACAGGGAAGCTGGGTGGCTCAGTTGGTTAAACGTCTGCTTTCACCTTAGATCATGATCCCAGAGTCCTGGGATCGAGTCTCACTTCAGGCTCCTTGCTCAGCTGGGAGTCTGCTGTCCCCTTGCCTGCTCCACTCCCTGCTTGTGCTCTCTCTCTCTTTCTGACAAATATATAAATAAATTATTTAAAAAAAAATTAAAAAACACCAGTAGGACAGAATAGAGCCCAACAAGAGGCACAATCATTCAGTCTTTTGATTTTCTACAAAGATGCCTGTGTAGTCAATTTTTTTGTCTTTTCAACCAATTATACTGGAATAAAGAAATACTATACTGTTTCCTGTACGTTGTAACATATACAAAAATTAATTCAGGATGCATCATAGATCTAAACATAGAAACCTAAAAACCTTTAACTTTTTGGAGGAAAACATCAGCATTTCTTTATGATTTCAGTCTATGTAAAGGTTTCTTAGGCCAGAGACAAAAGAAAAAAAAATTATAGTGAAAGAACAAATTGACAAATTTAGACTTCATCAACAATTAAAATCAAATTTAAAAATGTTTTCTCAAAAAAAAGGACACCATTAATAAAAATAATAGGAATGCCACAGATACAGAGAAAATATTTTCAGAAATAATAAGTGTTGGGATGCCTGGGTGGCTCAGTTGGTTAAGCTTCCGCCTTTGGCTCGGGTCATGATCCCAGGGTCCTGGGATCCAGCCCTGCATCCAGGCTCCCTGCTCATCAGGCCTGCTTCTTCCTCTCCGTGCCACTCCCCCTGCTTGTGAGTGCTTGCTCGCACTCTCTGACAAATAAAAAATTAACAAGTGTTGGTGGAAATGTGGAGAAAATGGAACTCTTGTGCACTCTTGGTGGGAATGCAAACTGGTGCAATCACCATAGAAAACAGTATGAAGATTCCTCAAAAAAATAGACCAATTGATCCATATGATACAATAATTCCATTACTAGGTATTTACTCAAAGAAAACTAAAACACTAATTTGAAAACATATATGCACGCTATGTTTATTGCAGCATTATTTACAAGAGCCAAGATATGGAAGCAACCTAAGTGTGCACTGTTAGATGAATGGATAAGGAAGATGTATACACACACACACACACACACACACACCTGATGTCACACTATGTAGCCATAAAAAGGATGGGATCATGCTATTTGCAACAACATGGATGGACCTAGAGGGTATTATGTGAAGTGAAATAAGTCAGACTGAGAAAAACAAATACCATACGATTTTACTCATTTGTGGAATCTAAAAAACAAAACAAATAAATAAACAAATGAATAGCAGAATCAGACACGTAAATACAGAGAATAAAATGATGGTTGCCAGAGGGGAAGCACTGGGGGATGGGCAAAATATGAAGGGGAATGAGAGATATAAGCTTCTTGTTATGAAATGAATAAGTAACAGGAATAAAGACATAGAATAAGGAATATAGTCAATGATGTTGTAACAGTGTTGTATGGTGGCAGATGGTAGCTACACTTGTGGTGAGCCTAACACTTAGAAAAGTTGAATCACTACGTTGTACACCTGAAACTAATACAACATTGTGTGTCAACTAACTCAAATAAAAACAAATTTTTGGGGGTGCCTGGGTGGCTCAGTCGGTTAAGTGTCTGCCTTTGGCTCAGATCATGATCTCAGGGTCCTGGGATAGAGCCCCACTTAGGGGGGGGTCCCTGTTCAGTGGGAGGTCTTCTTCTTCCTCTCCCTTTGCCCTTCCCCCCAATCATGCTCTATCTCTCTCAAATAAATAAATAAAATCTTAAAAAAATAAAGATAAAATAGAATAAAAAACCAAAATTTTGAAAAGAATATATATCTGACCAAACACCAGTATTCAGGATACATATGTAACTTCTATAACTTATTAATAAAAAGACAAACCAACCAAATAAAAAAAGAACAAAAAGTTGGACATGACACAAAGAAATCTGTAGGAATAGCCAATGGACACTTGAAAATATGTTTACAATACTGTAATCTGGAAAATGGCAATTAAAAAAAAAAAAACCAAACAGGACACAGCATACACCTGCCAACAATAACAGCAAATGTGGAGAGTAAGTGGATAAATTGCAATTCTCACACTTTGTTGGTAGGAGTGTAAAGTGGTAAAACCACTTTAGAAACAGGTTTTGTAATTTAAAATTTTTATTTATCCTGAAATGTGTTCTCTATTAAAGAAAGATCTATAGGTGCTTCTTGTTTCTGCATCACTGGGAATATTTCATGTACACCATTTAAAAACTTCCCACACTAGTCGTGTTGTATTTAACATGTTAATTTAATGCCTAAAGAAATGCCAATTATAAAATCATGCAAGCCTTCAGTGCACACATGAGTTTTCATATAGTCTGAGGGTGTTCCAAGATATGCACAATTAGAATTAAAATAAAAATTTTGGAGTAAATAGTCATATTCATATCTTTTTAATCCATATACTCAACAGAGTCATTGTTAGATACAAAACATACACTCTTTTTTATATTTAAATAGATAACATATGATAATTCTTCACTAAATGACATATGCCTTTAAATACCATAAAATTCCAAGAAGGCAAAAATTTTGTCTTGCTTAAGGTTGTTTCCCCAGTGCCTAGAATAATATCTAGCACATGATAAAAACGCAATGGATATTTGTTGAATGAAGGGATATGACCGTCAGAGTATAATATTTGCAAGACTATGAATGTTTATGAGTTTACTATTTGTGTGTCTTCATAAAAATTGACATTTTAAGAGGCTATGTGGCTTGCTGAATATCTAGAGTTAATATATATTATTTTGCTAGGAATTAAAGACTTTTTTAAAAAATCTGGGTAGATTTGTTTAGGTGCTGTAGAATTTTACTTCAAATGTCCTATAAAGCATAAATTTGTATTTACATCTTTTAATAACGCATGCTGAATTATAATTTGGGGACACAAAAGCTTATATAAATTCTTGGTGAATTTTATATGTGCCCATTTCCTATTCAAATGATTTTCACAGCTTATGGGGCCTTCAGTTAGATGCAATCACTCTTTATGTTTCATGGCTATGGAATAAGATCTGAGAGAGATGCATTTTCCCCCACCAATTAATTTCTGTCCTTATAGGTTAGTGCTGTGTTTTTAATATGTTAGGACCTGTATTTTGTCAATGCTGCTTCTTTTAATACCTGTTATTTTCCACAGTATTATTAGGAATCAAAATTTTTGATTCTTTTATTCAGTATTTCCAAAATTACATATTTACATATCAGGAAGTCGGTTGTTTCCTTTGTCATTTTTGGACGATTATGCATTCACAAAGATTGAATCTCACTTTTAAACGTCAGATTCTGATTCTGCAAATGTGTTTGACTCTCCCTTCTCCTGATCAGTGAAGGTTTTTGGTAGAAAGCCAAGACAGGAAATGACTGCTTTCATGTCAGATTTAGGAAACATATATCTGGCTTGAGAAGTGCCCAACAATGAATCTGCAAATAGCTCTTACAGTTAGAAGAAAAGAACTTAACAGGGTTTGCCATGATTACACTTCAAAAATAAAGTTTAAAAATAGGATGTTTCTAATAATTTAAGTTAAATATTCTCATTATAAAAAATAGGAGGGAAAATAAAATGGCATAGGAAGGCGGTGAAAGACCCCAAGTAAAGCCACTGTTAACACTGGTATACAACATTCTTATTACCTATCCATTTATCTAATAAATTAACATCATATTTTATTTACTATTTTGCTATTTGAATATATTTTTCATTTAGCAATAACGTGAGTGATTAAATATTCATCTGTAAGATGATTTTAAATGACATTTTAGTATTGCATTAGTTGGATGTAGAGTCCAATCACTGACTATGACATCTTTTATCTGTTTCTTTCTTTCTTTTTTTTTTTTTAAAGATTTTATTTATTTATTTGAGAGAGAGAGAATGAGGGAGAACACATGAGAGGGGATAGGGTCAGAGGGCAAAGCAGATTCCCTGCCGAGCAGGGAGCCCGATGCGGCACTCGATCCAGGGACTCCAGGATCATGACCTGAGCCGAAGGCAGTCGCTTAACCAACTGAGCCACCCAGGCGCCCCCTTTTATCTGTTTCTGATTGTAATGAGGATCCCTGTCTCTACTTCTACATCTGATATCCTTTCCATAGAGTATTCTGGAGTGAAAATGGCACTTTCCATTAGCTTAAAATATTAAAAGGATATTTTTATGTTACATTTTGTTATATCTTATATGTTACAAATATATAACAGGGAAATTTTTATAGTATATTTTATGACTACAGATTTTTACACATTTCATAAGCATTAGGTTTTCAAACTTGATAAAAATGATTGTTATGACTGTAATAAAATAAGCTGGCTCTGATCCAATTTAGTTATAAGAAGTTAAGTAAGTTCAATTCTCTGAGCTGCAGTGTCTTCTTCTGTAAAGGAAGGATTGGGTTGGATAATTACTGATTATCCTTCAAACCCTAATACTTTCTTTTTTTTTTTTTAAAGATTTTATTTATTTATTTGAGAGAGAGAGAATGAGAAACAGAGAGCATGAGAGGGAGGAGGGTCAGAGGGAGAAGCAGACTCCCTGCTGAGCAGGGAGCCCAATGCGGGACTCGATCCTGGGACTCCAGGATCATGACCTGAGCCGAAGGCAGTCGCTTAACCAACTGAGCCACCCAGGCGCCCCAAACCCTAATACTTTCTTATGGCTCTGGATGTTTCTTAAAGATTTGTTGAAATACAGTTCCTAAGTACAAGCAGGAGGCAATTTTATCCATGGTTTTCCAGTTCTCTACCTAATCTTAATCTACACATTATTTCATCCTTTCTGACTTTCAAGATGCTGGCAGTGATGGATTTTCTTCTTTAGGGCTAGGAATGAAGGTGAACAGTAAGAAGACAAGTGCATCATAGTGTTTTCATCCATACTGGGTCAGTGACCATGAGGTCTGCTTCTCAAAAAAGAGTCCCTCAAAGGAAGTGAGACCAGACTAAATATCTCCTTTGCTTTTGAACATTGACTTGTTTGGCTTTATCTTTCCTCACTTTTGTTTTCCACTTGTTTTTATTCCAAGTTGTTCTTTACAATGGCCATTAGCCAGCAAGAGGCAAGGTAAGCCGTACCACAGTAGAACCAGGGCATACTTCACCCAAAGCACGCCCTGAAGCTACCTTTATGTATCTGACAACTGCAACAACAGATCTATCATATATTTGTAAAGCATGGTCTTCAGATGACTTAAACCTAACTCCTCAGTGTCATCCTCCTTAGATAATACACTTGAATTACTGAAACTATGACCTTTCTGAACATCCCATATCATCTATTCCTTATGGGACATTTTAGTTGAATATATTTCATGACTGCAGATTTTCACATTTCATTAAAATTAGATTTTCAAGACTGATTGTGCCAATAACAAATCAGGATAGCTCTGATTCTCTGTGTGCCTGCTGGGAAGTTCTTTTAAATTGTCAGGAATTATACTGAGTAACATGGATCTGTCTAGAAAGATCTGTCTATAAGAGGTTCTTATTACCTCCAGGACACAGGCCTTGGTCATCTCTGGGAAAAGGCTTATGATGAAAATGAACAACCGAGATAGGGTCTTTCAGGATTTTGTCTGTTCAAGGAATATTGGTTATTCTTTCATGTAACTTCAGAAAATAGATTTTGACCTAGTAATATTCTGATTAGTAACCTAACCCACTAAAACCTTAGGCTATCCTAATCCTTATTGATTTTTTTTTTTCTTCCATGGATGGGCATTTATTAGAACATACTTTAGTATAGGTGGCCTGGGAGTTATATTTGTAGACATGACTATTTCAGAGAAACAGCTAGATAACTTATATCTTGGCCTAGAGTGGCCACCTAATCAGATCTAGGTTGAATCATTCTGATCAAAACAGAGGCTTAAGAAGACACTTTGACAGTCCAAAAACTGTTCATTATGATCCATGTTTCATAAACATTCAATGACATTACATCATCACTCATTGGGTTTCCTTGCTTGGTAAACAATCGCCTTGGTTAATTCTAATTAACACCTACTCTGTCTTGATGCATGCAGCTGAACAAAGCTGAAGAAAACACAGGAGTGAAATGACTGGCCTTATTTTCTATTTAGGATCCCTGATCTTAGTCCTTATTGCTGTACAGGAATCAAACTCTATGTCCATAGTCTATTCTTTGCTCACATCTTTTAGATGCTATTTCCTACCTTCTCCTCAAACATACAATACAGGTACATGTTCTTATGTCACTTAGACAATTGTAGAGATTTTTTTAAAGATTTTATTTATTTATTTGAGAGAGAGAGCATGAGAGAGAGAAAGAGCATGAGCAGGGGGGGAGGCAGAGGCAGAGGGAGAAGCAGACTCCCTGCTGAGTAGGGAGTCCGATTGGGACTCAATTCCAGGACCCTGGGATCATGACTTGAGCTGAAGGCAGATACTTGACTGACTAAGCCACCCAGGCAGCCTGACAATTGTAGGGATTAAAAGCATATCTACAAGCTCCCACCACATTTACTCACCAACCTGCATCCATACTCAGATACTTGCCCTCACACCCTGGGACCATGGATTAATTACACTCATTTTTACATGAGACAACTGTCCCACAAACACAAATACATGATTCTGGTAATTCACCCCTTTCTCCCACATCATAAATTCTTCCCTGTTATGTTACCCATATCCAAACATACTGTCACTTCTCCCACCTTAAAAAATCTCTTTCTTGTCTTGACTAATCATTCCAGATATTGCCTCATTTCTCTTCTTTTTGTGATACAAACTCTCAAAAGAACTAATTATACAGATGTTTCCAACTTGACTTTCTGAGTCTCCTTTGAAACCACTCCAAACATGCTTGGGCTCCTACCATTTATCCAAAACTATTCTCCACAAGGTCATGTACTGAAGCTGGTGACCCATTTTTAGTATTTTTTTCACTTGATCTATCAGAAGCATTCAATACAGCAGAACACTATTTCTTTATTAGCTTCCCAGGAAGCCATATTCTTGGTTTTTCTTCTACATTGCTGGTCATTAGTTCCTCAGGGCTTGATCGATCAATCTATCTATATCTATCTATTTATCTATCTATCTGTCTATCTATCTATCTATCTAACTATCATCTATCATCTATCTATCTATCTATCATCTATTTATCTATCTATCTAATCTATCATCTATTTATCATCTACCTATCTATGCTTTAAAGTCTATACACTCTCCACAGTGAAAATATCTAATTTCATGACTTTAATACCATTTCTCTATCTATATCTACTTGTGTATCTATCTACCTATCTACCTACCTACCTATCATCTACCCATTCCAGAACTCTCCTAAATTCCAAGTTCATACTTCCAACAGCTTATTAAAATTTCTCCATGTGAAGATCTAATAGGCAATTGAAACCTAATGTGTACCATTGAGTTTCTAATTTTTTCCTTGAAAACTTGCTCTGGTTCTGTTCTTCTCCATTGCAGTTAAGAGACAAACCACAGGCCATAATCTCTGATCCATGCTTGACTCTCTTATAAATTTTCACTTCATCCATCTACAAAGCTTATAGCTCTGCATTTCAAGTATATCCAGAATGTAATCACTTTGCTTCTCCTCCTTTTAGAACAATCGCTCAGATATCTATATAGCTCACACCTTTGCCCCACTGCTTTCTCACTGAAGCCTTTCCCTACCCACCTATCTGCAGTCTTCTGTAGCTACTTCTACCCTATTGCTACTTGATTTTTCTCCTTAGCACCAATCATTCTCTATGCTTTATATTTTAAACATTTCATATTGTTATCATCTCTCTCCACACAAAAATATAAGCTCTCTGAAAATATTAATCTTTTTTTTGTTTTATTTATAACTAGGCACACAACAGAGGGCTAATGAATATGAAAAAATGTAATCTAAAATACTTTGTTTACTAATAAATGTGTTCTTCATCTAGATTCTAGAATATGAGCCAGTTGGGTATCAATTTTGGGATTTTTAAAATTTTTTTTTCAGATGATATGCTTATGAGGAAAGTAGAAATCAGTAATATTCCTACATTCAAAATTTTTAACCTCTATCCTCTCAGGAGAAGAAATTGAATGTTTAAGAGTGTTTTGGCCACCACTCTTATGTCTGCTAATTTCAGGAGGATATCTGTTAAGCTTCCTAGCTCCCTTGACTAAAATTTCCATCTTCCTTCCGGTTCTAATTCAATTTTATGACAAGTTGGACATGATTTGTCTTAACACTTACATTCCCCCGTCAAGGCAAATGCAGTCTGCTCAAACATATGGTCTCTTTTGGACAATATTTTAACTTTAATTTATTCTGCACACCCCTATGACTTGGCAATCTCTAGGGACTTTGAATGCCTGGATTGAAGGCAGATCTGTTGAAGGCCTTCTTGGACTCAATGGCTAATGGGTGAATTTCTTACCATTCTTCCAGAGACAGCAACATTAATCTAAACTGAAAAATTCGTCACCAGCATGTATGGTTCTGAATGGTAGCATATGGTGTTAATCTTGGAAAGTTTTACCTTTACTACTACTTTGTAGGCCAGTGACCTAAATATTACTAAAGAGAGCGAAACTCGCCTTTAATTACTAATCCTTTGGTGGCTCTTCTGTATAAGAACAGAAAGGCAGTGTTTCTTCTGGATCTTAATTCTGGGCATAAATATCCAAGAACATTTCTATTGCAATTTAACCCTTAAAAGAGGGAAGATAACAAGTCTAGGATAAACATTGTTACTCTCAAGACACTATTAGTAATCTATAGTTGTTTTTTCTCCCCTTAATGGTGTCATTCCCTAAGATAAATAAAGATATATAACAAACTTATCTTTTGAAATTACATATAAGACTTATAATACAATTGGAAATATCACTTTTATATATTTTATGGACACATTTGAATTTAGGAAACAACCAAAGACATTCTGAATTGCGTTTGGTGAATCACTGAGTGATCAATGTGGGTAATGACTATGAACAAATAGAGACATTTGTAAATTTTTTTCTGAAGATGTCTCCCTAAATTTTATTAAGCTATAGCATAATCATCAGAATAAGTAAACATTGTACTAATTAGCCTACTTTGAAGAAATGCATTCATACAGTTTTATTTTCATATTCTGGCATGCTTAATAATTTCATAGTAATATATAGTCACTGCATGTTTTGGAAAAGGACACCAAAATATGTCTTCTTAGGATCAATACGTGTTTTATAATAATAAAAACTAATATTTGTTAGTACTTTTCATGTACCAGACAATATGCTAACATCTTTATTAACATCATTTTTCTTTCAACCAGTACTTGTTGAATGTTTACTCTATGTCAAGTACTATTCTAGGAACGCAGGATACATCAATAAACAAGGGGAAAAAAAAGGTAACTGCTATCATAGAATATTAGATGAAGGGACACTTGCAGGAAACAATAGACATAGATTGTAATAGATGAAGTAAATTACAATATTGTTTGGGTTGAATTGTGTCCCCCTAAAATTCCTATGTTGAAAGCCTAAGCCTTATCACCTCTGAATGTGACCTTATTTGGAGTCAGGGTCTTTACAGAGATAATGAAATTCAAATGAGCTAATGAATGGGCGCTAATGTAATATGACTGGTGTACTTATAAAAGGGAAAATTTGGAGACAGGCAGGCACACAGAAAGGACTCCATGTGAAGATGGAAGCGGAGACTGTAGATTGTTTCTGCAAGCCAAGGAACCCCAAAGACTGCCGGAAAACCACCAGAAGTTGAGAGGCATGGAACAAATTCTTTCTCATTGCCCTCAGAATTAACCAACCTTATCCACACCTTGACCTCGAAGTTCTAACTGCTAGAACCATGAGACAACAAATTTCTGTTTTTAAGCCAATGGTTTGTGATACTTTGTTATGGCAGCCCTAGAAAACTAATACAAGTATGCAAGATGGAATGAGACAATGCTTTTAAAAATGGCCAAAAATAATTTCTGTCCTCTCCATTGGTACATGCTACTTTTTCCATTATGAAGTGGAGTCTATTTACTTTTGTATATGAACTGGTCATGTGACCTGCTTTGAACAATAGCATGAGGTGAAAGTGGGGCTGTGTTAGTAACAGGACTAGTTTATAAACAACCTGCTAGGTTCTACATTTGCTCTCTAGGAACCCAACTACCATGCTTTAAACTGGAAGAAGGTCTAGACTTCTGGAGGAAGAATGATAACATGAAGGATAACAGAAGCATTCCAAGTAAAGCCAATACCAGTTGACAGATAGACCAGTGAGGTGGCCTTTCAAATTCCAACCCCTAACTGACAGCCCCTCCTGGGCCTCCACCCAACACACACAAACGCAGCTGCTGAAGCAACCTGAACCGATCCCACATGGAGCATAAGAACTACACAGTGGAGCCCTAGTTAATCCACAAAACCATGACAAATGATATATCAGTTGTTTCAGGTTTCTAAGTTTTGGGGTGATTTGTTACACAGCAATATATAATTGAAAAATGATTGATAAGTTCCAAGGGGAAAAAAATAAATGGGATGAAGGAACTGAGAAAGAGTATTTGTGTGTGGTGGTTATGGTGGGGTTGGTGAACATGCTGCAATTCTCACTTAATCCTCACAGCAATTACTGAGATAGACATAATTAATATCTCACTTCTAGACAAGCTAGTGAGGTTCTCAGAGGTTAAGTAACACATCAACAGTTACCTAGTGTAAGTCCAGATTCCAACTCAGGGCATCTGTCTTGACCACTCTATCAAATAAACTATTGGGAGTGGAAGGAAAATAGATCACTGGTGGTGGTAAAGTGTCATCAGAGTAAATTTTGCTCTTTCAGAAAATAACTTAGAATACATTTTTAAGAAAAATATTTCAAAGAAAGTATGATGGTTAATTTTCTGTGTCAGTTTTATGCCAACATTCTGGATGTGTTTGTGAGGGTGTTTGTAAGTGAGATTAACATTTGAATCTGCAGACTAAGTAAAGCGGATTGCTCTCCCTGATGTGGATGGGCCTCATCTAATCAGCTGAAGGTCTGAATAAAATAAAAAGTTGACCTGTTACAAGTAAGAAAACTTACGCCTGACTGTTTTCAAGCTGGGACATCAGTTTTTCCTGCCTTTGGATGTAAACTGAAACATCAGCAGTTCCTGAGGCTTGAGTCTACTGGCCTTCAGACTGAAACTACCCCATCATCTCTCTTGAGCCTCCAGCTTGCTGACTGCAAATCTGGGGACTTGTCAGCGTCCATAATTGTTAATCTAACTCCTTATATATAAATACATACTCTATTGATTCTGTTTCGCTGAAAAACTGTAACACAGACTGTATTTTCCATTCCTTATTATTTAAAAAAAGTACCTATTGAGGTTGAATAGAATAGCAATGCTTCCATGGTAAAGATAAAATGTAGTTGGTACATATTTGAGAAAGAAGCATCATTTTTGCTCTTAATGATGGGTGAATATGGCATCTGGGGTTTGGAGAAAAATTTGGAAACTGAGTCTAAAACAGCTTTTAAAAAAGGTTGTAAAAATCAAAGAGAAAACCTTATGGGAGGGGCTTCCTAATACACATACAGTGTAACACACAGAAAACCTGCATGAGACTCATATCCAAACTGAGTTTTCCATCTGGATTCCTTTATATTTTGAAAGATTTTAAAATAATATATTCATGGAAAGTTGAAAAAAATCAAGAGAAATGAACTATAAAAGCATGCATATTAGACATCTTGTATTTTTTGTTTCAAAGCTTATTCTTTCCTAATGTGATAGTTGCATTTCTAAGCACAATTGCATGAGAAAAAAGAAATTTAAAATATAGTAAATAAAGGGGTGCCTGGGTGGCTCAGATGGTTGGGTATCTCTGGGTCCTGGGATCAAGCCCCATGTCAGCCTCCCAGCGCAGCTGGGAGTCTGCTTCTACCTCTCCTTCTGCCTCTCCTCCTGCTTGTGCTCTCTCAGTCTCTCTCTCTCAAATGAAGAAATAAAATCTTAAAAAAAGAGATAGTAAATGAAAATTTTTTATGGAGTTTCAGACAATAACAAAGGCATATGTCACACCTTTAATGAATTTTTTTATAGTATGCAAAAATAATAATTCAATTAAGCAAAATTCATCCAATAAATAAATAGGGTTCTTTTCTTTATCTTACAATCTTCCAGACATTCTTAGTTTCTGCTCTTATCTTTTACCCTGACCTTGTAATTTTGATTGTTGCATTGTCCACAGCCACTAAAACTAAAACAAAAGTAAAATGACATTATAGGTTAAAAAAAATAAAGATAAAAATAGAAAAGCGATGCTAACAGAACAATAAACTCAAAAGTACCTCTATATTCCTATGGTTCCTAATGGGAAAATAAATTTATTACTTTCATGTTCCCTGGATCCAGATCTCGATTATATTGTAACTAGTAATAGTCTGTGTAATGCAAGTAATGTTTTCTTATTAATCAAATTCCAATTATCCTATTTGCTCTTTGAAAACTCACACTGTAGGAAACTACCTCTACTTCTATTATACAGCATTTATCTTAAAAAGGAAGCAATTTTTCTCCATACATTTTTAAATAGAATTAGAAAATATATGGTTTGTGGTTTTTGGCCAGTGCTGTTTTCATAAATTGTGTCTTACTGAGTGAAAAAACCTGAAAAAAAAACCGAACAAAAAAACCCCCCACTTTCTAATAGAGGTTTCTATTTGATGAAAAATGTGTTCATTTAATTAGAGGAGGAAGGAGTGTGGGTGATGAAGTAGGGTAGATTAATGCAGCTTCATTATTAATTTACTGTATGACTTTGGTCATGTCATACCAACTTTATGAATCTCTCTCTCTTGTTAATAGTGATAATAATAACAATAATACCTAATTAGAAGGGTTTTGTGACAGTTAAATGTAATATATAAAAAATAATCTTAAGTATTCTTATTACATTAGTTACTGTCTCTGATTTTATTGTTCTTTTGATATCATTACTATTATTACTACTCTTTAGGCAAAAAAAACATTTGAATCTATTTTAATGACATCAGTAGTGAAAAAACAGGAGCAATCCTCCACTCTTAATGTTGTAGGTACCACATGTAGAAAAGACCCACGATAGAAGTACAAGCTTGATTCCAAGGAGATTCATACTTTCATGATTATAAAGACTGTTCCTTTTTAAAAAATATTTTATTTATTTATTTATTTATTTATCTGTCTATTTATTTATTTATTTATTTATATTTAGAGAGCAGAAGTCGGGGGAGAGCCTGGGGGTGGTGAGGGAGAGAGAGAATCACAAGCAGACTCCATGCTGAGCATGGAGCCCACTCAGGGTTCGATCCCAGGACACTGAGATCATGACCTGAGCTGAAACCAAGAGTTGGATGCTTAACTGACTGAGGCACCCAGGGGCCCCAAGACTGTCCCTTTTTTGAAGAATTAACATTTATATAAAAGAAGAGATACCATATTTGATTTTTCCCATGTAGCCTGTAAATAACTGGGCCATAATAATTCTAATGTCATGAATGTGTCCTGTTGGCCCTGAGAAAGCCATTTATTCTTTAGATCTTCAGTTTCTTCATCTCAAAAAAGTAGGTGATAACATCAGTTATATTAATATTCACATTTTAAGACTGCTATAAGCAACTGGTAACTTTATAAATATACATACACAAACATGCACACACACATATACATATATGTGTGCTTTATCAATTGTAAAAACAGTTATACAAATAATGCTAATGGAATATTCCAGTGACCAAATCATATATAATACAGGAAGTTATTCATATTATATGAATATTCAATACATAATGTTATATAATTTCAAAAATATAAACTGTGAATTTAATTAACCATAAAGTTAGAATTCTTATTTGGGATAAATGTATAAGTTTTACAATACATTACTTTTTGTAAAATTGTTTTGGGCAGTACTCTGGTTTTCACATTATGTTTGTAGATATTTATATTTCAGTCCATTATAAAATTATACTTCAATCCAGATACAATTTTGTAAGAGCTGTTAATTTACCTTATATACCCAGCCATGTGTGTAGAGACTGTGACATTTTTTCAGCAAGATAATCTTCGCACTCATGAGCAGCAATAGCTCTTCAAAATGACACTACTGTGACATTGTTCCTGGTCAGATACTAATCCTTACCACATGGAAAATTTCAACATGACCAAAGATTTTATCATCAGTTACTGTCTTACTGGAGAAAGCCAGATTTGAGAAAAGTATATAAAAATTCTGACACCCATCTAAATAAATAAATTATACATATATGAGCAAATGTGGAAGCCATTTACTCTACTACAAAAATCATAACTACATCCAGATAGAATCTTAAAACCTCATACCAAAAACCTGCCATATATTTTACCTGGATCATGATTGTTGTTGTTGTTGGTTTTTGGGTTTTTTTTTAGGCTTGTTAGCAAAGATGATTTCTGTTTTTACATGTAACTTATTAGTCCAAACAAATCGGTATCCTACTCTTTGAAATTCTCATTTGGATCAAGTTTTCTTAGCAATTTAGTTTGATCTAAGTAACTATGGTAGTAGTCATTAGGATTAAAATAGTAAGTTTGTAAATCACTTAGAACTGTGCCTGGCACATAATAAAAACTTGATAAATTATAATTTTTTGTTATTATTAATAAACCAAACTATGCTGCAAAGGTTAGGGAGGCAAATTTCCTAACTTCTACCAGGACTTGCTGTTTTTCTGATATCAAAATATCTTAAACAATATAAACTATGAAAGTGAGCCTCAGTTTATTTATCTGTACTATGTTGATTTCAATATTATCATCAAAGTGACTCTAGGAAGTGTGTACAATAAACATTGTTTTTCAAAAAAGAAACCAAGGTGCAGACTGGTGCAGAGAGATTAAGAATTTTCCCAAGATCACAAAGCAGGAGAGTAATAGAGATAGAATTAAACCCATCTAGAGGGGAGAGGGGTGGGGGGATGGGTTAGCCTGGTGATGGGTATTAAAGAGGGCACATTCTGCATGGAGCACTGGGTGTTATACACAAACAATGAATCATGGAACACTACATCAAAAACTAATGATGTAATGTATGGTGATTAACATAACATAATAATAAAAAAATTTTAAAAAAGAATTAAACCCATGTTTTTCCATTTTATATATATAATCTCTGTGAACAGTTGATTCAGAAATAGGTATTATTTATGGATATGACCCAAATTTCTAGGCAGGGTTGTTCAGGGAGATTTGTGCAATGATTTCCATATAGCAAAGATAGCCTTATAGAGAATAACTGAATCATGCTTCAGTTCCTTTCTTGAATAAAGCAGGATAATAAACTGGATTAGTCATCTTGTTACAGGTTATGCTGTGTAATAAACAACCCCTAAAATCTCAGAGGCTTGGAAGACAAAGATCCATTTCTTGTGAATTATAGAGTTGACTTTAGTTCTATTGCATGTGTTTACTCCTCTTACTAGCCAGGTTAAAGAAAACTTTACTGGACTTGCACATTCTTTTTTTTTTTTTTTTTTGTAATGCTACTATACATTTATTAAAAAGAAAACTACACTATATTTGGTAGAGTTTTTATTATTCTTCATAAAGCTGGAAGATTTTATTTAGAGTATATATGGACTACATCAAATAGTTTATGAAATTATTTGTAGAATAACTTTTTCCCTTACTAGACACAAGCCCAATGAAAGCAAGGACCCTTTTTATTTACTTCC
>NC_138370.1:165016056-165060494 GCF_054177405.1 Leptonychotes weddellii | reverse complement strand
TCTTGATGATGACAGCTTTGTAATAGAGCTGGATGGACTTGCACATTCTTGTGGTAGAGAGAGAGAAGAAGGCTCTGGTGGAGACTCACAATGTTTCATATTGTTTCTGCTTGGACGTGGCGCAGGTGCAGTCTTCTCCCATTGTATTGGCTACAGTATGTCACATGATCACACCCAAAGTCAATGAGTCCTCGACTTACATTGCTCCCACAGAAGCCATGTTCAGACAAATGACAAGAGACAGGGGCGTCTAATTCTTTTACCAGGAGGAGAGAGGAAAGAGGATATACACAATGATGGCAAATTAATGTACATAATAATAATCTGTTGCAGTGTTTATTACAACTTAGATTTTTTTTATAACAAAGATGGACAGTGTTTAGGAAAAACTCATTGTTTTCCTCTACTCTCATACTACTATCACAGTTAAGACACTCATGACAAAAGATGTGTGTGTGTTTCCCTACAGCAAGCAATCATCTGTGACACCATCTGGGTGTCCCACAATTCAATTCAATTCTGACATTAGCCAGAGTTAGCCCAGACCCCATAGACTAAGGGCTCAGTCCCTTTGATTCCTAAATTTTTTATTTAAGGCACGCCTGTCTTCCTTACATCCTGAGTGCTTGACCAGCATTCATAAGTGCTTCTCAAAAGATAAAGGTATTTTTGTAAATCAGCGAAATAATTGATTTGTGTTTTCCCCTCAGATCCCTTGTGATTTTCATTTTTCCCTAATTTGGATTGAGATTATGGTATTCCAAGTACTTGTTTTTAGTGTTTCATTGCACATTTTCTCCTACAAGGCTCAAAACAGCTTGGTAAGGAGGTGAAGTTTCACCAATTCTTAGGTGACAAACATGAAGATATTTAATATTTACAGGGATACAGGTTAAAGATACATCAGAGCCAGGACTTGGATCCTGGTCTTTCCACAATCTCGTGCTATTTCTTTTGACATTTATATTGGCCAAAAAAAAAAAAAAAAAAAAAATTAAACCATCTGGAGATCTCAGTTAATTTAACTCTACTGAACAGCACAATATAAGATGATATCTACCCTACTTGGGTAAGGTGGACATGTAGCTCAGTGGAGACCTGAGTGATATCACCATTCTCCTGGAGGACAAGTGGAAACATTCCACCCGCATTTCCCGAAGCACACATATAGAAACACTCTTAATACCAAGGGGTTACTGGCTGGAGCTGGAGTATTACCCAACTTCAGGGAGCATTGAACCTCAACTGTGTGTTTGAAGATAAGATTTAGGAAACCTCTATGATTTGTGTTGTGCGACACCCCGCTTAAGTGGTCCACTGGTGTGCTTCAGTACCTAGTACAGCAATAAGTGTGTGTTCAGTACGTTTGTTGAATGGGCTTTGTTTTTTGTTGTTGTTGTTGTTGTTTTTTTTATTTTTTTATTTATTTTTTTAAGATTTTTTATTTATTTATTTGAGAGAGAGAGAATGATAGACAGAGAGCATGAGAGGGAGGAGGGTCAGAGGGAGAAGCAGACTCCCTGCCAAGCAGGGACCCGATGCGGGACTCGATCCAGGGACTCCAGGATCATCACCTGAGCCGAAGGCAGTCACTTAACCAACTGAGCCACCCAGGCGCCCAAATGGGCTTTGTTTTATATGAAAATTTACTAAAGAAACGTCCCCATTCTATGGTGTTATATGTCTGTGCCATACAAATGATATTCACTCATGTAGTTAATCATTCTTATGATTCAATATTTATTGATATTTTCATGTTACAGATTCTATATTTTTATGGAATTTATCTTTTATGGAATTTATCTTCTGTGTTTTCTTTATACTCTTAAAATTACCTAGTTCGTTGTGACCCAAAAGTCTGCACTATGTTTAGGATTTTCACCATATCAATGTTTTTTTCTTTGAATCAAATCCCTTTTTAAATCAATAGTTTAGGGGTGCTTGGGTGGCTCAGTTGTTAAACATTTGCCTTCAGCTCAGGTCATGATCCCAGGGTCCTGGGATCGAGCCCTGCATCGGGCTCCCTGCTCAGCAGGAAGCCTGCTTCTCCCTCTCCCACTACCCCTGCTTGTGTTCCCTCTTTCACTGTCTCTCTCTCTCTGTGTCAAATAAATAAATAAATAAATAAATAAATAAATAAATAAATAAATAAAATCTTAAAAAAAATAAATCAATAGTTTAATTCAGTGATTTTATCAAAAGGTAATATTCATGAATCACAAGTTTGATGTAGTAATTCCTTAATATATAAAATAAAAACAAATATATTATTAACATAAAAATATTCATTCATTGAGCACTTGAAACTATTGCACAAATTGCTAACAGGTTTGACTGCATGGTTTGGAAAACACTGGTCTAACCAATGGTGGTTAACTGACATAATCAAGATCAAAGAGATAGTTCATGGCAGTATAAGCTGAAACACAGGCTTTCTTTTATGAATGAGATAGTAATGCCACATATATTTCATTTTAAATTAGAAACATTATTATAAAAGATCTTCCATTCCTCTTATACTGCAGCACACTATTTTTAGAAACTATTTTAGTAACCATTGCAATAGACACTTCCTTGAATGTATACTATGCTATACTATACTATATTTGTTATATTGTAATAAATATTTGTTATTTGATATATGATATATTTGTTATATAGTAATATGTGTATGTGTATATATATGTGTGTGTGTGTGTTTATATATATATATATTACTCTAAAGTAAATTCTGAGCAGTACTTCTAAAAATTTGGAGACATGGGCTCAATAGTGTTTACCAATTGCATGTTCTATAGCCAGGCAGTATTCAAATCCCACTTACTAGCTTTTTATTTTTTATTTTTGTAAAGATTTTATTTATTTGAGAGAGAGAGTGAGCGTGAGTTTGGAGAGGGGCAGAGGGAGAGGGAAAAGCAGACTCCCCACTGAGCAGGGAACCCAATGTGGGGCTCCATCCCAGGACCCTGGGATTCTGACCTGAGCCAAAGGCAGACGCTTAACCACCCAGGCTCCCCCTTACTAGCTTTTTAATATTGACAAATTCACTTAACTTTCCTGGCCTTCCATGTCTTTGTCTATAAAATGGGACAATAATACCTACCTAGAGGCATAGTGTGGTCATTAAATAAAATACTTGATGCGGGACATTTCAACAATACCTGGTATATAATAATTGAATGTGTTGAGTATTAAACATGACAATAAGAGAATTTGATGAACCCTCTTAATTTTCTTTCCTAAAAGCTATATGTTTGCACATAAAAATCAAAATTTTGAATATAAATGTCAGAGTTTTCTCCAAGCTCTCGAAACTTTAACTTTCTAGCTTAAGTAAAGGATCTACTGATATTTTTTTAAAAGATTTTATTTTATTTATTTGAGAGAGAAAGAGTGAGAGAGAGAGCACAAAAGAGGGTAGGGTCAGAGGGAGGAGCAGACTCCCCACTGAGCAGGGAGCCCGATGCGGGACTCCATCCTGGGACTCCAGGATCATGACCTGAGCCGAAGGCAGTCGCTTAACCAACTGAGCCACCCAGGCGCCCTCTATTGATATTTTTAAGGGTTCAAGTAATATAGGAAAATAATTGCACTATTTCATCTAATCTTGGTTGTTGAAAATAAATCAGTCATCAATTTTCTAAATCAACTAAACAAATGCAGCAGAATTTGAAAAAAAAAGTAATCTACTGAGGGGAGGAAATGTTACTACAGGAATCTTAATGATACAATATTACACAAGCACATTTTTAAAATATAGGTTGCAAGGACAATGCAGATAAAATAAAATATATTTACTTGGATTATTGAAAACAGAAATATGGAATGTAATAGAAGTGAAGAGTATCAATGAAGGGAACAGAGCATTTCTGTGGCTTAGCAATTTGCTAGATGGAGAAAATGACTAATAATTTGAAGCTCTAGTGTTTCTCTCGCTTGTTTACAGTGCTGTTGCATGATTGCTAAGAAGTTTTAGAAGGAAAATAGGTACAGTGGATGTGAGAGACTGGATTATGAAGCCAATAGGCTTCTAAGAACCAACATTTATGGATGTGCCACTACACTGATAACAGACATGAGGGAGAGATCCTAGAGGATGATGATAGGAGAGTGACAGAGTTAGGAAGAAGTGTTGACAAAGTATAAGAAGGTACCTAGGGAACAGAAGGAAGAAAGGGAAGCCCTCTTTAGACTAATACTCTGAGGATGGAGAAATGCTGAAAGTTTTGGAAAAAACATTTAGTGGGGAGAGAAAAGCAGACGAAGACCAAAAAAGAATCTAGGAAGTTCTCAGTATACTTCAACCAAACCACAAGAAATCCATAGACAAAAAAGGAAATGAACTTAAGTGGGAGCAGAACTCAATGTGATAATTTTTCTCTATCATCTGTTGGAGCATAAAAACAGGCATGGGCTTTAGCCAGACTGTCAGGTGCACAGAACTGAACAGGAGACAGAACGCCAATCCATAGGTGGGCCAGACAAGGAAGGAAAACATTTAGGATAAGTCTAAACTGAAGTTAAAAATATAAACAACATGGATTATGAATTTGTCTAAATACAAAAAGACAAAAGCCTACAGTTATTAATAAATATTAAAATTCATCCTAGAAAACAGCTGACCATGTAGAACAACTCAAATATACCAAGATAACAAGTGTTTAAAAGAAAATAGACAACGTGAATCAAATCAGAGAATACAGAAATACCTCCTTTCTCTTTAAATACTGTTGGCATATGTGTTTTTCCTACTTCGCATTAAAATAAACTCTTTAATGATAGAGTAATGCCGTCTCAACCACAAATTTCGTTTCATGTGGGTAAAGCATATAATTCTGGAAATTTTGTTTGGCAAATGTGAGAATTTTGTTTCCTTTACACCTAAGATATGGGCTGTGCCTCTTCAGGATAATTAAATAGGGAAAAAAGTGGAAATTATGACTAGGAGAAGGAACTAAACAGCAGGCAGACGGAGTGGAGGTTTTGCAATTCTTTGCAAAAGAAAATGGAGAGAGAAAGTAAATTCAGCTTTGAACTAGACTGTCCTACGTGCTAAGAGAGGAAGGCACGTATGAACAAGAGGGGCTTAAGTAGGTGGTGCGCTTGTCCTGTATCTCTGAGACTATAAGAACTCCCGAGAGATGGGAAGTCAACATTCTTAAGCATAATGTCAGAATGCATTGGATGTTTTGGATGGACAAGCAGATGTAGAAAAATCACACCTCTCAATAAAGTGATATCAATGACAAAGCTCAATGACTTGCAAGCAATTTATTACAACTGTGGGATAAGGAAAGCCGGCAACTGTCATTAAGGGAAAAATAAACGGGAATTAAATGACTGGAACTCAACTTATTGATTAAAATATACAAGGTCTAATTTATTTTCTCTTTACTTACTATGCTTTTTAACATCACTGGGTAATTTAGTTAGGTGAAGGACTGTGCTAGACAATTTTTGATATATTACTTCTTAATTTTAAAACAACCATAAGGTAACTTAAGCTCTAAGAAATTAAATGACTTATTAAAATCATAAGCTATGGACTCTGAGAAACAAACTGAGGGTTTTAGAGGGGAGGGGTGGGGGGATGGGTTAGCCTGGTGATGGGTATTAAGGGGGACACGTATTGAATGGAGCACTGGGTGTTATACGCAAACAATGAATCATGGAACACTACATCAAAAACTAATGATGTAATGTATGGTGATTAACATAACAATAAAAAATTAAAAAAAAACTAATGATGTAATGTATTGTGAGTAACATAACATAATAAAATAAAATAAAAAATAAAATAAAATAATAAGCTGACAAGTGACAATAGTTATTATCATTAATTGAAGTCATACTGCATGCCCGGTACTCAGATAAACTAATTATCTATATTATCTCATTTAGTGCCTATGTTAACCTGGCAAGGGAAATACTGTCATTCCCATTTTATAGATAAGGAAATTGAGGCTCATAAATGGTGGGTAACGGGGGCACCTGGGTGGTTCAGTTGGTTAAGTGGCTGCCTTTGGCTCAGGTCAGGATACCAGGGTCCTGGAATAGAGCCCCATATTGGGCTCCCTGCTCAGCATGGAGTCTGCTTCTCCCTCCCCCCCCGCCACTCCCCCAACTCGCATGTGCGCACTGTCTCTTGAATAAATAAAATCTTTATTTATTTTTTTCAAAGATTTTATTTATTTATTTGACAGAGAGAGACACAGTGAGAGAGGGAACACAAGCGGGGGAGTGGCAGAGGGAGAAACAGGTTTCCCGCGGAGCAGGGAGCCCGATGGGGGGCTTGATCCCAGGACGCTGGGATCATGACCTGAGCCGAAGGCAGATGCTGAACGACTGAGCCACCCAGGCGCCCCATAAATAAAATCTTTAAAAAAATAAATAAATGGTAAGTAACTTGCAAGGATCATACATCCAGTAAATGGCAAAGTTTGTATTTAAACCCAAACCAACAGAAGTTGTAATCCCACCTTTAATATTTTAGTTAGAATCAGTCAGGTTTCAGTCAGAAAAAGAAACATTACTATGAGTGATAAAGAATATGGGGCCCATTTAGAGACTAGATCATATACAACTGTGGGAGCTAATTGAAAGTCTATCCAAGGCCATTGCCTTTGAGTTTGGTGTTGGGTAGGAGTGGACAATCCATAGGTTAGCATGAAAGAAGAGCTCAAGTAGAGGAGAACAAAGACCAGTAGAAATCCAGGAGGACAAACAGGAACCCACATCTGTTTCTCACCATCTCCAACCTTAATGGTACAAATGACCTGCAGGAGAATCTGTCGTTTGTGCCATGGAGCTGACCATGGATCTGCTCCAGGATCTGGGGAAGTTGAAAGGCAAGCTGTGGGAGTAGGGAAAGCTGTGGGCCTGGGGCTGTCCTACCAACCAGGTGATCTGACACAGTAGCAAAAATGTGAACAAGGCGCCATTGTGCCGAGTACCCTGTGCCTGCCTTCCAAATGTGAAACTGACTCTTCCTTTATCACTTTTCAAACCCTATGCAAATCTCTCTTGTAGCCAATTCTCACTTGGTACCAGAGAAGGGATTTATGGGAAAAGTAGTTCAGTTGAGCTAAGGGGAAACCATACAAAGTCATGTCACCACAGGGATCCAGTGGGAGTACACTGCTGATATGTACACACATGTGAACACACACATAGGTGTGTGCATATGTGTATGTAGGTCTGTACACATGTATCACATGTATGTTCACTTCTGATATTGGTCTTAGTGATTTTTTCCCAATTAGTTATGAATCTCTTCAACTCTTACCTTCTTTGATTTCCTCAATTCTTTTCTCACAGTGGTTTTCAGAAAGTCATGATGAGACTGGGACTATTGAATCTATTTTTTTTTTTTTTTTAGAAAAGCCAGATTGCTGTGTTATTACATTTATGTATTACATTTTAAAGAAAAATTCAACTACCAATCATCCTAATAATTATCATTAAATCATCCAAGACAAATTTCTAACCCAAATCATAATAAATAAAATGGCTATACAGTTTGACCTACAGATCCCAGACGTGAAAACGCAACATATTTTATGAGAAGCCCAGTCTGTCTGCAGTGGCCCCCATGAGTGCTGCCACACAACTTCCAAGAAGCTGGGAACTCGTGGGTTTTAGGGCCGTGACTGCTTGCAGTGTGACTGATGGACTGTAATCAGGAGGAGCAGGACATATGCTGCACATGAGATAAGACAGCCGTGGTTGAAAACATCACTCTGTGTGTATAGCGACCAGCACGGATCCCATGCCATGCTCAGTAGTGGTCCAAAATCTCACGAGGATTTTACCACTGGGATTTTTTTATGTGATCTACAGCGAAGTGTAATAAAAATGTTGTTTCCTGAAATCTGGATACTTCAATGCAGCCTAAATTTGTCCAAACTGCTTTTTT
The DNA here is from genome assembly GCF_054177405.1 of Leptonychotes weddellii. Classification (NCBI taxonomy): domain Eukaryota; kingdom Metazoa; phylum Chordata; class Mammalia; order Carnivora; family Phocidae; genus Leptonychotes; species Leptonychotes weddellii. Next base: position 165,052,579 of record NC_138370.1, on the reverse strand, counting down.
TAGCAACCAGACTACAGTCAAATCCCCAAGACTGTGACTTCATGTTCTGTTTTTGAACAGAGACTTTATCATCCTATACCCACACATTTGAATTTCTGAAGCAAAACGAAGGACTCTGTATTCGATGTGTTTCCATGTGTTTGTTTTGACTCTTTGTTTCGGCCAGTTGAGAAACATTTTGAGTATCAACTTTGTCGTTTGGCTATTTATTGGATGGCCTAACTGTAATCTCTAAACCTGCTAAAATGGGTTTTGCCTTCTAAGAAAAATTGTTTTAAGTAGCTCTCTACTGCATAAGACGAGCATTCTCTAGCTTGGCTTTCCCACTTCTTGGTTGACCTCTTGCATGTCCTTTATGAAAATACTTAAGAAATTTAAATAAACTTTAAGTGCTATACACTTCTTGAGGCTTAAAATCAACTTAGCATAATATTCTGACATCCCACACTATGTGTGAATTTTTGAAGGGCAAGCCCTTTCTTTCTCTTTTGTCCTGTAATGCATTTCCTTCTTTCTTATCTCTGTATCTTCTCTCCTAAATTAACAGAACTGAAAAATAACTAACTTATCCAAACACTATGAAATCATTCCCTGATCTATAGACTTAAGGCATGACTTATATTCACCACACGGGTTTGTTGTGAGGATAAAGGCATGAAATAATCCATATAAGGCACTTAATGTAATACCTGGTATGCAGGAAATGTTCTATATAAGTTATTACTAATTTTGGTATCTATTATTGTTCATGTGGTTTGAACTGTCCTCTAGGTTCCTCTCTGAATTTTTTCCCCAAGTCCCAGAATTCACCCCTTAGACAGTTCCTTTGCTCTCTGTCACTTCATTTTTTTCTGCCCTCATCATGTTGAAAGGAAGAGTAGACCAGGGTGGGTATGCTATCGGAAAATAAGATATGTGCAAGATGCTTAATGGGCTGGCAAGGAAAGAAGGTTTTTGGCATCCAGTGATTTTTTTTTAAAGATTTTTTTATTTATTTATTTGAGACAGAGAGAATGAGAGACAGAGAGCATGAGAGGGAGGAGGGTCAGAGGGAGAAGCAGACTCCCCGCCGAGCAGGGAGCCCGATGCGGGACCCGATCCTGGGACTCCAGGATCATGACCTGAGCCGAAGGCAGTCGCTCAACCAACTGAGCCACCCAGGCGCCCAACATCCAGTGATTTTTTAAAGGGAGTGATTTTAACTCCCTACCAGGCTTTATGAAATGGGTAGAGGCATTTTCATCATCACTATGTCTGGAGTTACCGGTATTTTTGCCCAGGAGCTCTAAATGCCTTGCACTAAACAGGACATTTTGCCCGAAATGCTACAATGCTCAGATGAAATCAGTGCAATGAGTAGCACAGCAGAACCATGAGACTAACTCAAAGGGGATATGGAAAATAGCAAAGAGTAAGCTCTTTGCCCCACCCATAAATGGTATAGAAACATTTTATATGAAACTGAAATATAATCATGCAATGTGATGTAAAGATATAATTTTTATGTGACCAATTTGAAATTATATGATGTTCTCCAAATATTCAAAATTTATCAAGAATTACAGGACTTCCAAGTTTATAATTCAACTAAATAATATATTGTACCTTAATATCATCATAATGAAGTGCCATTTACGTGTTAAAAAGAAATGCCAATAAACCTTATTGGTCTTACTTGGCCCTCATGGTGATTTACCTGTACTGAAATCTCTACAAATGCTTTGGTGACTCAAGTTCCCCAGCTTACATTATTTACTGTTATTATACATTTAAAATCTTTTAAAAATATCCTATAATAGTGCCATGTAAAAGCTAGTGATGATGCAGTAAAATGCACTAAGAAATCAATAACTTGGAAAGGAAGTTAAGTGAGATAAAAATGCCACAAAGAAGCCCAAACAGCCACCATAATATGCCATACATTTAATTTAAGAGTGAGTATTCTGAGAAATATTAGAGATAATTCCAAGGAAACATAAAAGCATCGTTAAAACAACTACACCTTTAATTTTCCCCAAATAGTCATATAAATGGGCAAGAATAATGAGAAGGTGCTCGCTGCAAGATCAATGCCCCTGAAATGTGCTTCTAACCCAAGTCACCATCTGTCCTAAGGTATAAAATATTCTTGATGATTTTAAAGGAGATGGCATATTTCAATATAAATATTTTTGCAAACATTTATTGTGCTTAGGAAGTATGTCCATATGCAAATACATATTTCAAAGCTTGTAGATGTATGTGCTTCAGAAGACATCCTACCTTATTTACATTTATTCAATGAGAAAAATAGCCTTAAATCTTTTCATTCTGCTAGTGTATTATGAATTTAGGAGCCTTCAGACAGGCTTCTCCATCTTACCACTGTAAAACTTGGAGCTATAAATCTCTGAGATCTTTTTTCTCATATACACAACTCTCCGGAGTTGACTGGAGAGCAAATGAGATAATGTGTGTTAAGTACTTAATATACCACAGGCTCTCAACCTTTGGCACATACCATCTCAGTAATAATAGAAGATGCTATGGTAGCGTGAACTACATACCAGCCTGTATTTTAAATGCCTTGAGTATGTTAACTTGTGTAGTCCTCAAAGTACTTCTCTGACTTAGATACTACATCATCACTCCCATTTTACAGATGAGAGGACATTAAGCGACAGAAAGCTTAAGTAACATTCATCATTTCCAAAAACTGGAGAGTGGCTAAGTTATAATCCGTACCTAAATAGCTCTGTTCTAAAAAGCCTCTGTGATTCTTACTTAGTGCCTGCCATTGACAGACACCAGTTCTTGATTTCATCTCGATAAACAGAATGTCACTTCAGCCTCAATTTTCACTCATTATGTATTAGTTGTCCAACCAGCATTCAAGATGAGACCAAATTAGATCTTCAGTGATGACACTGATGAGTAATTGTCAGCAAATCAGTCACTAGTTTGAGTTTGGGATGATTTCCTAGCCAGATGCATGCTCCAAAGATAACCATTGATTTGGTTGTTAACGGAGAATAGAAAAAACCCCAAACATAAGCTGATGAAATAGGCTGTAACAAGAGGTACTCCAAAGGAGAAGGAAAGTCCCCCAGTGGTGGTAGTGGTTGGGGGCAGGGGAAGGTTGCAGTAGGCAGGGGCCCAGGAACATCATGATTCTAACAAAAATTTAAGATAGCTAAGGGAAAAATAAGGCATGAGTGATATTATGCTTGAGAATTGCTTGACATTTTACTGGAGAACCCTTTTCTCCAGTTAGAGAGTATGAAAGCATGGAACAACTGGCCCGGAGCCAAATGTACATGATCACCCCATGCTGTCAGGAGTGGTAGGGTTGTTGTTTCTACCTGGGGTAAAGCTGACCAGAAAAACGAAATACTTTAACCACTTTGCTCTTTAAATAGTGTTTTGGGGTTTAGACTCAGAGTGAACTCACTAAACCACCTGTGTTTTTATTTTACTTAAACAGAAATGCTCTTTCCGAATTCTAATTAAAATCTGCTGTTTACACTGGTCTTTAATGTGGTGGGTAGAGCCATGGAGTATGGGATCCTTTCATGTCTTGGTGAGCCACTGCTGTTGTTCAGAGAGAGGAGGATAATAGAAAGCAAAAAAAAAAAAAAAAGTTAATTTGGTTCTGCTTGGTGGTAAATATTTGAGATCAGAGAACTTGTGTTTCAGAAAGTAATTTAAATATGGAATAAATAGATATGAATGTGACCTAATTCAGACTTGGGAGTTGTTGCAGGCATCCTGCATTGTGATATTATAGAAAGCAAATGCTTCTTCTTTTCGAAAACCTACTGGTATCCCCCTAGCACAATGCTAAAAACATTCTGGAAATCTTTTATTTCCTTATTAGGTTTATGACTGCACAATGCAAAGTAAAAGCAACATCCCTAAAAATGACCTGAGTATTAATGAGATGGATTGATGAGGGGGGGATAGAACTCCTGATATCAAAAGACAATAAACTTAAGTCCCAACTTCCCCAAGCCATTCAGATTCAGAAGGCTAATAGCAAAACAAATGAGAGGCATCTCAGTTGAAATCTTGGTTTGGCTCCATTTCTTGCTAGCTCTGGGACCCTTAGAAAGTTTCTCAACCTCTCTGTGGTTATGGAAGTACATAGAAGTGTTGGAGGACAGAATGACACAACCTGAATAGAGTTCTTAGTGATTCTAAATAAATAGCACCCTTATGGTTTAGCTGAACTCTGCCTCCTCTATGAAGTCCTCACTTACCTCTGGCCATTCCTTCCTCCACTTCTGCTTCCTGAATTATTTATGCTGCACAGTTAACAAGAGAGCAAACACCACGCTAGGGTCTAAGAGTCCTTGGTAAGGAGAGCAGCCTCATGTGCTCATTTGACTTCTGTGAAGTAAAAAAGAAAATATGCTCTCCGCACCCCTCCAAGAAAAGAGATTGAAGTAACAATTGAAACCTGGCATTAGCCAGCTAGGGCTCTTGGGCTAAATCCAGCTGCCACCTGCTTTTGTCAATAAAGTTTTATTAGGAAATAGCTACGAGTATTCATTTACATATTGTCTATGGCTGCTTCAGGGCTACAACAGCAGAGTTGGATAATCACAACAAAGATCATATGATCCATAAAGCCTAAAATCATTGCTATTGGGCCCTTTACAGAAAAAAGTTTGCTTCCCTCTCCTGGAGTAGATCGTTGGCATTCTACTTGGCATTCTACTCTGAGTGCATGTTTTAAGGCAGCCTAGTAGCTTATAAGAATCTGTAGTTGGTTTCAGTTCTATTCTATGATTTGACTGGATTCTGAAGCTTTTTTCATACACTCTAACCCTTAAACAAAGGGTCACTCCTTCACCTGCTGTCAGTGAAAAAACAGCAACCTGTTCACAGTGTAGGAAGGATGTATTGATCATTGATTTGTTGGTTTACAGTGTGCCATTTTTCTAAGGAAATATAATGATAATTTCAGCACTGAAGTGGTTTCACCTTAGGCACTGATGTGTGAACCCGATCTACATCCTTCTCTTTAGATGTCTTGCAGGATTTTGATTGTTGTTGTTGTTGTTGTTGTTAGATTCTTCTCTGCCATCCAACCACAAGCCCATATGCTTCTGGTCAAAACAGATAACCTGTTCTCAATTCACTCACTCAATTCAGTTCTCTACAAGCACACTGGCTGTCACATGTATCTCTAGCCCTGTCTTCTTTGTTTCTCTTGCTTGGTACAGTAGATATTGCCAGGTATCTCCCAGTATCTGTCCCTTTCTTCTTTCATGGAAATAGCCTTTTTATTAGGGCACATGCCTGGCCAGCTCTCCTTCTAGCTTAGTGTGGTCATGGGATTAGGTTTGCTTAGTAGAATGTGAGGGGAGGTGATGCATGTAACTTCTGGATTCTGACTGTAAAAGAGAAGGCATGTTGTCCTTTTCTTGCTCCTGCTCATCTTCGTCTATTCTGCTGTCTGGATTGCAAATATACTGATAAAATACCTTGGCCAGGACAGAAGTACTCTAGGGGCACCAGGGAAATAAAATAGAGACTCTGGGTTCTTGACATCATTGAGCTGCCAGACTCGTCATAACAGTTATATGCAGGAGAAATATGCTTTGGTCTTTTTTGAAGTCACTGTTTTTGAAGTCTCTCTTTTATGTACCAAACCTATTTCCTAAGAGAAATCTAGTCACTACCCTCCTAGAGTATGCAGTCAAGTAGCTGAGGTAACTGTTTATCAACCTATCATCCCAATGAATGTACAATTTACATTGAAATTTATGCAGGGAGCTTCATCTTATAAAGACTTTTTTTTTTTTAAAGATCTGATCAATACAGGGTGAGAGGAAAGTATGAAATCCTTTTCTGAAGTAGTGACATGGAAAGTTCTGGAATTTTATACTTACTCCTCACGGACTTTGCACTTGCTCTTTCCTCTGCCTGGTAAGCTCTTTGCCTATATACGGCTTATATAGCCATCACATAGGAGGTGTGCCCTTCCTTCCTTTAGGTATTTGCCCAAATGTCACAGGGTTAGAGAGGACGTCCTAATGTTGCTGTTGTTGTACATGAAAGCATTCTTCACAGCTCTGTTAACTACCTTAAATAATCTATATTTGTGTCTTACTTAAGTGCCTGTCCTTCCACATTCATACACCAAAAAACAAACAAACAAACAAAAAACCCCCACCATCCTTCAGATAAGTGTATACTGCATCTGTTTTATTAACTGTTCTTTCTCTGGAATGAAGAAAAATGCCCGGCAGAAAGTAGCCCCTTGATAAAGTTTTGATGAATGAGTGAACAAATCAGTGAAAACACGTCAAGAAGACCAGAGCCACTGTAGAGCAGACAGTAAGTGGGTGCTAAGTGAGATCAGCCTGGAGAGGTAGCCTAGGACTTCGTGAAGGACCTTGTGGGTCACACAAAGGTTTTTTGTCTTTCTCCCAAGAGCAATAGAAGACAGTGAAGAGTTTCAAAGGGACCATAGAGCTTCATGATCAGGATGGGGAATTTGAAGAGATCAAACTCTCTGCAGAATAGAAAGTAGATTAGAGAGAAGCCAGAATTCCTTCAGGGAGAACTGCAGTAGACTCTTGCCGTCATTTGGGTGGATAGCAAGGCTAGTATTTGGAATGAGAGTTGGTCTTCTTCCAGGTTGCTCTCATTTCCCTTCCTCATCTTTGCTCTGCTCTGCTCTGTCCTGGAACAGACTTTCTGTCCACAATTATCCATCCCAGGTTCCTTTGCTAGCCAGTTCCTGGATGGGTTCACTGATGGGAAGCATGGCAGGAGACCTGAGGTAGGAGGAAGGGACAAGCAAGATATTTCTTCCACTTCTCCTGCCTGAAGTTTTTTCTTTTTTTTTTTTTTAAGATTTTATTTATTTATTTGACAGAGAGAGACACAGCGAGAGGGAACACAAGCAGAGGGAGTGGGAGAGGGAGAAGCAGGCTTCCCGCAGAGCAGCAGGGAGCCCAATGCGGAGCTCGATGCGGAGCTCGATCCCAGGACCGTGGGATCATGACCTGAGCTGAAGGCAGACGCTTAACGACTGAGCCACCCAGGCGCCCCTCCTGCCTAAAGTTTTAATGCAGTGTCTGCGTCTCCTTGGTGGTTTCCACTCTTGCTTTTCTCAGCTCCTCTTTCAGTGGTCACAGTTTCCATGGGGCAGTCATTCACACGGGTCCATCTCGCCCAGGGTGTCCTCAGCTCCTAGTGGCACCATGCCCCCCAATCCCTCTTGCCCTACGTGTGGTAGCTGCTTCGTGCAATTGTCAATCTCTGTGTGACTAGCCCCTTGTTTGGTTTGTCACCATCACTTGATCAATTACCTCTATTTTATTGACTATTTTGGAAAAAAAAATCAGAGCCTTTCTGTTTTACTGACCAGCCACTAACAGATATAATCCTATATATTCTGCCACATGGATACATTTGTCTATAGAAACAATTATAGAAATGGCTATTATATATTTTAATGTAGCACAATTTCCCCTAGAAATAAAAAAAAAAACCTACCTTTTTTTTAAATATGAAAAGCTACTTTTAAAATGATGCTTAGTTTGCAAGCTTCTTAGAAACAAGATTTGCATCCCTCTCTTTTCTTATTTTCCAGGTACCAGGTCACAGTTTGCATTGCTGAAAGGTCCGAGCCCTGGCAGAGATACATGGCATTGTGTATATGGATGCTTGGCAGTGAGGATTCTTGTCGTTGACTTTCTTTCACCATCATCTCTCTGAGCAAAACAGACCACATCATCTTTTTATTTTTTTTCTATTTTCCATTAAAAATGATAGATCTTATTACATCATATTTCTTTTGCAAATGAGCTTAATAGCAGTTATCACAGTATATCACTGGTGTGGCCCAGCTGCTCTTGCTTTGATTGCACTATTCCGATGCCTCGGGGTAATTTGAGACCTCAAATGCATTCTCATATGTAAAACCCATTCTTTATGGTTCAGTATTTTGAGGCATATATCCTCAGCATTTGTTTTATTTTCTTTTATTTATTCATCCACAATGACCATTTCATAATCAGCTTTCAATGTTCTAATATAATCCTCAAGAAGCCCATCCAAGGGCACACAAATGAACTCCGTGTCTTTCAGAGCGGGAGAGGAATTTAGCACTTTGGCAGGAGTTTGGGGCTGAGTGGGAGCCATGAGTGATGATTCTAGCTCCTGCCTTTGCATGCATTAACTGCTGGTCGCCTCTGAATAATTGGCTAAGAATATTGGTTAACACGTCAAGTGAAAATGTATGTGGCGGTGCCTGTCTCCATCATCCCAGGAGAACATCTGTCCACTTCCCAAATCCACGAAACAATTTGGCTCTCGTCTGCATGACTGGCAGCCTGTCCCATGGTGGCCCTTTGCTACAAAGCAGGGAAGGGGGAAGTTTGGGCTTGAGTTGTGTTGGCAGGTTTTGTTGAAGCACTTTGGAGAGTAATTTTACAAAATTTGCCCGCCGGTGATATTAGCCCTTTATTTTTGTGAAAGTCAGAGGGAAAAAACAAAACAAAACAAAAAAACCCCACAACTCTTTCTGTGCGTAGAAATTGCTTTAGGAAGTAGTTCTTCGGTTCTATTAAGGTTATTCTGTAAATGTGTATTGAGCCCCTCCAAGCTGAAGGCATGACCTATACTCTAGAGGAATTCAGTTTTGCACAGGGATCAAAACAGTAAAATAAATAAATAAATAAATAAATAAATAAATAAATAAATAAAATAAAATAAAAGCATGCTCTTACAGTAAAGCATACGGAGTATTTTGAGGGAAGAAGTCATTGTGTTCATGTGGACAGAAAAGAAAGCTACAGGGAAATCCAACAAGTTAAAAAATATTGTAGCACAATTTGATTAAGAGGAAATAGAATAAAGGATAAGTTATTTTACCAGATTTAAGATAATGATAAAACTTAAAATTTGCAGCCCAAAGAGCCCCATTTTTTGTTTTGTTTTGTATATTCCAAGCTATACATGGACATGCTATAATAATATTCATGAGGCTATTGGCGCCTCTTTGAGATGCACATACTGCCAAAAAATTACCTTCAGTGCTAGAGCTGGCATTAGGAATTTTAGATAATTCACTGCTGGGATCACCCACCTGTATTTTCTACTAACACTGTGAGCTTCTTTCGTATCCCACATTTTCCTGCCCATTTTCCCCCTTCATTAGTAGTCTGTTCTGAAGTTTGAAGTATAGAGCTCTCAGAAAAGAGGAAGGCACTGGTCACCAACTAGGTTTTCATCATCCTTGCCTGAAATTTTAGTCTTCAACCCATATTTCTGTGGTTTTCTAGACCTGGCTTTCTGATACCCAAGACTTCCAAAGGTGACTTGATCTATGTAGCATAGAACTTATGTTTCTCTTGGTGACATGAATTACCCATTGGAGCTTTCAACTTCTTAAGGATCTGGCCTTTTCTCTTTATGGGGATAAATTTCAAGTCTCAGTGTAGATAAGTAGTGGGTCAAACCCCCAAAATGTAAGACTTGGAAGTCAGATGATTCCCTAGGTACTGCTATTCTAATTATATCAAAAGCCTTAAAGGGTTTACAAGGAAAATATTTCCATTACTTTTCTGATTTAAGAAATGAATTTGATAAAGATTTTGAATGAACTTAAAGGCATACAAACTTTGATCTGGCTATATTAAAAAATATTACAGGCTCGTAAGATTGGTTTGTGAGTGCATTAATTTATAAATGTACTTGATCACCCAATTTTAATATTTGCATCTTTTTTATTAGTGTTGTCATATAACACAAGGCAGTATACAGATTTAGCACAGACAAGTGACATCGTCGTTCTTACCAAGTTCCTGTTGCAAATATCCCTCTTAAATTATTGGAAATGTATTTTTCTCTCTCTCTTCCTATCCTTGTACACACTCACTGGTGGGCTTCTTGCAAAATGTGTTCCACCCTTATCACTTTCCCAGAACTGCTGTTTCAGAGGGATAAAATATTGTTACAATCCCAGACATTCTCATCATTCTTGACCTCTCTCCAGCATCTAGCACTTGTACTATTCCTTTCCTTCGTAAACTCACTCTCCCCGAATCCTCATTTTTGGGCCCTTTTACCAAAGGCCTTCCCCTAGACTCTATTTGAACCCTCTTTTCTTATCTTCTTCTAAATTCTCCTCCTCTGGAATCTCATTCCCTTGTGTTCTTTGATATCATTTGCATTAACAACTCCACATTGGTTCCTCTGCCAAGCAACCATTCCTCATTTCTAGCTGGTGGCTGATCATCTCCTCCTATAACATTCTGCCATGTGTCTCTAACTTCACATATCAAAAACTGAACTCATCCTCCGTGCAACCAGAATAGCTCATCTGCTTGACTTCCCTTTCGGTGAATATTATCATCTTTCTGTCACAAAGGCTTGAACCCTGGGAACCATCAACAGCTCTTCCTATTCTCTTGGTCCAAGCAGGTCGCTGGGACCGAAGCCCTAAGGATGTTGTCACCTCTATGGAATGTGTTATCCTTTCCTCCTCAGCCCAGGTTCCAGCACTTACCACCTCTCTTGTGGATTATCCCAGCAGCTTTCTAACAGCAATCCTTTTCTACAAACTCCTCATTCTCCTACCTGTCTCACCTAATGCTGACAGGTTAATTAAAGGAAGCTCAACACATTACAATGACTTCTCATCACTCTCTAAGTCCTATCATAAAGGCTTCTCCACACATGCTCTACATTTGTGCTCAACTGGTCTACTCACTGAACCACAAAAATGCACTTTGCTCCATGCCAGTCTTATTCATGCTGTTCTTCCTACTTAGTAAGCCACACCCCTTATCCTGCCTGTCAGAGGTTACGCATCCTTCAAGGACTAACTCATGTTACCTTGAAGCCTTTTAAAGATTTATTTATTTATTTGAGAGAGAGAGAGAGAGTGGTGGTGAGGCAGAGGGACAGGGAGACAAGCAGACTCTGTGCTGAGTGGGGAGTGCAACCTGGGGCTCGATCCCAATACCTTGAGATCATGACCTGAGCTGAAATCAAGAGTCAGAGGCTCAACTGACTGAGCCACCCAGGTGCCCCATCCTTGAAGCCTTTTAAATGTCCATAGTCTAATAGTGCCATGGTACTCAACATACTTCCATTATTATCCTAGCACATTTTGCAGTTATTTGTGTAATTAACTTATTGACCCAACTGAAGCTTGTATTCCTCAAATCTCATCCTGTTCACTTCTGTATGATGAGAAGTACCGGGCACATACCCTACTTGTTGAGTTCAATAAGGGAGAAAAGTTCCTGCTACAAATAAGACCAACCATTACAGTTGTGATATTATTTTTAAGTTTTAAGTTTAGTTAGATAATAATTCTAGTATTTTTAAATGGTATTGGACTCATTTTTGAGCTTAAAAAATAGGATGCAATAATTTCATATGACATAGAGGAACTCTCTTAGAATATGAGTAATTTAATTTAGCCTTTTAATTTTGTCTCATTTCTCTGGCTAAATAAATTGAATGTTATTAGCTGTTCATGCATAAGAAATATAGGGGGACAGAGATAAATAGATAAGATAACATTGATAACACTATAAACAAGATTTATAAAATAAACAAGATTTATATGTTCCTCATTTAATGTATTCCCTCACACAGGAGTGTGAAAGTAACTAAAAGATAAGCCATCTCTTAGAGCTGATAATTTCACGGCAAAAACCATTTCAGGAGACAAGTGTTCTTATTTCAAAAATAAAATAAAAAGCTATTATCTCATTGATGAATGCCTACCATTTATACTTTGTACTTTCTGCCATTTTTTTGGACTGGCTTGGTGTAATAACATTTATTCAGCATGACCTTCTGGTTTTTTTGCCTTGACCCTAAAGCCAGTTTAAGAGATTCGCTGACAGGGCACCTGGGTGACTCAGTCAGTTAAGCATCTGCCTTTGGCTCAGGTCATGATCTCAGGGTCCCTGCTCAGGATGTGCTTTTCCCTCTCCCCCTCCCCTCCCTCCACTCATTCTCTCTCTCTCTCTCTCTAAAATAAATAAATAAAAATCTTTAAAAAAAAAAAAGAGATCACTGACTGGTACTTTCCAACTGTGAGGAAGGTTGCCCTTGGCAATTTCCTTGTGCTCCTTTCCCATGCCTGGAGCTCATTCCTCTGACAAATCTCAAATCAGCCTGTGCACAGCCTCCTGGGTCGTGCCTTGTGTTGTGGGTGGTGATGTCCTGTGACTGGGTATAAACCTTCCAATGGGCACCTCTCTGCTTTACTTCCTTAGTGGAAATCCTCAACACTCCATAGCATCTGCTGCCCCTTCTTTGATGGAGGATGACAGTGGTTACTGCAGATTAAATTAAGTAATCCATAAGAAGCGTGTAGAACAGAACAAGTCACATAGTAAACATGAGCTATGCGGTGCTTATATTTAACATTCTTTTCTTCTTCTACCTCCTTGAATTCAGGGTGCAGCTGTTATCTCTGGCATCTGACCCTGACTCCTTCTGGTTAGTTTGATGTTGGACTGCCTCCTATCTTTTGCAGCTCTGAACTACCCTGGCAGTTAAAGCCCCTGGGAACCCAACTTTGCATGGGATGCTGGCCTCTCACCCTAGCTTGTTATGTTCTCCCTCCCATTCTACATGGGGGGTGGAGTTCAGCTGCTTCGTAAATCACATTGCATTTCAGCTTATTCAATACTTGCAAGTATAATTGTAGAGACAGAGGAAAGAAGGGCATTTATATTACTTAGGTAGCTTAGAAGGGTCTGTGCTGTTGGCGGTTACACTGTATTCAGAGAGAGAGAGTCAGCTCTGCTCATGTTCCGTCTGCCAGATCTGGACAAAAGACGCCTGTCATCCCTATCCAGATGAGAGAACATCAATATCAACAATACGTGCACATTTGGAGTTATCCAAAGCCAGGGTACCTGTCTTTTCAGCCAAGTTTGAGAGAGTGGAGGTATCTGCTATGCCAAACACGTGGGACACACAAACATCCTCCGCAAGTCCTATCTCCAACCTGCTGCAATCTGCCCCCAGCCTGAACTTTAGACCAAAGCTGTGCAGAAGTGCCCTCTACAGGCTCCCCTGATGCTTGCTGGCATCAGCTTTGCAAATCCAAACATCCGGCGCAGAGCAGTGGGCACAGCGTCCAGGTGCCTGTTCTGGGTTCCAGCAGGCTTGCGGCTGGGAGCATCTGACTCTCAAATCCTGACTCTGCACTTAAACCTTCAGAAAACTTCTCCGTGCCTCAGTTTCCTCATCTGAAAAACAGCTACTTTTTAGCATTACTGCGAAGAGTAAATCGGGTAGTTTATTTAAAATCCCTAAGACAATTCCTGGCACATAGTGAGAGCTTCCTAAATGGGAGCCATAGCTAATTTTTTCTTTTCTGTGAGGGGCTTACAGCAATCATACTTGATGCAATTCAGAGCTGGGTTACCTGGGCAAAACAGATGTGAGAAAAAGGAGTCGATGAGTGTTACTCTCCCAATGCTTATTGCTTTCTCCAGTTTATTCCTCAGCCCTCAGTACTCTATTTGCAATGTCTCTCAGGAAATTACCTGAAATTCATTTGCACTAATATGAAAAGATTACTAAAAATTCAGAGTAAAACATCCTGCAGGAGGATTATTTCTTCTTTTGGACAAAGAATATGAACTTTGGTTAAAGAAAAAAAAATTCTGACAGGAATTTCATTTATTCATGTATTCATTCATTCATCAAAACTTTTTTTTTAATTTTCATTTATTTATTTGACAGAGAGAGACACAGTGAGAGAGGGAACACAAGCAGGAGAGGGAGAGGGAGAAGCAGGTTCCCCGCTGAGCAGGGAGCCCGATGCAGGGCTCGATCCCAGGACCCTGGGATCATGACCTGAGCTGAAGGCAGATGCTTAACGACTGAGCCACCCAGGCGTCCCTCATCAAAACTTTCTTAACATCAGCCACAACCAAGCACCCTGTTAGGTCCTCACTGATACAGAGAAGACTAGGAAAGAGTCTTTCAAAGCCTGGTGGAGACCTTTGTCTATAAACAGCTACATCTTGATATGATGATGGCTACAATGACATATATAAAAAACTTCAAAAGAATAGAAGGAAGGTCTTCCTTTATTTCCAGCAAAGGAAAGGAATTGAGTTAAAGGTAATAATTTATATATTTTAAAGAATATGAAATCAAATCACCTGGGCAATCACCTGCTTTTGTTAATGTAAAGATTGCCTTTGGATAGCTGATAGCTGGTGGGAGCACCCATACACTTATATAGTCAATCAATTACAGTGATGGCTCTAGAATTTCTCTAAGTTCTCTGTCAAGGGGGTTTGAGGCATGATGTCATGTTGGAAAAGTGGGCTGGGGGGCTTGATCTCAAAGCGCTATTTGCCTAGCAATCATACATTTTATTTAGATGGTATGTTCATCTGGGGCCGCTTTGTGGTGTTGCTGGAGATGCCACAATTCTGAGTTTATGATTCCTTAGCGCATGTCCCTTTCATCATGCAGATTGGGAATTAGCAAGTGAAAACTAGACATTCTAGCTTCAAGCAGCTTCCAGCTGGCTGATTTTTGTTTCTCAGTAATTAATAATTATATTTTATATGATTTTTCTTAAAGCTAATTATATTCCATGTGCTTTCTTCTTAAAGACTACTAATTATGCTGGCTATTGGGATAGAGAGTTTGTTATAAAATGCTATGTAACTTAATAAATACAATTCCATACGTGACGTAATTGTTTCTTGCTAACACAATTGTACCACAGGTAGCCTCCCTTCCATTTTACAGGGAGGGAAATGGAGAATCTGAGCAGATAACTTTAGTATTCAGAGATGTACAGGTGAGGAATTTGAAAGTGGGTTTCAAACCTAAGTTTTCTGGTTCCAAATTTTCTATCCCTTCCCTTAAAACAATTGAATTACATTTTATCAAGGAATAGAACTCCAACACTCAAGAGTTAATAGAGATTATGGAGTCTAACATACTAATTTTACATACGAGGAAACGGAGTTTAGGTGAGCAATGTCATAAAACTGCTTGGTATCAGAAGTGAAATGAGAACTCATAGCTCCTGTTTCCATTATTATGAACTACCCAGGTCTTTCTGGCCACAAAATTGAGAAACAATGAAGACAGATTTCCCTTCCCATGCTTTTTATTCCACTTGATTTCCTCTGTTTGAGTGAGCAACAGCTTAGGTAAGAGGAAATTCTGGAGCCAATTCAAGTCTGCTATTAATTATTTCTCTGAATTCATAAGAAAATTGAGATTAGAGTGTATAACTAGGAGATATGAAAGATGGTTTTTCTTTTTGTTTAAATCACAAACACTCCCATTTAATCATCTGCATTTAAAAGGGGGGAACTTAGACTATAAACTACAACTGGAAACCTGTGGCCCAGGAGAGATTAGCCTATTTATTTAAGATATCAATGCATATTCAGAGTTACAAAACTGAGTTCTAAGGAGGCCTAGTATCCTGCAGCTGGGAAGGGAAGGGCAAAAGGTGAATTGTATTTTTTAAGCCTGTCACTTTGAAAACTCCCTGCCTCAAAATGCATTTCCAGGATTGTCGACTTCACAGCAGCAGTGAAGCGGGAGAAGCAAAGGCATCTTTGGAAGTAGCTACACATAGCAGTACTTAATCTCTCCCCAGGCTTGTGAGAACTTGCTTATGTGGCAGGTTTTTCCAAGCACGCTCTGCTCTATGGACAATGGAGTTGGCAATCTGGAGACTGTAGCTTCATAATAGAGAGGCTTTGGGGAGAGACGCTTCCTTTTAAAGGGATCTAAATGGATAAGTATTAAATGACTTCCCTGCGAAAAAGTTCAAATAGTTATTAAATATATTCAGGTTCCATTCTGATTTCCTTCTTTGAACACTTGAACCCTTTTTCATTGGGTATTATGCTGCAATTTTATGGTAGGTTAAACGATGCCACCGTGCGCATTGAAGTTATTCTTAAAATGGTTATTATAGCATTTCTTATATAGCTTTGAATAGTTGGTCAATGAATGACATCTCTATTTTCCAACTATGTTTTGAAATAGCATGTGGGACATAACTAGAAAGGCTGACATGGCTAACCTGTATTCTGGTTACAGTTGCATCACAATTGAACTCTGTTGTGATTATAGTCAAAGCTCTTAACTTCAAAAATATATCACTGAAAGCCTGTGTCAAGGCCAATCTATCTGCAAGGAGTAGAAACACATGTGTAGAAATTAGAAAAGGGGTGGGGGCTTGTTTTGTGAGAAGACGAGAGAAAATCACAAAAAACTTAGGCTCATCAGGGCCACGTGGAGATAGATTCCCTTGAGATGTAAAGATCAGGACATAAGACAACCTATGAATTCAGATGCTTATGGTTATTCAGATATGCCCAAGTACCATGGCTGGAAACATAAGGATATCCTTTATCATACATATCAAGACATCTAAAGATACATCAGTTATAGACAGATTGGATCGAAACCTAAAATCACCAGAGACCAGGGCTCTTTGACTGCTTCCACTCAGCTATCTTCAGTACACAGGCTGTGGTCCTTCGATTTATCATGTCATGATTACAAGATGGCCGCCATTGTTTTAGACATGATAGCCTTACCTAACACCATCCAAGGGCAAGAAGAGTGGTTTCTTTTCATATGCCTCTTTTTGGTCAGAATAAAATCTTTCCAAGAAGTTCCCCCATATATTTTCTTCAGGTTTATGGTCCATTATTAGGCCACAGGCCCACTTTCTAGCTAGAGGGAAGGCTGAGGAAGTGAGTACGTTGCACCATCAGCCTCTAGAGTAAGAAACTGCTCCGCCAGAATGGGAAAATAGAAGGGAGATAGGTACTTCAGAAATTGAACTGGCAAAGTCTGCCATTGCTCCTCTTTCTTTCAGAGGCCACTTTGCTGTGGTCTGTAGTTCTTTCTATTTCTATGAACTTTTGAGCACTTTATTGTGCTTACTGTGCACATGGCTATAGACTGATAGTCTCTACCCTAGATTCTTCAGGAATGACCCATTCTTGCATAACTTTTGTTTCTCAGTTCAAATTTCTGAAATTCTTGGTAGAAGAAACTTAATGACTCAACTTAACCATTCAAGCTAGCGGATAAGTGATAAGTGAATGCCTTGATTAGGCCAAATTGGTTGAAGAGGGGCAGAAAGTGGAGTCACATGATGCATTCGGAGTTAGTGGAGTCATAGATGGTGATGCTGTATATGTCCAGTGCTCTCTGGATATAGACTCCCAAGGTGTACAGACCCACTTCCTCTTCTTATATGCTGGTGGTTTTGTAGCATACCATGCTGGTTCTCAACTACTTCCTGTATTTATTAATATCAGCATCAGTCAGTCAAAACAACTCTTATGCTCTTTATAAAATAGCATTTTTGTTATGTATAAATATCCTTACAACCATAAATACAAAGGACAGGATTAATAATGGTTGAGTATACTTTGAAAAGTTAAAAACAAGAAGCTGTTATAATTATAAATTATTCTTATTGCATAATTAGAGTAACTAATTCAATTATCCTAGATATTTTCTAAACTACAGGCTCAAATATATTTTCCTTAATATATGGCATAATAATATACAATGTACAGGATCTGCTGCTTCTGCATCTTTTAGAATATAGACTTCAGTTCTTAATGAGGATGCATCAGTGCCTATTATATTTATTTGCAGATCTCCCAGAATTCAATCTGGACTCTATCAGTAATATAATTAAAAAGTGGTCACAGTAATGGACTCATTATATTGCATACTTAAACATTAGAGTTGTATTAAGATATTAGGGAAAAGTGATTCAATAACTTCAAAATGTATTAATTTCTTCCCTGTTTGAATAATTGTTCTCTGATTTATTGTTAAATGAATGTAAACAGCTTCACTCTGCTATGAATGTTATCATCAACACCTCACTCTTGAGGAAACCATGACCCCCATAAAAAGTGTTTCTAGAGAATAAAAAATAGGGGGAATGTCAAAATAAAATTATAGAATTTATTAAGGGCTATTTTTAAATGAAATCATCAAGTACCTCAAGGTCTAGAACCATATTCTAGCCATCTTAAATCACCAGGACCTAGCACAGTATATGCAATACACATTATTGAATGGAACTGAAAATAGTCAATGATTTATACATTAAATCCACTACTCACTACCTCTGGCAAGACCCAGGGCTCAGCTATATTTGTGCTACAAAAGATGAGATATCTGTTCTTAATAGTCTTTCCACTTGGGCAAAGGGATGCATTATGGATGAGTGGAAATATGACCACAATCAAGGCGGTCTGTAAAAAGAAACAAATTTGTGATGCACAAAATGAAACGAAAATTTCAGAAAATTTATTTCTTGTTCTCTGAAGAACTCAGAGAGGTATAAAAATTGAGTTTGTCTCTTTTCTAGGCAAAAAAGAAAAAATTTAAAAAGCTGCGGTAGGACATTCTAAGAGACAAGAGTTACATAAAGACACATGAGAAAAAGAATAGGAAAAGTTGGCACCTTATTTCTGAACTTCTCTCTCACTCATCCCCTCCACTGTCTGTCCTTCAATTCATCCATCTACTTACTATTATTTATTTTTTATAGCTAACTATATTCTATATCTCCTTTCATTTTCTTAAGTCCCTGACTATTTTGGTTTCCCATGACTGTAAAAAACCTTGTCATCAGAAAAATGTGCATAATTGCATACAGGAGACTTGAACTGCTCTAGAGTCAAGAACAACTCTGAATCATACTCATGTGTCCACTTAGACTCATTCCCCTCAGTTAGAGTAACCTGGGTAGAGTAGCGTTTTTATTGGAATCATTAGTTCCAATAGCTCTGAGCCTCTTCTTATTTTTAAAAGCCACAAGAAAGGGATCTAATCTAATGTAATCTATTAGAAACCTGATTTTTTTAAATTTTAGTTTTTTAAAGAAATTCAAAAAAATGTGATACAGATCACAAACATCTATTTATTGCTACATAAAAATCACGCTGTGAATTATTTGTCATCTGAAAGTACCATGCTTATCTCATGGCTTTACATACCATCTTCACATTAATGAATATCACATGCTGTGGATGTGAGACCTAAGTTGAGAACTACAACTGGCCCTTGAATAACATGGGTTTGAACTGTGTGGGTCCATTCATATGCAGATTGTTTTTTAATAAATATAGTACAGTACTATAAATGTATTTTCTCTTCCTTATGATTTTCTTAAGTTTTTCTTTTCTCTAGCTTATTTTATTGTAAGAACGCAGTATACAATACCTATAACATACAAAATATGTGTTACTTG
This sequence comes from Leptonychotes weddellii, assembly GCF_054177405.1. NCBI lineage: Eukaryota > Metazoa > Chordata > Mammalia > Carnivora > Phocidae > Leptonychotes > Leptonychotes weddellii. Next base: position 165,033,324 of record NC_138370.1, on the reverse strand, counting down.
ACTGTTTATGTTATGGGCTCTGGTCAGCAGTAGGCTTTTAGTAGTTAAGTTTTTGGGCAATCAAAAGTTATAAGCAGATTTTTAACTGCATGGGGGGTTGGTGTCCCTAACCCTCATGTTGTTCAAGGGTTAACTGTACTTGATAAGGACTAGCTTCAGATGATACTGAAGTTCTCCTTAGCCTGACTGACAGGACTTCTACTATCTGAGCCTGCTTCAGTTATAGCTTTTGCCCATGTCTGTCCAGGACTGAAATATCTACTCCATCCTCAAAGAACTCTGTGCATTCTCTTCTCTGTGCCTTTTTTTCACACTGTACCCACTGCTGAATGTTCTTGCTCCCCCCCCGTGTCACTCTCTACTCATTCTTTCAGGTTCATTTCAGTGGTTCTTTTTCTGGAAGACTTTCATCAACCTGTAGGTCTACCCTTGCCGTTAAATTTATCCAGTGCACATAAACCATCTCTTTATGAGTCTATTTCTTCTGCTAGTTCCATAATCCATCTGCATGCCTCCCATGTGTCCCAGAGTAGTGTCTGGAATGTAACGGATGCTCAGTAAATATTGGTCAAAATAAACTTAATTGAGCATAGCAGAACTCACCTGAAAATTTCCAAAGACAATATCAACAAAAGAAAAGTAATGTTTTTAAAAGTGTATTCTGGAATTTTGAAAGGAGGTACATGAGTGTGCATAGAGGCCAGGCAAACCAATTGAGAAGTTACTGCAATTATCTGTTGTTTAGGAATGGGTCAATACAGGCCAACACTAAGGTAGAAATAGGGGGAATGAAATGGAAGAGCAACTGTATGAGGTAAGCTTTGTTAAATGAGAGGGAGGCAAAAAGAGGGTCAAAGATGGTTCTTGAAGTTTCCAGACTGAATGATAGAGAGAGAGGAGGGTTCCTTAGTTTTGTTCAAAAGATCTCCTTGACTTGTCACTTTGGAAGGAGCAGTAATGGGCGGAAACCATGTCAAAGGGGAAAGCCAAGCTCAGAGGGCAGTTGCAAAGTAACCAAGGGGCATCAACACTAGTGGGAAAAATGAAGGCCACTGGCTAAAACCAATAGTCTTTCACTGTCAGGGAGAGCCAACTTGAATACAAACCTATACTGGCAATAGGAGAAAAAGCAGGTGTCCTCTTGGATCAAGTCCCATTAGGCACTGTAGCACAACCATTAACAACCAGTGAAAATGAGTCTAAGACAGCTTGGGGGTGGAAACTGTAGAAGTTTCTTGTCACACCCACACTTCCAAGGCGCAGCTCGGCAAGAAGTATCATTTCTAAGTACAAAGGTCCTAGTATAACCACTTTTTTATGCCATAACATCTGTAAAACTTAAGTATTAACTTCTCTTTGTTTCAAGGCCAAATTTTTTGAAGACCAACTTAGTTGTATACTCATTATTATTACCTGTGTTCTGTTTCCATGCCCTGATGCCAGGCCACTTCAGTTAACAAGAAGCTCATCCAACTAGATATTTGAATTGAACCAGTTTAAGCCAGAAAAAAAAAAATATATATATATTTTATGGCCAGTAACTTTCTTAACTGGAAACTAAATTGGCTGAGGTAAAGAACCAGCTGTTTCCCCTGGGTTCATTCTGAATGGCAGCTCTTGCCTATTATGTGTTAGGACATCAGCCTCTACTAACAATCTCCTATGGGCCCCTCTTTTACCTGTTTCCTGATCATGTCTTCTTCCCTCCTGGACTTACTAACAACACTCTTAGCTGGGGTTTTCCCTCAGCAAGTTTGTGCCAGTGCTGGCCTAGACCTGAGGCTGGACAGTCTCTAATTATGACAGAATGACAGAAAAACAACCATAAGTGCTCTTTGGAGAGATTTATATTTGTTGGTTAATTCATTCATTTGTTCATTCATACATTCATTCTCTAACTCATGCATCCCCTTGAAGGATTGTCAAGGGAGAATAAGAGACAAATACAAAGATGACAGGAATAAAGGAGACAAAGTTGTACTCAAGGAATGGTCTGTAAGAGATGACCTGAATCAATATCATCTGGGATACTTTTTAAAAATTCAGATTCCTGGGCTCAACCCCCTTCAACTGATTCAGAATCACTAGAATGAAACCCCAGAAATCTTCATTCACAGCCAGCTGATCTCACCACATTTTAAAATGTGTGAAAAACTGCAATAGAAAAGACATGTTTATTTTGAATATTGATTTGGAAGACTCTAGTATAGTGGAGATGAAGGACAGATTTACAAAAACAAAAAACAAAAAACAAAAAACAAAAACCTGACTTCATAGAAGTATAGAGCAGAAATGGATTCTCTTATTTTACATATGAGGTGAGGTGATTTGTTTAATGTCACAGAGCTCTGACTTCTCATAGTTTGTTTTCAAACAAGAATGAGATCATGCTTGGGAAATTATTTTATGATCTTATCTGGAAGAACTACCAAATACAAAAGGGCATGTTTAATTGTTGATACATCCTTTGCATTTGGGTACTCATTTTAATTTCTCTTACATCTTCCCATAAATAATATAAATTTATATATAACATATTTTGGAATCTGAGCCAAGGACACAGGTTTCATTTGGCACAGGAAAAGCATGAAATACAGTGATATTATACTCATCTTTTAACCACTGAACAAGTGGACATCATTTTGGTGTACTACTTTAGTTGAATGTAGCTTAAACTTGGTGACTTATTAAAAACAAAACCAATACTGAATGCACACCATTCTAGATCCTGGGGATGGAATGGTGATTGGTTTATGGTCTCTGGCTTCTGGAGACAGATGAACAGGTAAATAAAATGCAATTAGTAAATAATATGATGGGAGAATACCATGGGAACTCTTAAGTGAGATGTGGGTGGTTAGCCATGGAACCCTTCTTGAAGAATGTGATGGCTTAGCTGAGTCTTGAAAAAACAAGTAGATATTAGCCAGGAGAATTAGGTCTATGTGTGGGGTATGGAGGGTAAGGTGTGTGTGTGTGTGTGTGTGTGTGTGTGTGTGTGTATCTGAGGTAGAGGAAGTGGTCAGTAGCAATAAGTGGAACATTTCCACTATATTCCATCTCTGTTGTTCACCTTCCTTTAATGCAGCTCACCTGCTCCCGCAGTCACAGTCTGACCCAAATTGTAAACTTGGCACCAAAACCAAAACAGCCGCAAAACATGAGGTTGCCTGGGCCCCAAACACCCTCATTTTGAAATTTATCCCTTTGGTGAGGCCTTCTGTTCTCAGTCCCACCTAATCCTCTAAACCTGCCTAGACTGCCAGCACCTGTGTGTTTCCTGGATGATTGATTGCTTCATTTCAGGGTCTTCTTGGGCTCCCTGTCTAGTTCTGCTTTCTATTTTATTCTTGGGTCCTGCCCGCAGTCATGTCTAGTTTTTACCTTCTGAATTCTGCCTCACCCTGGTTGTTTATATTCCCAACTCCTATCCTGTTGTGAAATATGAAGTGGCACCATTCAATTATGGCTCTTTTTGAGTTAGCAATGAAAGTAAAGGATATTTTTTCCTCCTTAGGCATGTTGTTGGATGAGTTCACTTATATTTGTTCTACTTCAAGCCAGTCTGTACCAGGCTTCATCTGATTACTTCATTCTGCAAGTGAGCCAAATACATAATTGAGTAGGTGTAACCACTGAGTTGCTAAGACTCTAGGGATTGTCATGTCTTTGTTTGGGAAAATGAGAAAAATGCACTATTGAAATATAATGCACAGGATTAACAACACATACAATGGTCCTTCAAACCTGCTTTTTCCTCTCATAAACAAAATCAAACACATCAAAATGGGGTTGCCTTAGCTTCTTAAATCAAGTTGGATGTAAAGAAAAACATAGTACAAATATGTTAATTTCTGATTGAAAGTGTCAATCCATTGATCTATCAGGCAAAATGCCCTGACTCAACCATGCAGCCATTGCCCCAAAGTAAAAATCCCACTATGCCCAAATGAATATGTTTTTACTTTAGAAGTTGAGAGCCCACCCTCCCCTATTGTGGTAAGCACATCCTCTCCACTTCTACTCTCTGACTCTGGATCTTGGATGGACTGAACTCACCCTCATTTGTAGTGGCTGGTTCATGGATGAATATGTGATCTGATTCGGGCTAATAAGCTAGATTTAGGGCTTTCATTTGAATTTGTAAGAAAGAACCACTTTGTTACAAACTTGGATTTGGGATGCAGTGTGTTTCTGAAAACTATTCTGAGAATGAATGGGCCAACAAAGGGTTTCTTCAACTATAATGGATTAATTTTGTGAACCTCAAAACTCAAGATTGGGTTTCAGTTTCTGACTTGATGAGAATCACTACTACTTAACTCTGTCCTTTTTTGTTAATTTTACTTCCAGAAGGTCAAGGCTCTGATCCGAGGCTTTTTCTCTAAGCTTCTTTGATGGAAATGAATTTATTAAAGAGGGGAAGGATAGTGTCATCTTGAGCAACACCAAAACCAAGTCATCAGAATCAAGAACTATCAGGAGTCAAGATTGATTTTCCAGACCAGGAAAATAAAAGCAGAGCTCAATTTGTGTTAACAGTAAGGGACTTGAGAGCTCATTGAGATTGATAACTAATGGAATAATATAGCTCTCATTTATGGGGAACTTTCTCTGGGACACTTATACATATATATAATCCCCACAGTATCACTACAAGGTAGTTATTATTAAACCCATTTCCATGTGTCAGCTAACTTTTGCTACATATGAAACAACCCCAAAAATTAATGGCTTAAAACAACAAGCATCTCTTATTTCTCAAAATTTTGCAAATCCGAAGAGTAGCTCTTCTGGAATGCGTCATTTCAGCTCATCTCTGCCATCGACTGACATCTTATCTGGCACTAGATGGTCTTCACTGGCTTCATTCTCATGTCTAGTTGTTGCTAGGCTTTTGGTCAGAGACCCTCAGCTCTCCTCCATGTGACAGTTCCAAAAGGCTAGCTTGGGCTAATTCATGTTGTGACTTCAAGTTATCAAGCACAGCAAGAGAGGTAAATGCTCAATGAGCAAGCACTTTTTAAGTCTCTGCTGGTATTAAATTTTCTAATGCCTTCCTGACCAGAGCAAGTCACACAGCCATACCCAGATTAAAGAGGTAGAAAAATAGAGCCATATTATGATAGGAGGAATGACAAAATTGCATTTCAAAGTGAAATGCATACAGTGATAGGAGGAATTATTGTGGTTATTTCTGAAAAAAAATTTTGAAAAAAAAATAGTTTACCAGAAAAAGTAATTCCTTGAAAAGCACAGACCTCAGATCAAAGCAAAAAGAGTTTGACTTAAAAATATGGTATTCTATGTTTCATGAGACCGAATAATAAGTGGAAACAGCTAAGAGCAGAGTTGTAATTCATCCCATGGAGAAGATCCTTACATATCTATTGTTCCTAGAGGGCTCCCTCTTCTACTGCACCTATGTTTATGCCTCCCTGATCAAATGAGAACTATATCTAGATGGCCTATTGTTTACATAGTCTTTGATTAATACCTCATCTGCCATTTTGTTCAACAACAAATTTCCACAGAAGAGAAACCCAAGCTAAAATGTTTATAGGAACCAGGCAGGTAACATAAAGATATAAGCCAGACTGAAAATAAGACAACAGGGAATGAAGAGTTTGGAGTAATATGACGCATGCCCCATCCATCTAAAAGTATTCAAGCTAGGAAGAAAATATAACACTGTAGTCCCCCTGCAAAAGTCTCTCAGGGCCAGAGATAGTCAAGAACTACCTGTTTATGACCTCTGCCATATAAATACTTAACCATCTTTAGCTGGAATTAGTAACATTCCAAAGAAATAGTTTCCCCAGAGTCCTGTCCTATAAGTAAGATAGTGATGTGTGGGAATCTGTCCACCTCTTCAAAAAGAACCCCAACGGGCTTTTTGTAGTGATAAAATCACCAGTGTATCTACATCTTTCCAGAGTCATGGTGTTTGATGCACCCTGCAGGATGACAGTCTGTCCAGGAGGCTTGACAGGTGCTCAGGATGCATAAGACATCATTCTCTGCCCTAGAGATGGGTGTCAGGCTTCCTGAACCCTGCCAGGTGGAGGAAACTCCTACAACAAAAAGAACTGGAGTTTCAGTTTGTCAGCAGTCAAAGGGCAATGGAAAGCTGTGTATTTTTTCTCTAAAACTGTGAGAAAACCAGGAATTTAATACCACCATTCCAACGTCAAACCAATCAAACATTGGCAGTTTGGGATTGTTTTATTTTGAGGCTTTAGCTTATCTCCCTGGGATAAAAACCTTTCCAAACTGGCTTTAACTAAAAATGTCATCAATCCCAGCTGCTCACTGGTTAGCAGAAAGCGTGGTAACAGAAGGCCCCTTTTGATAGCCCTCTTCCATAATATCATCCAAATTTGCATGGCAAAGATGTGAGAGCTATTTATATGTTGATTATTACAGTGCTGCAGTTTATATTTTTCCCAGCACAGTTGAAAATTATATTTAGAAAGGCTGACATCATCTTTAAATATATATTATAGCTCTCATTTGGTGGAGATGAGCTGTTGAAGTACATGCCACCTACTCAACTTCTCAGAAAAATGGCATAGATGTTTCACACATGGTTATATATAAACGTGAACACTGGCAGAGAACTGCCCTGGAACCTATAGGACTTCCAGGGAGTTTTGTGGCCTCTGGTTTTTGCCTTCTCAGTTTGCTCTTTATTTAAAAAGAAAGGCAATATGATTTAGTTGTAAGAACATGGCTTTTTTAGCCAGTAAGTTCTGAATTCTGAACCTGGTCCTGCAGCAAAGTAGCTGTGTAATCTTGGAAGAGCTTTTATCCACTGTAAACATCTGTATTTATCAACAATAACATGTGACTGTGAATGCTCACCTGAAAATATTATAAATACATTATGCAGTACAGTTTACAGTAAATGAAAAAAGAGTGATTACCATGATTTAAGCATGTTTCCAGCAATAGAATATGTGCTTTGTATAGACTGTGATGGTTACTTTTATGTGTCAACTTGCTTGGGCCGCAGGCTGCCCAGATATTTGGTAAAACATTCTGGGTGTTTCTGTGTGGATGTTTTTGGATTAGATTAACATTTAAAAAATAGACCAACTAAAACAGATTGCCCTCCCTAATTTGCATGGGCCTCATCAATCAGTTGACTACTTGACTAGGCTGACTCTTAATTCCTTCTGTCTGACTGCATTTGAACTGGAACTCTGGAAGTTTTTTCCCTATCTTCCGACTGAAACATCTGGTCTCCCTGGGTGTCAAGCCTTCTGACCTTCAGGCAAGAATTATGTCATCAGTTCTGGTTTTCAGGCCTTCAGCTTCCAACTGGAACTAAACTGTGGGCTCTCCTGGGTCTCCAGCTTTCTTACTCACCCTGAAGATCTTGGAACTTGGCCAGTCTCCATAATCTTGTAACCTAATTCTTTCTAATTCTCTTTCTATATCTATACATCCATCATATTGTTTCTGTTTCTCTGCAGAACTCTGACCAATACATATATCCAGTTATGTGTGGAGTTCCCAAGAATAATTTATCAAGCATTGAAGATATTGCTCTATTAGCTCTATTCTATTTAACCCAGTCAACAGATGGGGAAAGTGAGGGCTACAGAAGCAAATCAATGTATTTTAAGGTCATACAGGTAATACATGGTGGAGGCAGGATTCGAAACCTGGAAATCCAATGCTATATTTTACCCATTTAACTACTATCCTATATTGTCCAGAGGTTACATATTAGACAGAAGTGAGCTTCTATTCCAGGACTGAGAAGTTTTTGGGAATCTGAAGTAACAAGGAAAGAGAATCAAGGATACTGTAAGATTCCAACATACCTCAGGGGGACATGTGGTAAGGTGCAGAGCAAGCCTGAAACCTGTAGGCATACCTCTATGGTATGTAGTTGGGACTGGGAAATGTTTTGGTTTCCTTGAACCATCAACCTCCACCCATTAGCTAACTTGAACCTGGAATCTGACTTCTGATACCAATTAGATTTGTGTTTGCAATTCTGCGGCACATCTGAATGATGGCCCTAGGGGGATATCCATGACTGAAATGGCATCTAAAATGTGGTAATTCTATAAGAAAGCAGATTTAGAGCAGTATTTTCCTTATTAGCATTTAAGTGTCCTAGCCCAAAATTTCCCCAAAAGAGCTTCATGGCTTAGAGTGATTAAAAATTCACATATTGTTTAATATAATTGGCCAACTCTCACACTTCAGATGAGAAGAGCCAGCTAGTCCAGATAAACTTAACTTTTGGAAGGATGATATGACCACCATCTTTGATAACTTGAGACCTCCAAATGACACTTATATATTATATTTTGCTGAATTTAACTATTATGAAAAAGTCTTTGAAAATTATTTCCCCATGAATGGAAATAAAAATACAGCTGCAAGTGCCAGGGTAGTGAGTTGACATGTTTTTTATAAGCTAGCTGGCAAAAATTCAATTTTCATGAGCATGTATGCCTGTCTCAGGCTTTTAAGGAGTCAGTTTTATGTTTTGTACCATTCTTTCTTCTTGCCTATTAAGCAAGTCCCAATTTGAGCCAAGATCAGTTTTTATATGAAGCTCAAAGGTAAGTCATTTTATATAATATTTGCATAGGCATAATTGTTTCCACACACTCCATCCCTGCTACCCCCTTGGACTACATAGCACTGTAAAACTAATCGACTTGAAACCTCACTCTCAACATGTCACACCCTTGTTCAAAAAACAGTTTCTATTTCATTAAATCAAAATGCTTCATGCTGGTATTCATAGTCCTCAATAACCTGACCCCACTTTCCTTGATAGTTATAATGAGAATAACATCTTTTTTTTTTTTAAGAGTATTTCTTTTTGTCTTTCTTTTTGACTTCCTTAAAACAGCACCTCAGTAAACCATCCTGTCTTGCCCTCTCTAGTTCAAAAAAAAAATTGAGAAATACATATAGGAGCCAAAAAGATTCTGATCAAAATGTCAACCTCGTTACTAAAAGTATAGACATGGAGAAAAACATGGCTTGTAACTGTTGTCATGTATTCAAAGTTTCTCTCTCCCTTGCTCTTACTTAACCCCCACAACTGGAGACATTCCCTTACAGGACCAGCCCCAGCCCTTGTTAGCTCACTATGCCAAGGAGAGAGACCAGACCTGGCCCTCTCAGCAGAAGGCTGACGCAAAAGAATGAGGAATGAACAAAGTCAGGCTTACCTGCTTCCTTCTCACACACTCACCAAAGCTGGTAGTACATATGGTAGGTGTGGGTAGAAAGAAGACAGGTGTTTCTTATTCTATCTCTGTATGAGTTTTCTATTGCTTTGTAACAACTGATCACAAACTTAGAGATTTAAAACAACACATATTCATTAACTTGAAAGTTCTGTATGTCAGTCCTACTTAGGGTCATAAGGCTGAAATCAAGGTGCGGGGAAGATTGGGCTCTTATCTGGAGATTCTGAGGGAAAATCCATTTCTAAGTTCATTCTTCTTAAAGATTTTAGTTTTCAGTTCCTGGTGGTTGTAAGACTAAGGTACCCATTTTCTTGCTGGCTGTCAACCAGGAGCTACACTCAGTTCCTAGGGGTCAACCTCGTTCCTTTCCCTGTGACCCCTCTATTTTCAAATCAGCAACGGTACATCAAATATGTCCTGTGCTTTGACTCACTGATTTCTCTGACTCTGACCTCTAGACCTAGATGTTAAATGAGCTTTTTATTTATGAGCTTTAGATTTATAAAATTATTGTGAAGATAATATGGGGAGTTCCCATATACCACAAATTCACATTCCCCAATTATTAACATCTTCAATTAGTATGTTATATTTGTCAAAATTAATGAAACAAGTTGATATATTGTTATTAACTAAAACCCATATCTAATCAGATTTCCTCAGTTTTTCTCTAACATTCTTTTTCACTGCCAGAATCTTATCCGGCATGCTACATTACCTTTATTCTTCTCAGTTTCCTCTTGGCCATAACAGTTTCTCAGACTTCCATATTTGGGATGACCTTAACAGTTTTGAGGATTACTAGTCTGGTATTTTGTATAATATCCCTCAAGTTAGGATTTTTTTTTTTCTCATTAGACTGTGGCAATGTGTTTGTAAGGGGAAGACCACAAAGGGAAAGTGCCATTCTTATCATATTCTATTGGGGGCATATGCTCCCAATATGACTTATCACTACTGAGGTTAACATTGGTTCCCTAGTTTGAGGTAGTTATCATCAGTAAAGTCACTCTGTTTCTCAGCATCCCCTTTCTATAATGTACTCTTTGGAAGTCACAGTGTGCAGTGTTCCTACAAAGTGGACAGTTATACTCTACCTCCTTAAATGTGGAGTATTGACAAAAGTTATTTGGAAACCTTATGCACAGGACATTTGTCTCTTCTCTATTTGTTCAGCAATTCATATCAGTATGTACTCATGGATATTTATTTAACACTTTAGATTATAAGTATCTATCTATCTATCTATCATCTATCATTTATCTATATCATCTATCTATCTATCTATCTATCTATCTATCTATCTATCTATCCTCTATCTATCTAGTCACTAGAATTGTTCCAGCTCTAGCCACTGGAAGCTCCTTCTCTTGGCTCCTACATCTCTTGGACATCCCCTCAAGATATCTCCCTTTCTTACAGTCAATTCTGCTATATAACAAAACTTAGTCACAAGAGTGAATTCCACCATATTTCTAGTCTTAGAGATTATACATAGTGTGTACACCAAGGAGCAAGAAATCTTTGGGCCACTTTTGTCTATCACAATCTCCCTCCTAAGAAGTGAAGTGGAAAGTAATTAAATTCTATAAAACCTGATAAGTGGGAAATAATTTTCCTCCACTTCAATATAATGCACCCATATTATGGAGGAAAGAGAATTTCTCTGTGATCCTGTACATATATTCTTGCTGAATTTACTGTTCAGTCCTTTCCTCCTCCATTTCTTTCATATCCCACATTTAGTCTATCGGCAATACTTACTGGGTCTGTGTTCAAACATAACTCAACCCTTCCACCTTATTTCTATGATCTAAGTCACCATCTTTTTTAACTAACAAACTACTACAGCCTCCAGTACTACTGGCCTCCCTAGAACAGTTGCAAGTACTAGAAGGATTAAAACAACAAAACAGGAATGCCTGGGTGGTTCAGTTGTTAAGCCTCTGCCTTCAGCTCAGGTCATGATCCCAGAGGCCTGGGATTGAGCCCCACGTTGGACTCCCTGCTCAACAGGGACTGTTTCTCTTCTCCCTCTTGCCTTCTGCCCACTTGTGCTCTCTCTCTCTCTAATAAATAAATAAAATCTTTAAAAAAAAAAAGCAAAATTTGTCAGATCCCTACTCTGCTCAAAAACCTCCAATGGCTTTCTAAACCTATTCGAATAAAATCTAAAACTCTTATCCTAGCTTGTAAAGCTCCAAATCAGTTCTTTGAACACTATCTGTGGACAATGACCAGTCCTCCCTACCAACTCTTTGCAGATCAATGCCAGTATACATCTCCTCCAACAGGGACTGGCCAAGTAAATTCAACAACAACTGTGCTTGACCATATTGTGCTCAATGACATGAGTCCACTGACCACTGCTTAAATGTTGTGCAATGTCAAGTTGCTATAAACATCTCTAATTGCTTTCTTTCAATTTTATAGTCATGGAGGGCTGGTAGTTCGGAGATGGGTGTGGTTAGTGGACCACACTTTGATTAGCACTGCTCTCATAATCTCATGCCTGGCCATCTCCTTCCCTCCTGACTTTCCATTGCCAACTTCCCTCCAGCAAATCCCACATTCCTGCTCTCTATAACACTCTGTATTAGTGTTCTAGTGCTATGAAACAAGTTATCAGTATTTTAGCAGCTTAATACAACACACATTTATTATCTTACAATTTCCACGAGTCAGGGGTCCAGGCCTGACTTATCTAGGTCCTCTGCTTAGGGTTCCACAAGGTTGTAATGAGGTTTTCAAGACTTTGGAGTCTCCTTCCAAGCTTATGTGGTTATTGGCAGAATTCAGCTCTGGGAGCTTGTAGGACTGAGACAAGACCTGCAGCTCTTAAAGATATCTCATACTTCTTGGCTAAATGCCCTCTCCATAGACAGCTACAAAGCTTGCTTCTCAAAGGCAGCAAAGGGGAGTCTCTCACTGTAGTCTGCTAATATGGAGTCTTATATAATATAATGTAAACATGGGAGCTACATCTTACCATCTTTGTCATAAAATGTAACTTAATCAAGGAAGCTACATCCCATCACCTTTGCTATATCCATTTGTTAGAAGCAACTCATAGATCCCACATCCATTCAGCGGGAGGGGATTACAAATAAAGTCCCGGATACCAGGAGATGGGAAATCACTGTGGTCATTTTATTGTCTGTCCAATGCACACTGAAGTTGTCTTAAGATCCTTGTACTTGCTTTTCTCCTCCCTAAGGACTCACCTCCTCATTCCATTCAGGTCTCAGCTCAGATGTTATATTCTCAGAGTCCTTCCTCAACCCTTTTTCCTAAAAGAATGGTTCTCAGTCCCTTACTCCATTTTTTTTTTTTTAGAGCATGAAGCATCCTCTGACATTAAATGATTATTTGTTCAAAATCAGACTTCCTCATTAAAATGTGGCTGTTTTCCAAGCTCTAGAAAATGGACCTGTCATGTAGTACATGCTCAAAAATATTTATTGAATGAATCAGTGAAAACTGTTAGTTCACAGAAATGGTCACCAACATCTTTCTATCTTGATTCAAACATTTTACACTAGATTATAAACAATGGAAGTTGCTTTTCATGTTTAATCTTGTTTCTGTTGCAAGATTGCAAGTAGAAACAGCATGATAGAATATAAATAGCACAGACTTTGGAACAATACAAACTGAAATGAAATTCAGGTTATTACTACCTTTGTGATCTAAGAGATTAATTTCCCTGGATTTCAGTTATAAAGCCAGAGAAAACAGTGCATGATTCCCATTAAGTAGATTTGGGTTAGATCATAGACACACTACATACTAGTGCAGTGTTAGACTAGTTTCTCAGGTCTTTGGAAGCACAATCACCTTATCTGTAAAATGAGAATAATAATAATAATAATAATAATAATTTCTCCCACATAGGTTGACTGTGTGGTCAAATGAGCAAATGAGAAAAGCACCTAAGTTGGTGATCGGCATATTATTTGCACTCAGTACATGTTAGCTTTTATTAATTTCTATGCTTTTGTAACTATCAAAATAATATAAATTATTATATTAGCAATATCAATATAAATTCTGTAGTGCACAGTATGTTAAATAGTATTCACTATCTTTATATATCTTTTATTTGGTCATATAGAGGTAGAGTATAACAATAATAATAATGATAACTATGTTTTATGGGCAAGTTCTACCAAAAGTCCTAAACAATTTTTTGTAGCACATGATCAAGAAGCATGTATTGACATTCTACATGTAGCTAACTACATGTAGTTAAATATTTCCAGGTAACATTGAAGAAAAAATAAATTACTACTCATGTGCTTTGAACTACTATATCCATATGAATGGATATATGGCTTATTTATGCAAGATGAAAAAGTTCTACAGATCTGCTGTACAGCATTAGGCTTATAGTTAACAATATTGTACAGTACACTAAAAATTTGCTTAGAGGGTAGGTCTCACTTTATGTCTTTTAGACCACAATAAAAAATACACATAAAAATATTTTTATTATTTTTTTAAGATTTTGCTTACACCATCTTACAATGTGTTTCTATGCAAGGGTAGTTTAAAGAACAAATTAAAAGAAACATCTTTTATTATTAAGCTGTATGAAACACTCATAAAATAATCATTTAAAAGAAATAGTTTCCCTTTCTTTAATATCTAATTATATATAATCCATGAAATACTCCATTACAACCTAAAATACTAATTAATTAAAAAACAAATATTCTGACAAGAAATGCAAACTCCCTAAATATACCTTGTTGTAGAGTTTTGAGTTGAGAAATATTGCAAAATAAAATTAAGTGGGAATGTAAAACAAAGCAACATGTAAAAATGGAATATAGAACTCTAATATAAATATGGTTATTTAACGAGCCAGAGGAAATAATCATTTAAAGTGATTTTAAAACATACCAATTTTACTATTTTTCCATAGTGGAATATAATCTAAGAATGAATAGGACTTTCAAGTAATCCTAAACATCATTCAATAGTGTACTATTTCTTTTAATAATGTTAACATTATTTGGAACCATACATGTGTGCATGTGGGTATACTTAATACAAAATTTCAAATAAATAATTAATAATTGAGGTTAATATTCTCAGTGTACAAAAAAAAAAGAAATAAAAACACTATAAATAAAATGATGTCATGTTAAACCTGAATTTGAAAATGTCAGTGTGGACACAAAGTTTTTTATTTGTGTTTTTGTTTTTAAATAAGTACTTCTTAGCTCTTCCTATTGGAAAAGCCTAGAACTATGACAACACGATAGCTATAAGAGCACCAAACACCCAAATTGTATTGTCCATATAATATACTCCACCAAAAAGAATGAGCAATCTTTGGAGTATGATTGATTTCAAGTCTCAAGAAGAAAATGTCCAAGAGGAGTCTGAGACTCCTTGTACAAAATGCAAGAAAGCTCTTAAAATCTAACAGATCATTTCAAGAGGATCCAGGAGCAAGTAAGAAGTGTCTCTTATTGGTCCTAAGTGAGAAATGTCAGCATATAGCAGCAATATTAATAGTAGTATCAATAATAATATTAATGAAACTAATAAATACAGCTAATTAAGACAACATTGAGTATATTGAAGCCCATAGTGTTACTCAGAAAAGACAGGAAGAAGGAAGAAAGAAGGGAGGGAGAGTGAGAGAAAACTCAGGGTTACCATTCAAGGTTATTAAGACATCAATTCCTTTCTCCAAAAACAATCGTCTTTTAAAGGAAATAATTAAGAATTTCTTCTGCTTTTTGTTTTTTTTTTTTGTGCAAACTGTATTTCAATGTCACCAAATAGATTCGTTGATGAGAAGGAGTCCTTTTCAGAAAAACCCCAGCTAATAAATAAAGTTAGACAGAATTCAAAAATCGCCATTTGGCACCCTCACATAAAGTAATTAATTTAGGCAATCATCATCAGTGGATGAAAGCCTTAGATGAATACTGATGGTGAACTTTATAATGGACTCATCAGGCAAACTGGACCCAAGGCTCTGATCCCCAGAGCGTCACTAAATTAAGATAAATAGAAATATGTGTGTTTGATGTGAGCTATCAGTTATAAACTATTCTTTTAAAAGAAAAGAAAGCATGAATCTAATTAAGCCTCTAGAGTTAACTTTCATTCTAAGACACAACTCACAGAGAGTCTGCAGTAAGTCAACGATGTGGAGGGCACCTGGGTGGCTCAGTTGGTTAAGCGTCGGGCTCTTGATTTTGGCTCAGGTCATGATCTTGCATCTTGCTGAGTGTGGAGCCTGCTTAAGATTCCTTCTCTCCCCCTTCCCACACCCACCGCTGCTTGCATGCATTCTCTCTCTCTTTCTTTCTCTCTCTAAAACAAACAAACAAACAAACAAACAAACCAAAGTCAATGATATGGGAAATAAATTGGAGGGATGATCCAGCTAAGTATAGTGATAGATCTTGTTTGGATCCTGAAAAAAATGAGTGTAAGAACACATTTTGATACCATTAGGAAGAGTGAATATGGACTCAATATTAAATATATATGTGGAATATTACTAATTATACTTAGTTATGTTAGTGTGATTTGTAAGAAAATGCTTATTTTCTAGATACTGTTAGTGAAATATAGGAAGGTGGAATGACATACAATGTCTGTGGTTTGCTTTAAAATACATCAGAACATAGGATTAAAAAAAATACAAAAGGGGGTTGCCTGGATGGTTCAGTTGTTTAAGCATCGTACTCTTGGTTTCTGCTCAGGTCATGATCTCAGGGTCCTGGGATCGAGGCCCACAAGGGGCTCTGCTCTCAGCAGGGAGTCACCTCAAGGTTCTCCCTCTTCCTCTTCCCCTGGCCCTCCCCCTGCTCACGCATTCTCTCTCTCTCTCTAAAATAGTAAATAAATCTTTAAAAAAGACAAAAGGAATAAAGAAAATAAATGTGACAAAATCTTGATAATTGTTAATATATAATAATATATGGGAATCCTTCAATTTAGTTTATTCTCAAGTAAGTTCAATAATTTTCATTATAATTAAAAAGAAAAAGGAAAACCCCTACCTCTGTGGGGTGTGGACCTTCCACTAGAGTTTTCTGTTCTTAGGCATTACCCATCTGACTGGAGGATCCAGATGCTATCCTTGGTCTTTGCTCCTCACATGCTCCCTGTCTTCCTGACTCCTTCTTTAGTCCCAGAAGCCAGACCACAACTACAACTCTGCCACTCTTGCTTCATCTTGATTTCAATTTTTGACTATTCTGAGATGTTGTGAGAGCATCGCAAACCTGGAAACTGGAGTCCTAAATTCTGTTCCTTGTACATAGTCAAGTGCTATGTCATAAATGATGAGAATTAAAAAGAATTTACCAAAGGCCGAGAAAGGGAGAAAAATTTGTACTTTTAAAAGGTAAGATTTGCCATTCCAGGTGGACAAAGAATCACAATAACCCAAAGGCCTCTAAGCCCAGTGTGCCTTAGAGATAATCAAGAGACTTGCCTGATTATTAATTATAATAATTATGTTAGTAACTAATATTAATTGAGTTCAGTTTATACTAGAAACTAGAAAGAGATCCTTATACTCATTATCTCATTTATTTCTTGCAATAATTCCACAAGGTAGTCATTATTAATCTTCATATTTTGCAATGCTTAATTAACTTACAAAAGTAAAACAACTGCAAAGTGAAGGAGTCAGGATTTGACCTCAGATCTGACCCCACATTCTGCTAAGAAATAGAAAAAATAGAGGCTCCTGGGTGGCTCAGTAGGTTAAGCATCTTCCTTCAGCTCAGTTCATGATCTCATGGGATCCCAGGATCCCATGATCCCAGGATGTTCTAGGGTTGGGCTCCCTGCTCAGTGGGGAGCCTGATCCTCCCTCTCTGCCCCTCCCCCAACTCATGCTCTCTCTCTCTTTCAAATAAATAAAATCTTAAAAAAAATAGAGAAAATAAAATTTCTTCTAAAATGTGGAGGAAACAAAATGTTTTTGTTTTTTTTTTAATTTTTTAAAATTATTTTTATAGAAGTATAATTAACATACATTTTTTTCTTTTCTTTTTTTTTT
>NC_138370.1:164997636-165015556 GCF_054177405.1 Leptonychotes weddellii | reverse complement strand
GAGAGTTGTTGCTATTCCTTTCTTCGATCTCCTGTTGGGTTTGTAGGTGTTCAGAATGGTTTGATCCCTATCCAGCTGAATTCCTGAGAGGAGACGAAATCCAGGTCTCCTACTCCTCCGCCATCTTGCTCCGCCCCCCAACATACATTTTTTTAAAGAAGACTTTTTTTTCCCTCACTTCCTTAACCACTACTGATTGATTTACTGTCTGCTATGTGTCGGATCCTGTGCCAGAATTAGGAGGCTAGGGATAAATATGACCTGGTTTTAGCTTTTGGAAAGTTCAAAATCTAGCTGGGGAGCTTGACACATAAAGAGATAATCAGAAAGCCATATTATAGGTGTTAAAATTGAGGTGTGCAAACTGGTTATTTTTGCCTTTTGTAGTTGGCCTGTAAGTCTGATTTTAGATAGAAGGCTAAAATAGAAGTGTTAATGAAAGGGGGAACTGAGAGAAACATTAACTGTGGGCCTGAAGTAGAGCTGGGAACACAGTTTAGAGAGGATACAGGGTACGAAAAATGAGCAGGACTTCAGCAGGGCGGAGAGTGGCAGAAATTAGCTAGATGGTGACGGGCGTGCTGAGGTCAAGGCTCACAGGGCTGGGGTGAGGCTGTGGCCAAGATCTGTGGCTCTAAGGTGGCTGGGATGGTTTCACCCAGGACATCTGATTGCTCTCACTTTCTTCTAAGGCAGAGGAAATAGTCAGCCAGATATATTAGAAGAAGGTGGTCAGTTTACACCAAATTGTACTATAATCTCTGGCCAGGGCCCCATCTTGAGTATGAACTTTGTGGTAAACTATTAAAAAAGAGTATTTCCTTGAAATGATTCTTTTTTTTTTTTTCCCAGTTGAAGGTTAAATATCCATATACTTGGTCTCTATTTTTGTCTTGGAATTTGAAGGGAATACAAATCACCACATGGGTTTCTAAGTAAGTAGTCCCTTCAGAATGCCACCTGAGCCCCTTGGCAAGCACAATGGCTGCTCATGATGCCAACCCTGTTTGTGGGAGATAGAGGGACTAATAGTAATTGCTGTTTCCAACCCTTTTGGAAGTTTCCAAGCTGTCTTTGGCATCTGTTCCATGCATGCTCCACTGGCAGCTAGGGAGTAAGGGATTTTGAAGATACTATTAACATTTTTTGTCAATTAGGAAATGTGTGATCAAATAATTGCCCTAAGCTATTCAAGATGGCCCACCTCAGAGAGCTGGAAGAAAACAATGGAAGGCTGTCTATACTTCATCTTAGGAGAACAGTTTACTTATAGCATGGGGTTGAAAGGAAAAATCAAATTTTGAAAGATTCTTAGGGGTTTGTTTGTCCACAGGGCTTGGAAAAAAAAAATCTGCTTATTTGAACATCCTTTATCTAATGCAGGTTTCTGGTGAAGTAAACCATTCTATTTTCTTCATATGTATCATGGAACACCCTACCTGAGTGCCCATATTGATACTTCTTCCTCCTCATGGGAAGCTTGTTCCTCCCTTCTCAATCTTTCTAAATGTTATTTGTTTCATCCACACCAGAATTAATTCCTGATCTTGCCGTTTAACAGTTGAGCTACTTTGGGTAAATCCCTGAACCTCTTTATCACCCAGCGTCCTCAACAGCAAAGTGAAGATGTTGACTGCACCTAACACTTTGGATCATTGTAAGGGTTAACAGAAGTAATGTCCATGAAGCACTTAGCACATAATAAATGCTTCATAATCACCTATTATTTTAATATAACTTATTACAATATTAGTAGCCTGCTCTATTGCCGGCACTATCAAAAAATGCTTTCTGATTCTCTGTGCAGAAGTTAGCCTCTGCCTGCTCTTAATTCCCATTGGCAAGTACCTACACCCTTATCATGAAGTGCATCATTTCTTACCTTAGGTATCAGTTAACATATACGTTGTCTCCCTGTAACTTCTGAAAGTTGGGGTCAATATTTGATTCACCTATGTGTCTACATTTTCTAGAATGGTGATATGCTTAGGGAAACTGTTTATTTAAATATTTATTGCATAGCTATTTTATCTCCTTCACATTTTGAAATTGATAAGCAAATAATATGTCCAGGTAAGATAGAAGGTGGGGCCACCAACTGCTCTTGCTTAGATGGCCTTCAGGGTCTCCTGATGGGCCTCTTTGATTCCAAACCTGACCTCTCCAGCCACACTGTCCAGACAGCATGAATTTCCTAAGGCACAAATCTGATAGAATCACTCCCTTTCTTTATTTCCTACAGTGGTGTTATATGTTCAGTCCAACCTTCAGTAATGCCATCAAGGAAATGTTATAATATTCTGACCCCTGATCTCTCTTCTCCAGCCTCATCCCCACTCTCTTCACCTCTTGCAATATGTGGTACCCATACTGGACTACTTTCCAGGTTCTCTCTCCCCGCTGTTCTATGCACCTTTCTTTTTGTCTGGAATAAACTCCTTACCACTCTGCATGCTCATCCAGCTTCCTGTGACTCATCCTTTAGTATACAGTTTAAATGTAGCCATGTTCCTTCACTGAGGAAGCCTTTCCAGTTCCTCTCTATTTTAGTAACTTCCCTGTCCTATACTCTGTCTTATTACTTTCTGTGTATCTCTATTATAACATTTAAGCAAAGTATTCAAATTTATTATCTTACATATAGGTTATGTATTTCAGATTGTAAAATTCTTGAATGCCAAAGCTCTCAACCATCCTCTTCATCTCTGGGGATTTCCTTCTGAGAAGTTTAAGACTTCCAATGACCCAGAATTATCTTACTACTTTCTACCCACATATCCACTCACCCCCTGCTTCATTTTCAGTTAATATCAAACTATTAAAAGCTTCTTTCAGACACCAACCTATTCAATGTTTTCATGCAGTTTACCCTTCCTATAAAACCCATTCCAATTGTCTTCTCTTGACCAATACTTAACTTTTTACTGAGAGTTATCTCAGGGATTATTTCCTCTAGGAAACTTTTATGAACACTCAGTTTGGGGTAAGTACCCTTCTATATTCTCTGACACATGTAATATGTATGACTTCAGCTTCCTTCATGAGTACATTCATATTTTTTCTGACAAAAACCTACTGACCTCCTAGTGCACATCTAGTGGTCTTCTAGACCATTACTTGTCAACCTTGGCCCTATTGACAGTTCAGACCAGGTAATTCCTTGTTGTGAAGTCTGTCCTGTATACTGAGGTATGTTCAGTAGCTTCCCTAACCTCTGTGCACTAGATGCCTATAGCATGCATTTCTGCTCCTATTGTGACAAAAAATGTCTCCAAACATTGCAAAATATCACCTATGAGCAAAATCATCTTCAGTTGAGAACTGCTGCTTTAGAACCTAAGATGAAAACAGATTTACTCTCTTTGCTTATAGTGATGGATGGGTATTTAATCCATTGAAGGCTACTTTTTTTTGTATGGTGTTATTACTGATAAAATGTACATGATTAGAACTTAGGACATGAATCCTTTTCCCCATTAGTGTCCTTTCCTCTTATTTCAAACAGGGTCTTCTAGATTGAAAAAACAATCAAAGCTTTTTTGTTTTATGACAAACACACAAGTCAAGAACCAAAAAGTATTTTAACATTGTCATAAGTAATAGGCAATAAACACCAAGGATGGATGAGGAAAATCAACCTAAAATTTTTGCCAAAGAGTTGAGGATGGGGGCAAGCAGTTCCATTCATTTAATGCTATTTTTTTTTCCATTTACATCAATAGTCTCAAGCACATCAGTATTCATTACTTATATTTTTTAAATCCTAAATCACAATATGAATTAAACCTATTTCCTCTATGATCTGGCTATGGAAACTAGGTGATCATTAATTTTTCTATTTAACTCAGTATAACTGAGTTTTATGCAATTCAACATATTATAAACTCTCTTCTGTTTGCCACTCTTTAACAAATTTTTAGGACCTTGCTCAAGGTACTCACATTCTGGTGTTTTTCTAAGAGCTAAAGAAAGAATTAAGTCAGTGAGTAGATGTGTGTATGTTGGGGGCAGGGGGAGGGTAGTTAGTCCATGTGGTTGTAGAGGCTTCTCAGAGCAAAAAATACAGACAGTTGATTTTGAAGAATGAGTAGGAATCTTTCAGGTAGACAGGCAATGAGAATGTACCAGAGGATGGCACTAGAATGTAAATCAATGCATGTCTTTCTTCTTAAAAATGATCTTGCTACAAGAAACACAGCAAAGTAGGGGATTTAAATTCTGATAAGCTTCTTAGTACTTTGAGGGTTGGTTACAAACATGTTGTAGCAAAGAAGAGGTCTATTGATTATGCTTTGAGTAACTCTGTTGTAGGCACAAAGAGCAACATACATGGACCTGGGTCACAATATCATTTTAGTTAGCTTATCCTATCAAAATTTCTGAGAATCTAAACTAGGGCACAACATTGAGTATGATGAAGGTAGAAAAGGAATTAGGGGGAAAACAAACAAACAAACAAACAAAATATCTCCTCCCTAGAGTGAATAGGGTCTGTATCCTGACATTTTTCTCTAAGTTGGTATTTGAATGAAGTGTATATGGGAACTCTCTGTACTGTCTTCACAACATTTTGTAAATCTAAAACTATCCTACAATAAAATGTTTATTTACAAAAAAGACAGAAGACATTATGAAAAGAAAGAATAGCCAAACCCATGGGAAAAGGTCAGCAGAATGGGATTGTTAGGTCAGGTAGGACACTGAAAAATTGCAAGGGGATTAAGTTCCCTGTGTTTTTGCAATTATATAGCCCTATCTTTAGCCCCTCTGTCATCCCCTTCTTACCACGTGTGCCCTTGCTCTCACTTCCTCCTATTACTAATTAGGCTGTTTTATGTGAATTTTAGCATGCACTATTTCATATTTAATAATCCTGAATCAGAAGAAATGGGAAGTCAAAGAGGCTGGAATTTATTGCCAGGTGTTCTGGAAAGCATCTGGGGTATTTATAGTGAACCTACAAAATTCCTCAATACCCTGAGGAATCTACAACCCACACTTTCAGGAATCTAATAAGTTTCAGCTGAGAATCTTATAAATACCACAGGACAAGGGCCATATCCTGATCAAGCTCATTGGCTGGATATTTGGGAGACAGGAAGTTAACATTCAGGGGTAGCCATAATTGGCCTTTGCATTTAGCACCTTGTTAACATAAATTGAGGAAGTTCACACCTCTAATCTCTTGTTACTAATGTCAGCCTGCTAGAATCCGAACTCAATAAGATGAGGTTGGCTTGCTAGCAAAGCTTATTTTTCTCAACAGGAGGAAAGGAATTTAAATGTTTTGACTGAGAGACATGAAATCTGACATGGGAGGTTTTTTTTTTTTTTGATCATATGGTAATTTTATTTTTAATTTTTTAAGGAACCTCCATACTCTTTTCCATAGTGGATGCACCAATGCTAAAGGTTAAAGTCAAAAGTTACTAAGGTTTTCACTCAGATTCTCCATGATTTTTGTCATTTTAAAACATTGCTTCACATTCTCTCTTTTCTTGTACCTTATAATAGAGCCAAACTGATTAATACGATGCATCCAAATACAGCCCGTGCTTTCTCTCCTGCCTCCTTTGCTCATCATGTCAAGTACCATTCCCTCCTATCATCAAAAGTCCAAATCCCACTACACCCTAAAATTCCTATTCAAATTCATCCTCTTTTAAACACATCAGGAGATTTAAATTCCTGTTTCTCCTTGAAGTCTTCTCTACTCCTTCAAATATCACTGTTTGTTTCAGTGTGGTTACTTTCTTTCACATAACAAAATTTGATACCTAAGATTCATTACTTATTTTTTCTTAGCAAAATGGCATGGCTTCTGGCAGCTATCTGAAATTTCTCTATTCTAGTGGTGCCTAAGATAAGTGTTAGTATTAGTAATGACACTCCCAAAAAGAAAGTCACCTTTTATAAAGCTTCCTGTTGGGGCATTGGGACAGCAATTATAAATGATAACCTTCTAAGCCAAAAAGAAACCTCTCTTTAAAAATGCCAGAGTTTGGGGGTGCCTGAGTGGCTCAGTCAGTTGAGCAACCGACTCTTGATTTCGGCTCATGATCTCAGGGTCTTGAGATGCAGCCCTGCATTGGGCTCCATGCTGGGTGTGGAACTCGCTTGAGATTCTCTCTCTCCCTCTGCCCCTCAGCACACTCTCTCTCTCTAATAAAATAATAAATAATAATAATAATAATAAATAATAATAATAATAATAAATGCCAGAATTTGGGCCTTTATAAAGGCATTTAGAAGGATCATCTGAAAAGAGATGAACAAGTACTTCAGGATTAAGAAAGCAGAGTAAGACTGATCAACAGAATTTCCCTCCCTCAGCCAAGAATCTAATGAAATGAATAGAAAATATACATATTGTAGAAAGGAAGAAAAGTGTACTCTCAGCCACCAAACATGGAAAAGAAAGCCATCTAAGGCTTCAGAAATTAGAGGTTGTGGAATGAAATAGAAATTTATATAGTAGCTTAGTGTCTGTACATCTCAACAGAGCTGTTAATAGTAAACATCCTCCTAATAGGCTAGCAGAATTTTTTGCCATTACCCCAACATTTGGAAAAAACAAACCGAATGGATATCCTTAAATTTCCACTGTAAGAGCAGTGGATACGGTTGCTAGAAAACCTGGTAAAAGAAGGAAAGTCAAGGCTCTAAAGCTACTCTGGACGGAGAATAGTCCAAAGCACAATAGTAACTATGCAGTGAGAATGGATCGTACTTTACAAATAGGAGAAATAGAATGTGATAAAGGACACTTAGCCAAACATTTTTAAAAAGAAGAGGCAATGTAAAAACACTGCACACCCACTGTTTTGGATGCTCCCCCTTCCACATGCCACTAAGCTACAGAGGAGTGGACAAAACTCCAAATACTTAACACTCAAACCACTCTTTGGTGGGGAAAACAAACTAGTTCTGGATAAGTAAAGAAAAGATGTAGTGTTCACAAAGTCACCAAGCTGCCCAGGGGTTAGCAATATTACAAAAGAAAATGGCATAGCAAACACTAAAAGGAAAAATAAACAAAGGAACAAAAGAGCATTCTTCATCAGTGTTACACTTCACAACAAATACAATTGCTCCATGAATTTAATAAGCTACTGTCTGAAAGACAGGAAGATAAACTAACAACTGATGAAAAAATACATTGAAAACCTGATGAAGGAAACAATATCATTACTGAATTGATAAATAAAGTGGAATCGGCAAGGAAACAATCAGAGCCAGCCAAAAAATCAAATTACAAAACAAACAAACAAACAAACAAAAACAGAACAAAAAAGCTTAGGATAATCAGAAATAACACAGGCAAAAAATTCAAAAAAGATTAAACCAATTAGACAGATGATAAGAAAAACTTGATACATTTGAAATAGAGTAAAATTAAAAAGCAACAAAGAAAGAGTATGTGTTTTCAAACCTCTCCTAGAAGAACATTTCCCTGAAATGAATATGGAACTAAATTGGCAGATACTAAGAATAGACAGTATTTCAGCAAAATGTGATGGAGAACAATCAGCACCAATATGCATCATATTTAAGTTATTGAACCTCAAATACAAAGAAATTTTTCTTTAGGCATTTCAACAGAAAAAGCAAATTACCCACAAGGTCGATATAACCAGGCTGGCTTCAGACCTCTTTCCACAGAACATGCAATGCTGGAAGATAATTAGTCTTTGTCTTCAAAGATCTGAGGCAAAGAAATTGTATAGTGAGGATATTATACATAATTTAATCAGCTGAATCAATAAAAACAGTTTATATGCTTTTATTTCTAATTTAGATTACTTATATCTATAAGACAGAAACCTTGAGTGATTGTAATAGGTGGTATAACACATTGTGTATATAAACATTTATAGAAATTTTTAAAGAAATGGAAAGTATTAGTAAGTTTCTATTATCAGGTTAACTTTTAATTGGATAGAGATTACATTTTGAAATAAAATGTGAGATAACAAAATGAACTCTTAATATCATGGTGGTTTGAGAAGGAAGAAATTACTGCGTTTGAGTGGTCTGATAGTTGTTGATAGTAGTGCTTTTGAATGCAATGATGAAAGATGAGTAACACATGGGAACGCAGTGATGGAGAGAAGGAAGTCCAAGTTGTGGGATGGGCATAAGCAAAGGCATGAATGAGGAAGTTGTCTGATTTGTTCTAGATCAGGTAAGTCACATCAGGGTGGCATGAGCGGAAGGATAGGAAAAGGCGGTAACAGAAGAGTGGGTTGACACAAATTTGGAGAAGGCCTTGTACACTTTTTATATGTTATCCATTAAGCAGCATGAAACCATAAAAGCTTTTGGAAACAGAAAGGGTATTTTAGTGTCTACTTTATAACCCATATAAAAGGTTAATATAGCAATAGCTTCTGTAATAACTGAAATGACTTGACTACAGATCTTTCCATGACCCCAAGTTTTATTTTTTCCTTCTTTGAAGAGACAAAAGAAATGCATGACTTTCAAAGGATGTCCTGAAACTACTTTTAGCATTAGACATTTATTAAATATCTACCATGTGTGAGACCCTATTCTCAGAGTAGGATCAGTAAATACCCAGCATCATTTCTGTATTTACAATCGTGTGTTGTAATCATTAATGTTTAGCAGGACAACCTTAAGTTTTATAAGCAAAAATACTACCAGGATTAGTAAGGTAAGAGAAACAATTCATTGGTTTAGACAGATGGTCAAAATGGTTAGGGACCATAGACTAAGTCTCAGAAATCAAGAAAATTCAATTACACTAGGCATCATATTTACTAAGTATTCTGTTTTTCTGAATTCTACTCTAGTGAGTAAAGCACTGTGAAAGATTGGCTCTCTTTTCCCCCACCATGGTTGAGAACATCAAATGCACCAATCATTTTCAAATGTGTAGCCCCCGTAGAAATGAACAAGTTCTTTTCTCCACAACCTGATAGTTAGTATAATGTGTTGAAATGTTATTATTAGCTGTGTAGTCTTGGCCATGAGAATTCGCCTCTAGGACTGTGAGGTTCCTTATCTGTAAAGAGGAAGAATACTAAGTAGAACCCAGGATTATTGTAAACATTAAGTGAGTTACTTTATAGAAAGGGTTTGCAATGGCATATTATTCAGGCAGAATAAATATCAACCACTCACATTTTCTCTTCCCTTGTCAGTGGTTTTGGAATCAAGAAACCTGAATCTTTTATGACTCAATTTCACAATGTGATCTTGTACAGACAATTAAGCAATTAGATACTTTGTCTGTAATATATCTCTTATGTTTCTTCCAGCACTGAAACCTTTGAGATAAATATTTTGTGAAGGTGTTGTAAAGAGTGGTTATAGGCTGCGGGGGTGAAGGGAAATAAAATCATTTAAAGGGGCTACGTGAATGACTATGAAAGTTTGTTTGCAGGACGCCTAAGATGTAAATCATCACTTCCCAAAGAGTGTGCAAAGCTCACACACTATGGAGAACATTGCCATTGTGCATTGATGAGCTTTACTCTTATTTTGTCCATATTTTACTGTGGGTGATGCTCTTCATATATGGCAAATTCACATCACCAAATGCAACTCCTATGTGAACCACATGCACAGACTTATTCATGTTGATCTGATCACTAGCTGGAGCTTGTGCGTACCAAATGCTGCAGTTAGGGTTCTTTGGGAAAGAATTATTTTGGAAAAGAACTCATCGAAGCTAATTAGAGAAATGGCAGGACTTCCATTTTCCCTTTCCATCTCTTTCCTCTTGCTTTTTTTATAGTCTGAAAAGCAATGAGCCAAACTTGAAATGGCAAGTGGTAGGAAGTGAGTTTGATTGCCATTTTGAATTTTTTCAACTCTCTTTTATCCTCTAGGATAATTGATGATATATAAATAAAAAATTCGAGAGAATTCCATTATACAAAGGTTAAAAAAATCAACTTGTGGTCTACATATGTGAAAATTGATTTCAAATTTCAGGCAGGTTGTATTTTATAGACCAGTTAAGGAACAATCATATTGAAGAATAACGAATAGTGTAGAAGACTGTCCAAGTTGTATATTTTCTATTTAACTAGGTTTTCTGGCATTTCTGCCAAGTCTGGTTCTCGTGAAAGATAATTTATTTCTTCATTGGGTGGCACTGAAATCTCTTTAGGCAACTGTGATATGGATTTATACTCCACGGAACTGTCACTCTGATTTAAATGCCTTGGTCTTATTTGGAGGTTGCTTAAAATGAAGATTGGGTGTGAAAATATTCTAGATAGAAACACTACTATATTAGGAGCATTATGAATGGTCTTGTTACATTTCCTCTAAAATTAACCCTAGGCCTAAGGAGTGCAAGGGAACATTATCATTTCAAGTTTGTTTAGATCCATGGATTTAGTAGGGTGACAGCAACTTATTTCAAAACTAAAATATCATCCACAAAGATCAACTCTGTTCCCTTGCCAAACAAAATTCCATTAACTAACTTAAATTGGACTTAATAACAATCACATAAACCAATTAGTTTCAGTTTTTAACTCCATTAGCAGTATTATTCATCACGGCATTGTCAGATAGAGCTGTGCTTCTTCAGAGTTTCAACGGATTAAATAAATATAACCTGGGGTGCTAATTATACACTGATGATGCAGACACTTCAAGATTACTTCTCTTAATATAGATAGAATTTTTCAGAAAATAACTTTTTAAAGAAAATGTCCTTAGTCCAACTGCATTTTCTCATTTTATATTTTAAAATGAATGTGTGTCTCTTAAATATAATTGGATTTACAGTAACCTGTGGGCTTTGGTGATAATCATTCCTTCCATGAAAATCCAAATAACCTTTATTTTTATAGTCTCTGCAAAAGCTATGGCTTTCTAGGTGCTCTAATCTTGTGTAGTTTTGTAATCCTTTATGGCTCATAGAGGAAAAATTAGGTGACCTTGTGGCTTGTGTTCTGATCCTGGAATTATGAGGGGGTTAATCACTCAGGACAATACTCAATGAATGGAGAATGGACACCCTCAACCAGGTGGATGAATGTTCCCACTTTCTGCCCTGTAAGTCACCCATTCTTTACTCCCTAGGTAGTCCCAACCAAGTCAAGTCCCTAATGCTCACAGTGATAAAGGACATAATGCATCCTTGCATTGGATTTCCTTTTTCCTCCCATGGTCTCATGCTCCTTGGTTCCTCCACTATTTCCCCTCTGGATTTCTCGCTCATATAAACTACCTGAACACAAGTACTGCCTGAGGCCCTGCTTTTAGGACAATACCAACGTAAGAAAATAACTATATCCAATAAACAATCTGTTAAATATTTTACCCATATTTTCTCTAATTCTAACCACAATCGAAAAGCTATGTCTTATGTTCCCCATTTATATGTTATTAAATTAGGATTCCAAGAAATTAAGCAGTTTGTCCAAAGTCCCGTAGTTAACAGATAACAAGGTCAGTATTCCAAATACATTTGTCTCACTGCAATAGAGCATGGCTTTTGCTCTGCACTCTAGTGATGCTACAAGATATATTTCATTTGTTTTTGGCTTGGTATTTTGGCAAACGCTTTCCTACTCTGGTCTGGCTCTGAGCTTTATCTCTGGTGTTTACTCTTGATTTATTCTTTCCTGGGATGTATCTAACCCCTGATTAGAATGGCTTATATTCCCAAAGAAGCCCCACCACTCCTACATGCCATGGTTTAGATTCCAGGGCAACCAGTGTTTAGGGATTAAAAAAAGCTTCCTTTACAGGTGATAGTCTCGAGTAAAGATTGACAAGGTCTGGTTTGCATTTTTGGCTCTGGTGAGTATCAGATTAGTTCTTGTAAAGATCACAAGCAATTTTTTCTCTCTCTTTAGATGTTTTTTCTAAATTTCAATTTCAGATATAAATGATTTTAGATATTATAACTTTTAGAAATCTTTAATGAATAGAACATTGTGAATTCACATGCGTAGTATTTTTTCTCTGGATACAACAAAAAATAGGCATTGTGGGATTTAAAATTCTTTGAGTACTGCCTGATGATTAATTTAAACTATGTGCATTTTTCTATCTCATTGAGGCTATGAAATCATATTTCATTAATTTCTATAAACTGAATAAGTTTCTCCCTCAAATTAGTAGCTAGGAGGAGCTACAATTCATTGAGTCTTTATTATGTGCTGCTTTTCATGCATGTCAAAGGAACTGTATAGTTTGGCTAAAACACCCAACACACATTCCTAAACTCATTTTCCTACCTCCAATATATAGGCTGGAAATATAAATACATACCTATTCTCCTTTGTAGGAAAGCCATGTGACATAATTCTGGCTGATGATACCTAAGTGGACAGGTTTGGTGAGAAATTTGCAGAAAGGCCTTTGCTATTCCTGATGTATGGAATAGATAAGATTGGCATGACCAATCATTGCCTTCTTTTCCTGTTTTAAATATGGTTTTGATGACTAGAGCTGCAGCAGCTATCTTGTGCCCATAAGGAAAAGACCAAGAGGATCGCATTTATTTCAATCACCAGAATAATTATGAAAACCTTCTTGTATATTTAAGACTGTGTGAAGCACTGTAGGGAGCATAACATAAATGTTAGCATGACTCTTGACCTAAAAATACTTATAATGTATTTATAGAGGTTATAGAAAAGCAAATAAGAAAGAGAGTGTGGTCAAGATTTTATAAAAATTGGGTGCCTTGATAGCTTCCGAAGGCAGTCATATGCCCAAAGGAGAAGATTCAAAGATCTTACCAGTGCAAAGCACAGAGAGCTGGTATCATGATGGTTTTGGCAGGGGGTCCCTCTGACAGGTGTGCTGATCTGGGGAACTGTCTTTCCTATAATCACTCTCTCATCCTCAAGAAGAGAGTTTTAGTTCATATCCCACCACCCACTGAATAACCCAAACAGATGGACTGTGCATTCCAGATCAATAGCATGGATCCATGAGAGGGAGGGTGTCTGAATTTAAGAAATAAAAACACTATTATTCCCTCCAATTGCTAAAAACTCAAAGAGGAACAATATTTTCATCCAAATTGTCTGGCTTTCATTGTACATATTAGAGCCAGACATGTAGTAAACCAGATGCAATTTGAGACTTGTGGAATTTATTTCTCAGCCAAGCAAGAAGCTGAATTAATAGACTTTTACTTTTACTTTTGTTGAAATGAGAAAGCTGAAGATTTTCCAGCATATTCTTACCAGATGGCATGCTCTATTGCCTACAATTTTGCTCCCTGCTGTGGATCGCCTCCATCTTGGTCTAGTCCAAGATAGAGAGGAAAAATACATATCTGCTTATTTGTATGGTAATCAAAGCAGGAGATAGAGGAAAGATCAGTTTCCCTACCTCCAGTAGGGCTCAGCTTGACCTAGCTGTGCAAGTCTCACAGACTCTGGTAAGATAAGATATGTCTTCCTAAAATTCAAAAGCAGGGAATACTAATAAATTTTAGTATAAAATAAAGTGAATGGCTGTTTGATGGCTAATGACCTAAATATAAGAGAATGTTCTGACATTTATGAGGCCTTTGAGTGATCATGGAAAAGAAAGACAATATGTTCATCAAAACCAACTGAAAACTTCACCATTTATAAGACTGTTTTAAATTCGAAGCATCAGTTTGTTACTCATATTCTCACGTAGGATCTTTCAGAAGTTTTTATATATCATGAAAAGAGATGTTAGAGACTAATCATCTTTAGAATTATAAATAACAGTAGAATCAGAAAAGCGTATTATTGAAAGTTATATTTAGGTCAGCCTAGGTTAAAATCTCACATTCTAGAGTTTAAATAAGTGGTTCAGAGAAGTGAGAGATTTAACAAGTTAGAAAAGAGAACATTTATACATTGAGTTGAAACTGAATTTTAATCTACCCCTGATAATTGATCGTTAAAAGTAACATGTTTCTGATAACCTCTACAAAAACACCAGTAAATACTATAGGGATAGTTTTCAAAATAGCTGGTGATATTTCAGGATGGTGCAGTTCTATTAACCCAAGCTTTGACTCACATTTGTATCTACTTCTACCTGTTTCTAGTTATTCCTACATTCATTTAAATGGCTAGAGATCATTTCTAATTTGTTTCACTTTGCCATGAAGTGGGCACAGACATCAGCCTTCAAAGAGAAAGCACTGGATGCCATAATTCTTGAAACATAATTAATATTTGGCCCATTGTTTTATAAGTCATGTTCACATACGTCATTTTTTTTTGAGCTCCATAATGCCCTTTCCCATTTCATATCTGTGTGTAACTTTCCAGGTTTCAAAGTCCATGGGGAATGTTTCTTGTTGGTCCTTGGGTTATCTGACTGCCCCTGGCCATGGTAAGTCAGGAAGAGTGTGTTCTGATTCCTTCACAGCCCCAGTGAGCAATGTCTACTTACAATTATCTTCCCCCATTAATACACAAAACAGGAGGCAATGATTCCACGAAGGAGTATTCGGACATAAGTCAGGATAGAGTGATGGATCCTAGGATGTCACAAAAAAATCAAAATCCACATTTATCCACTACAAAGCAAAATTAGGACTCAAACTCCCATCTTCTTACCATTGTTTTCTGGCTATTTCAATCCCTCATGCTTCTTACATTCCCCTAACATCAAATATTTTCAACTAAAACTCCTTTGGGCTTGAATTCTCATGTGAATATCTCTTTCTGGCTCTCTCTTTTTATATTTTATGTAAGTTCAAAAACTCATTTCAGGTTGCCGTTTGCTGTGTTACAAGTATAACATTTATCAGTTGAGTTGCCTGTGTGGTCTCTTACTGTTCTATAAATACTGCCTTGAATACAATTTTTCATATTAAGTTCTCCTGTGTTTCCAAACTGCATTATCACATCTGCCAGTTGTTTAGGGAATTCATTCTTGAGCAAAGTCGTATCATCGACATTAAGGCTTTTTTAAAAAAAGGATTCAAGGTTTACTTTTTTATTACAATCGTGATTCACTTCTTCCAATACTTTCTCAATATAGATGTTAAATTAATTTCTATTTATTTTGTGCTGTGGGAGTACCTGTAGTTTGTAGCAATATTTATGGGCCAAAAGGAAGTATTAGGTGTTAAACTGCATTGGAAATTGAAACATAGTGGTTTATAGCTTGAGGGGAATGCATTGGTGTCATCACATAGCTCCTTTATTTATAAATAAAAAGTTGAAGTCATCCCATCCTACACTTGCTCTGTAATCATTTTACCTGTCTCTTTAAATAAACTATATAAATGCAAAGTGATGGAATTTTTAAAAATATTCTTCTCTTTTAGCTGTAAATCTTAACTTGTTCTTACTAGTTTACTGAAGACAAAAGATGCTATTGTACCCTTAAGTCAAGGTCAAGGAGTCCAGCCATTCTCTTTTCCTCATTCTCACATTCAGTATATCTTATATACAGATCAATGCTCTTCATTTGATATTTACTTTTCTGACCACCAAAAAGAGAAACAATTAACCTCATTTGAACAAAACTGCAACAAAAAAGAATCTTTTACAAGGAAAAATAAAATAAAATATTAGCTTTTCAGTAGATATGAATGCACCCACTCTTCAGTGTATCAAGTATAATGGAAGCCACCTTGTGAAATAGTCTGAATAATCCACACTGTTCTAGAATTGTGCAATAGCTTTTTCCTCCATTTGGCTTTCTCAATCAACAGACGGAAAATCTCTCACTCTCCTACATGCTTGGCTATTAAACTTTTAATACATTGCCAAAAAAAATTTGTCAAACAAATAACCAGACATATCACAGAAAGCAATTTCTAAAATGATGAAGTAAAATCTAATCATGCAAATAAGTATGATGCTAGAATGGTAAAATTGAAAGTTTTGTGTGTGTCTGGCAAGCCTCAAGTAGTTTAAAAGTTATTTAAATATTTTCCCTGAATCTGAGTCACACCTTATAAAATTCCAGGGACTTTCATTCATTCCCCTGCATACACTCTTGTGAACAAATATTTGCCTGCTGGTTGCAGGATACGTAGCTTAGATTTCATTTCCTTTAATCTCTGGTCCAAAAAGGAAAAAATTTCCTTTTCCTTTTTTCTTTTTTTCCTGCATAGTATAGAAAGACATAGGTCCAGTACACGCAATTCCCTGAAGAAGAGGAAGGAGGGGGGAGTCTGTCCAATCAATCTCTTTTCCTGAAACGCCTCCCTTACTCCCACATTCAGTGTATCTTAGATCCAGTGTATCTTAGATCTCTTCATGGGACTGACTTCTTCATTTACTATTTGTTTTTCTGACCACCAAAAGAGTAACAACTTCATTTGAACAAAACTGCAACAAAGAGAAGAGAGGAAGCTAGGGAGTGAGGAGAAAGAAGAAGAGGGGAGGAAGAGGAGGAGAAGAAGTTTTCACTATACACATAAAAATGGTTTTATTTTATAATAATCAGGGAAATTCACATACCTCAAAAGGAAAATGAAAATACCATTTGAAATATATCCCATTGATAATGTTCCTCACCTATTTTTTTTATGTTTTACCTTTACAGAAGTATAATTGAAAGATAAAATTGTAAGACATTTAAAATACATACATATAAATAAAGCTTTACATATATATGTATGTATATATATGTATGTATGTATATATGTATAAAATCTTCCCTATGCATTTACCCATTGATGGCTACTTAGGTTGTTTTCATGTTAGCTATTATTAATAATGCTGCAGCGAACAGGTCAGTGCAGATATCTCTATGACACCCTATTTTGATTTCCTATGAATATATACCAAGAAGTAGGAGTGCTGGATCACATGGTAGTTCTTGGTAGTTCTACTTTTGATTTTTTGAAGCACCTTCATATTGTTTTCCACAGTGGCTGCACGATTTACATTCCCACCAACAGTCTACAAGTGTTCGCTTTTTTCTGCATCCTTGCCAACACTTCTCTTTTTGATGATAGCCATTCTGACAGGTGATATCTCACTGTGGTTTGGTTCACATTTCCCTGATGGTTAGTGCTGTTGAGCACGTTTTCATGAACCTGTTGGCTATTTGTATGTCTTCTCTGGAACAGAATCTATTCAGTTTCTCTGCTCATTTTTTAAATTTTTTAAAAAGATTTTATTTATTTGTTGAGAGAGAGTGAGTGGGCAGAGGGAGAGGGAGAGAATCTCCAGCAGACTCCGTGTTGATCATGGAGCCCTACACAGGGCTGGATCCCACGACCCTGAGATCATGACCTGAGCAGAAACCAAGAGTCAAACGCTTAACTGACTGAGCCACCCAGACACCCATCTGTTCATTTTTTAAATCAAATTGGGTTTGTTATTGTTGTTATTGGTTTGTATGAGTTCTTTATGTATTTTGGATATTAACTCCTTATCTGATATATGATTTATAAATATTTTCTCCCATTCCATAGGTTGTGTTTTCATTTTGTTGTTTATTTATTTTGCTCTGTCAAAGCTTTTTATATTTTTTTATTTTATTATGTTATGTTAATCACCATATATTACATCATTAGTTTTTGATGTAGTGTTCCAGGATTCATTGTTTGTGCATAACACCCAGTGCTCCATGCAATACATACCTTCTTTAATACCCATCACCAGGCTAACCCATTCCCCCACCCCCCTCTCCTCTAGAACCCTCAGTTTGTTTCTCAGAGTCCATAGTCTCTCATGGTTCGTCTCCCCCTCCGATTTCCCCCCTTCATTTTTCCCTTCCTACTATCTTTTTTTTTTTTTTAACATATAATGTATTATTTGTTTCAGAGGTACAGGTCTATGACTCATCATTCTTACACAATTCACAGCGCTCACCATAGCACATACCCTCCCCAATGTCTATCACCCAGCAACCCCATCCCTCCCACCCCCCAAAAAATGAAATCTTGCCATTTGCAATGACGTGGATGGAACTAGAGGGTATTATGCTAAGCGAAATAAGTCAATCAGAGAAAGACATG
>NC_138370.1:164970679-164997136 GCF_054177405.1 Leptonychotes weddellii | reverse complement strand
TTTTTTTTTAAAGATTTTATTTATTTATTTGAGAGAGAGAGAGAATGAGAGACAGAGAGCACGAGAGGGAAGAGGGCAGAGGGAGAAGCAGACCCCCTGCCGAGCAGGGAGCCCGATGCGGGACTCGATCCCGGGACTCCAGGATCATGACCTGAGCCGAAGGCAGTCGCTTAACCAACTGAGCCACCCAGGCGCCCCATCAGTTTTCTATCTTAAAAATGAAGGTGAAAAGAACAATCTGGCTGTTTTTATAATTATATGATTTAGTAAATACAAAGTCCTTAAATATTGCATGGTGCAAAGGAAGCCCTCAAAACATCATAACTATTTTTATTGCTGATTTTTATCCTGCCAACTAATTTTAAACACTTAAGAACAAGAACTGAAATATATGTATCTTTATATTCTGACAGAAGAGCCTAACACTATTCCCATTCAAAACATTTACCAACCTGAAATAGAGAAGAGTTAGGATCTACCAACCAATTACACTGCTCCATAGCAGTGTTAAGGATATGTTATTAAGAAAATAATGATTATCTGAAGTTAGACCACAGTTTAATAGTTATTTAAACTTTAAAAAAAAATCTTCCTGATAATTCAATAATGCAGGGCATTAAAAAAATAGGATATTAAATGTAAAGTAGACTTTATAATTTCACCAAATGGAAGATCTTTTAAAAAATATTTTCGGACAATCACTGAAAATTAAATATGGTTGCCTACCTCTAATTGCTTTAATTATCCCAAGATTTTCAGTCTTTGACAAACCAAATTCAACATTTTTCATCAACATTACTTCTCAGGTACTCCCAAAGTAACTTGAGCATGGCTGTCCTCTCTCCGAATGAACCTGAGACCAAGACTTTTTTCTCACAAACCAGTCAGAAGCAGCCCTAGTTTGGAGGGCTGTTATCACAGCACAGATTACATCATCTGTTCATCTTGGCTAGCCCTCATAGAGTGTAGAGGTTTTGGAGGTGTCTCTTTGGCTAGAGTTTCTTGTTTCACCTATTAAAGTACTTTGTTACCAGCAAGTCTGCCACTGTATTTCTGGGCTCCACCCAAGGAGCTTGACTGTAAAGCCTTCTTGGCTGGCAAAGAAGAAGCATGGGAGAAAACTGTATCTGACAGGACTCTACCAGCCTAGACAAGGGGGAGCTGCCTAAATGGATTAGGAATCCCTCTCTCTGGTAAATTTTTCAATAAAACCAAATCATATAAATAACTATTTCAAAAACACAACAGTACCCCTATTTCACACTTCCATCACTAGAACTAGTATAGTATGTAGCAGGAAGGTATCAAGGACACTTTTTTAGTACAGGATTAAATAAGAATGTCTGGAGATAAAATCTCTGCGTTCAAATCTTGGCTTCATCATTAGATGTGAGAACATGGGCTAGTTACTTTACCTCTGTGTTATTCTTTTCCTTTGCCTATGAAATGAGTTAATAAAACGACACAAAACACAACTTTGCAATAATGATTCAATGAGTTAAGGAATGTATGCAATGTAAATAGGTAGTCAATAAATGTCAGCTTTTATTTTAATAAATATTCATCTTGAAGGAAAGCATAGAAGATGAGTTTATACTGACCGGTTCCAGAAGAGGTAAAGCTGTCCTTTCCAGGAAAAAATAACAATTCTTTTTCAAAATGGTTCACTTTAACATACATACAGCTGGAGTCCATAAATGGGTTCTCTAAAAAGGCAAATAAATAGCATCCATTTTCCTCACAAATGTTTGGAATCAAGTGTGATATAATACAAATGTGATGACCTCCTCATAAAGGCAGAGAGGGGGGATGCATTCAGGTTATACATTCTCTGGGTGTCACTTTGAAGTAACAAACACTCCCAAGGGAAAGATTGAGCCTGCAGAGCAGACCCAAATGCTAGGTCAGTGCCTCCCACTAGCCTTGATGAGGATTGTCTAAGACTGTCCCAGCTGCTATAATAAAAATAGCATCAACTGGGTGGCTTAAAGAGTAATCCTTTATTTGTCACAGTTTTGGAGCCTGGGAAGTCTAAGATTAAGAGGATGGCAGAATTCTCTCAGTGTCCTCACTACCAATGGTAGATGGGGCCAGGGAGCTCCTGGAATCTCTTTTATGAGGGCACTAATTCCATTCATGAGGGTTCCACCTTCATGGCCTAATGGTCTTCCCAAAGGCTCCACCTTCAAATACCATCACACTGAAGGTTAGGTTTCAACATACTAATTTGAGGAGGACATAAACATTCAGTGTATAGATGATAGGGAAGAAGCAAGGGAACAAAGTCACTAATGTGCTCACTGCACACTCAGAACCTTTGAATAGATTTGTTCAACACAATTTAGAAATGTGAACCAATGGCTGACACTCACCAGCCAGACTACTCTCAGCACCTCAGTAAAAACTTGGGGTGCTGAGGGGATTTGTTAATGAATAAAGAGCATTATGAATAAAGAGCCTTGGAAAAAAATCTTCCCAGGGTTACACTGGGGTGGTCATACAGGGGCATTCAGTGTGACATTCTAATAATATTTTCACAAAAGCTCTTCTATTTTGTAGACACCGAACTAATGCTTGAGGGTAGAGAGGGAATTTTTGCAATTAAAAAAAATTGTTAAAACAACTGATTTATCTAACTAACGGGCTAGAAGATACTTGAAATGTACTAGACCATGAGCTTCTAGATGTAAGCCTTTGTCAGCTGATGAAGAGACTTAGAATTAGACATCCTGGGTTTGAATTTTGGCTCTGCCTGTTATTAGCTGTGTGACCCGTACAAAGTACAGTGACCCCACTTAACCTCTCTGAACCCCATAGGGTTCACATACACAAAATGGGTGACAGTAACACCCACTTAAAGATCGATGTGAGGTTTAAATGGGTGAATAAATGCATTACTTAGAAAGGTACCCAACACATAGTAAGTGCTTGATGTTTGTTAATAGTATTATTCTTTTTTTTTTTTTAAGATTTTTTTTTTTTTGTTTATTTGACAGAGAGAGATACAGCGAGAGAGGGAACACAAGCAGCGGGAGTGGGAGAGGGAGAAGCAGGCTTCCCGCAGAGCAGGGATCCTGATGCGGGGCTCGATCCCAGGACCCCGGGATCATGACCTGAGCCGAAGGCAGACGCTTAACGACTGAGCCACCCAGGCGCCCCAGTATTATTCTTAAGATTGCCTCTTTTTTCCCTTTGTAGCCTCTACAATGACTTGCACAAGCAAATGTTCAAAAAATGTTTCATGGAAATAGGAACCAAAATTCCTTACCAAACATTTTAGCATTGTATTTCAAGGGCTTATTATATAAGTGTAATGGAAGGAATCTATAACTGGGCCAACCTCCGTAAATATAAGCAACCAGTAACTCAAATTTCATTTAGGTAGAAAGGGAATTCTTAAACCAAAATTAATGCAAAACGCTGCAACGAGCCACCTGAAGCTTTAGAATTGATTTATCAGAAACATACTGACAGGTATTTAATAGAGCTTATGGTCAATATACTGACATGGTGCAATCACGGTAGTTGCCTCAGTTACAGAAAAAGCCATCCCTTTATGAAAGCCTGGAGTTCATTTAGAGGAACACTTCCAATGGAATCGCCATTTTTAAACTGTAAAAGTGATATCTAAATGTAAGACAGAGGGAAGAAATTAACATGGACCGCATGCCAACACATTGCTGGGAACTGTATTAAGCACTTTAGGTATTCAATCTTATTTAATCCTCACCACCACCCTGTGAGGCAGGTATAATTATCCTTTTCTTTTCTTTTTTTCTTTACAGATGAGGAAATAGACACTCCAATGTTATGTGAATTCTCAAGATCAGACAACTAGCAAGTGAAGGAGCTGGAACTGCACTCACATTTATTTAATTACAAATATCTTGCTGTTAGCAATCTTGAAAGATATGAAGAGAGGTAAGAGGGGAAGAGTTTTACTTCAACTCAAAGTGAATTTTCTGCTTCAGTAAAACTGTGCCAACACATGTAATGATATTTTACTAAACACGGAAATGTCATATTTAGGAGAACACAGGGATATAAATGAGAATTCATGTGCACCTGTACGTGTTATTTTATGATTTTGTAATATCATTCCAGAAGAAATTTCATCAGCTGGAATTTAAAATATGAAGGCAGTTGAGAATTCCCATAAAGATTAAGGCATAATAATTTGAATTCCACTCAATGATATGTACTCCTTTGAACCTATTCTGCTATTACTTAAAATGAATTCAGCATCTAGATTTCTATGTGGAAAACCACAGTGCTGGTGTGCTCTGGAGCTTGTGGGCCAGGTAAGCTTATGTTGCCAAAAATGCTTTTAGAAGAAAAGGTAAAAATAAAATGTGGCTGAAAAGATTGCATCACATATATAATTTCTAGATGCAGTTATATATGTTGTATAAATATTTTAATATTGTGCCCACATACTGTAAAAGGTGTGGAGAGAAAGTAGCCAGTTTTTTCAGAGCAAACTTAACCTCACAGATAGCCCACTACTGTCAACTCAAACTAACCATATTTTAAATTCTCACTGCCCAGATTTTAAAACTTCCTCTTACTTATGTTATTAATATGGGTTTTCTGATAAATGTTATGTTGTTATCAAACAAGTTTATTTTTAGAAAGCTTGAGAGAAAAATTGTAGGAGGAAAGACTTTCAGGCGGTATCTATTACCCTAACCTTCTGGTTGTCATCTGTCTGCATAATCCCCTCCCCTTGAGTGGATACATGGTCCATGACTTGCTTCTTACAAATGGAACAGCAACGAGATGTATGTGATTACATTGCAGAAGCTGTAATACCCATCTTCCTGATTCTTTCTTGCTAGCTTTGAGAAAACAAATAGCCATTTGGGAGAATTCACACGGTAACAAACTGACAGAGGCCTCTGAATGGCAAAAAGCAAGAAACTGATGCACTCAGTCCAACAACCTGCTGGGAATTGAATGTTGCCAATAACCATGTGAACCTGGATGGAAGCAGAACCTTCCACAGTTAAGCTCAAATGAGACTGCAGCCCTAGCTAATGCGTTGATTGTGACTTTGTGAGAACCTGAAGTAGAAAACTCCTAAATCAAGCCAGAACTATGATATTATAACTGTGTTTTGATCTAATCCACTAAGACTGTGGTACTGTTGTTCTGTATCTATAGATACCTACTAGATATTGCAAATGTATAGGCTCTTGATTTTAGAGTTTTTTAATCAACATTTATTTATTAAGCACCTACTATATGCTAAGATTCATCCTAGGATAAAGATACGGTTTCTGACCTGAAGAATGTTTATTCTGTTTATTCTTTTGGAAAAGACCAGATGTGTAAGAAACAAAGTATAATACCTATCTCACTAGATTGTAACAGCGAACAAATGAGACACTGTGCATGAAAACACTTATCAGTGTGCCTGACATATAATAGCTATTAGTGCCTTTAAAGAACATTTTTTGTTTGTTTGTTTAACATTGAGTGGTGTGCCTGTGAGGTCTTTAGGTAAAGAGACAAAAGTGGGGAGCCCACTAACAGGTGGTGAAATATAAAAGACCTGAGTGGACTTGCCAAGAAAAAAAAAAGTCATATCATAGTAGATAAATCTGGGAGATATAGAGTCATAGAAGTCCTACATTAGAACAATAGTAGGAGGAAGAAATGGAGTAACAATAATGGTAGAAATAGTTTCTATATGGTGAAAGAGGAAAGACAGGCAATGATTTTTAATTGCCTGAAGGACTAGATCCTAATCAAAGCAATCCTACTAACTAAAAAAACTACTTCTCTAGTTATTGTAGTTAGAAGATATTTATTATCTTTAAAAATTTGCCCAAATCATTCAACTAAACTAGAAAATATTCAGTTAAGAATTATGTCATCTGGGGGCACCTGGCTGGCTCAGTCGGTAGAGTGTGTGACTCTTGATCTAGGGGTTGTAAGTTCAAGCCCCATGTTGGGTGTAGCGATTACTTAAAAATAATAGAATCTTTAAAAAAAAGAATTATGTCATCTGAAACACATTGAATTGTGTTTGAAATTCAGCTGTGACATTCCTTGGTAGCTGCTATAAGATACGTTTGTGCTTAGTAAATCTATTGCCAATAAATTAGTTATTATTTGTTATTCCCAATTATGTTTGGAAAATTTATTTCCAATTTATAGTTATTACTGGTTATGCCCAATTATGTTTAGAAAGTCTATTGCTAAT
Source organism: Leptonychotes weddellii (assembly GCF_054177405.1). Classification (NCBI taxonomy): domain Eukaryota; kingdom Metazoa; phylum Chordata; class Mammalia; order Carnivora; family Phocidae; genus Leptonychotes; species Leptonychotes weddellii. The sequence goes on along the minus strand of NC_138370.1, from coordinate 164,990,928 downwards.
CCATTGGTTATTATGAATTGTGTTTGAAATTTCAGTTATAGCTGTTAGCAAATATGGTCACACTTGGGAAATCTGTTGACAAGTAAATCTTAAAATCCTGCTCAGCACTATATTCTAATGACTTTTTCTTTGCTCCTAACTGGAATAATCGATTTAGCCAATTAACAAATGCTGAAAAATAACACAATATTGTATAAAACAGGGCAGGATTCATAGCAATGGATTTGTTACTTGAAGCAGCCCTTCAAATTATCATAGAGCCACAAGCTTCAATGAAATTAGAACTGTCTAAGAGAAACCAGGAAGAATTCAGACATATTACCATTCAAAAGTGAAAAACAAAACAAACATAAACAAAAATCTTATTACTAGAGTAATTATGTAACTTATCATCCAAACTGGGACACTTGTGAGAGTGAACAAGTTAACATCCAGGTGAAATCCTGAGCGAACTGACCGAAGCCACGACAGTCATAACCACGTGGGATTGTATCGTTACTTACTGTTCAGTGTTAATGATTATTGTTTTTAGTCCCCTTGTTAGCCAGCAATGATTTTTTTTGTTCATGTGGTCGTTCTGAAGGGGAATAATGTGAGGGTTAGAGATTTTCCAGCTTATTTTATGAATAATAATAATAATAACTATATGTTTAGTGCTTTATAGGTAATAGTTTTAAAGGAAACTTCCCATGAGCTCATAGTGTAGGATAATAATTTCATGATCTAAGTGTTCATTCATTTAATGAATACTCATTGAGTATCTTCTACATGCCAGGCACTGTTGTGGTTGTCAGGTGTACATTGAACAACAGGACAGATGAGGTTCCTACACTCTGAAGCTTATATTCCAGTGAAAAAATAGAAAACGATTTCACTGGAACAAGGCTAACCAATTAACACCGATATTGGAACATTTATTCCAGATTTATTAATGCCTTATGCTTACTAACTGAGTTAAACAGTTGGTCACCTTGCCAATTATTACCACCACTGTAGAGATAAAGAAACTAATCCTTAAATTTACTAAGCAGAGCCATGGCTTGAATCTGTAGCATACTAGATAAACAGGCATGTGGTAAATGGGAATCAAGTTGAGTATTCGAATGTAAAGGTGTTTTAGATATTGTGGAAGAGACAGATAGATAGCTGATCATCAAAATCCATATTTTCATTTCTTCCTAAGGTCACACAGAAGCCATGAGTCCTCTCAATTAGATTAGTTAGGTGACCTGAAACTCAACAGTAGAATGTGAGAAGTGATGGATGACATTTTCAGACCTGGATCATAAAAATTTCTCATGTGGTGACACTCAACAGTCCCACTCCATTTCAGCTGGAACTGAAATAATGTCCACTAGGCTGGGTCACTGGATAACTGTGTGGGAAGGGAATCACACAAACTTGTTCCCCTGTCTTATACTGTCACAAGATGGAGAAACAAGCTTCTCTTGTGTTTGAACCAGTATATATTTTGCAGTCTTTCCATTATAGCAATTCACCCATCTTCAGTAAAACAGAAATCTTCTGTAAATGCCTTACAGTTATACAGCATCTTCTCCCTACCCTGCTTTACTATTAATCATGGCACATTTTTCTCCTGAATCTTGATGTAGCTCAAATTCTTTCAAAACTCGGTGCTACAGACAACCAATGCTGAATAAAATGATGGCACAAAGTAAGACCTGGTGTCATCATATTAACTCCCACCAATTTACAAATGCAGGAATGGAGGCCTGGAGAGGTGATGAAATCTGACTTATATCACCTGGAACATGAAGCTGGACACACATATTGGGGCCATCTGTCTACCACAGCAGGCTGGAACATATCATACTAAGAGGTAGGTGAAAATTACTGTCTAAAATTTTAGGATAACCTTTTAGTTGAAGATATATTGGAATATTATCTAATCTGTATTCTGGAATCCTATTAAAACCAATTTTTAATTTTTTTTGCCAGGGGTAGGAAGTAGGTCATATTTTACTAAAATGAAGGTACCATTTTAATAGGACTTAAATGTATCAAATATAGCTTGAAATAATGGAGGAGTGACAGGGTCTAAAGTAAGTTTTGATATATGGATTTTCTTTTAAAATTATTTGCAGTGATAGAACTTTAGTTTTGTTACATTCCTGGAACTTAGAATAATAATAAACGCTGAGTAATAACTTGGCACATAAGTATTCAATACATGGTAACTGCTACAATTAGTAGTATTTTTATTATGTTATGTTTTCAAGGGACTAGAGGTTAAGAGAGTGGGCTCTACCATCACACTGCATGGACTTAAATCTTGATTCTACCACTAACTCTCTGATATGGGGCTGTTTCCTCTACTGACACATTAGGAAGTTGAAAAAATACCACATAGGTGTATTAAGAGAATTGAATAGAAACTATATGTGAACTGCTTACAACGTTTGACACGTGGCAACAATTCAATTAATGTTAGCTCTTGTTAATGTAAGGAAATGCAAAGAAAAGGTTGTCTGAAGTAGTGGAAAATCAACTATAATTTCTGTCACATATAGTTCAGTCTAGAAAATAACCAAGTAAACAAATATGCTAAAATTAAATAAATGATTGAAATGCCTTTTGATGTATTATTAATATGGAAAAGTTGTGTTCTTTGTAAATGCTTTTCACCAAAGGGAAAAAGGAAATTTTTAATGCCTGAAGAGGACCTAAGTTTGGGAGTATAATAAAGCTCTTACGTAAAGCCTACTCCTCCTGTTCCTCACTGAAACTTTGAAGGCTGGGGTGATTTCTATCTCATTCATCATAGTATCCTAAGTGATTGACATATCGCCCTTTCACTGGCAGCATATAAATATGTTTTGAATAAATAAATAGGTTAGTGGCTATACTCAGGTCATTGTATCTATCCAAACCTTAATTTTCTCATCTATAAAATGGGAATATGAGCGCGCAATCCAGCAACATATTATGTGGGACATGTGACTTATATAGTCTCCAGGCTCTAGCAGGCATTGGAAATATGTGTGGCTATTAAAACTCTACACTAAACACTGCATTGCATGACACTTTATAATTATCAAATGTAAATCTCACAGTTACATCATGAGGTTAGTATTTTTCTTAGTTAAATCTCTTCTGTTCACTGGAAAACAAAACTAATTTGAGTGAACCTAGGGATAAAGGGAGAATTTATTACATGAACATGGTCATGTCTCATGGACCCCAAGGGCAGCAACACACACAAAGGATTACAACCAGGACACAGAAAATCATCCAGCCCCCAAGCACCCTCTATTCCAGTCTCTCTGGGTCTCTCACAACCATCCATCCCTGAATATCTACTTTGTTTCTCTCTTTAGATGGTTTTCTCTGCTTCTCTGTACACATGGCAAAAGATGGCTGCCTGATGCCTCACCAGCCCAACAGTCAAGCCAGACTAAGTTTAGTGCCTTAGGCTAAATTCCAAACTCTCAGGAATAAAAGCAGATTGGTTTAGCTTGGGACAGGTGATGCACTCTGTACGTCTGGGAAGACAAGATCAAATACAAACACGGGTACCGAGCTCTACACTTAATGTTCGGGGAGGTAGCATGGTTAGTTCTAGGGGAAATAATATCACTGTGGGCTGGATGTTACCCTATCAGATTTTAATATTATTATATTCATTTAAAAAAAAATTAGACAGGGGTCAGAGAGTTTGAGTAACTTGCTCAGAACCACAGAAAAAGTGAAAAGCTATAACCCAAATACTGTCTTTCTGATTCAGATAAACACTTTTCTGTGAGCTTGCCTCCCATTAAGTAATACTGAGACCTCTGATCTCTTAACTTTTCTGTATTAATCTCTAAGGTGCTTTTAAACATTTTGGCTTACTCTGACTAATGCCTAATTCTGGTATCTATTAAGCTATAAACATTCTGAAGTCTACATTTCCATTTTCCTGTTCTTTTCAAACCTTTTCTTTTTCCCCCTGCACCACAGAACTAAAAGAAGCCCACTTTGTAAAATATAGGCCTCAGGAGGAGAGCAGTTCTAAGAACATTAGGTAGCAAAATACTTGCAAACTTTTGAAGTATATTTTGAACACAGCTGTCTCTGGAACTGAATGCACTGTGTTTTGGCATTCTCTCTTCATTTCTAAGGACATTAGAATAAAGTTTTTAAAAATGGTATGAATCCTCAAGACCGTTCTCTGATAAATAAATACAATTAAAAATAATTTTGTCAAGTAGAGAATAATATTTGTGTGAATAAAATACTCACTAATGAGTTGGCCTGGAAATTCTGTCCTTCTAGCACTGACTAGTATTTCCAGCTGGGTTACCCGAGGATGATTACATTATTATGTGTTTGTGTGTGTGTGTGTGTGTGTGTGTGTGTGTGAAGAAATGGATAACCTCAGACAACAGATCACCGAGATCAGTTCAAAGACTATGATTAAAGAGAAATTGAAATTCAAATTTATCTTACTTATCCTTGTGTCTTTTTGTTAGCTGTCTGCATGCAATTGGAAAGGAAGATATTAATCAAAAAATAATTACCAATACAGAAAAAAACTGTATCATTTTTTTTAAAGATGTTGAGAAGAAGAAAAAAAAAAGTTAAATGTTGGCAACCCAGCAGTTTGGAAACTTTGCCAAGGCTTTAAATTTGAATGTGAACTATAGGAGAGCATTCAGAAAAAGAGTGAAATAAGCAGGTTTCATTGTATTTAATTTGGCCTCTTAAATGTAACATGATGGAACTTGTAACCTAGAAATATTTTTTTAGGTATATTCACTAGGGAAGGTAAACTTAATTACAGCTGTTCAGACTTCATGCAAACCAAATTGGCGTTATGGACAATTAATCTTTTGAAACGTTAAGATAGCTCTGTAATTTCTCACTTTTGTAAAAAGTAAGAGGAAGGCAATATATATCAAACGTTAATCAGTAGGCCAGAAGTTTACTTAATTGATAATATAAGACAAAGCATCACTAAATTTCTATTACATTGGGGCAACCCATAATTCACAATAGTCTATATAGTCCTGAGCATGCATAATTATGTCCTAATTCTTACCTACCTAAACAGTAATAAATTGGGCATTAGGCTTTTTTCTCTTGTTCTTTCGGTATAGTTTGATTGAGATAACTCATCAAAGGGTTGGGATATCTTAGAATAAAGTGGTTATAACGTCCTCTCTACCCATTCAGGCAGAATGTACTATGCTGCTTACAGCCCTAACAACAAATAAAACATTTGACCAAAAATAAAAGGACCATGGTTCTTGGATGAATTGGAAATAAGGAGTTTAGCTACTACGGACTTGGAAAAATCAAATCAATAATTATTTTAAATCAAATTCCTTATTGTGGAATAATAAGAAATATATTTGATCCTGGAACAAAATTCCTCAAACCTTCATAATTTCCTGAGTGCTAAGAGTCTCTTTTTTCATTCATTAGGAGCCCCTTCCAAGCTTATGCTAATGAGTAGCTTAAGGTGGGGCTCTTAGATAGCCTGTGGATGGGTGGAGCTGGTTACCAGAAAGACCAAGTGACTAGAAGGTTAGAACTTTCAGCCCTCCCACCAACCTTTGGGAAGGGAAAGGGGGAGGGGCTGCAAATTAAGCTCTATAAAACTCTTGAAGAACAGTATTCTGTGAACTTCCAGAATGGTGAACCAGAACACATCTATATGCCAGGAAGGTGGTACAACCCAAACTCATGGGGACAGAAACTCCTTTCAGGGATCCTTCCAGACCTTACCCTTCATCTCTTCATCTGTCTGGTTGTCTCTATCCTTTAATATCCTTCAAAATAAACCAAAAATCTAGCAAGCAAACTGGTTTCCTGAGTTCTGTGAGCCTCTCTAGGAAATTAATGGAACCCAAGGAGGGGGTTGTGCGAATCTCCAATTTATATCCAGTTGGTCAGCAGGACAGGTAACAATCTGAACTTGGGATTGGCATCTGAAGTGGAGGCAGTCTTGGGGGACTGAGCTCTTAGACTATGGGATCTGACATTATTTCTAGGTACAAAGGTGCCAGAATTGAGTTAAATTTGTGGGATACCAGGTCAGTGTCACTGAAAATTGACAAATTACTTGGTGATGTAAGCAAGAAAACCAAGTTGGACTTACCATTAAAGAAGTAAGTTAAAATTTGCCTTAGAATGATGGTCAATTGGATTGGGGGTAGATATGTAAATGAAAGGTCTGTTTTGAAGCTAGGCTGAAGAAATTGTCTGAGTTAAAGTAGGGTGGGACAATGGCCTATAATATTTCTGACACTTTTACTGAAAGTCAGAGTTAGCTATTAGGTGAGTTTCTTATAAAAGTCAGAAATACACAGATTGGTCTTTGCAGCTCTCAATTATGTACCCACACTTAACAGAGAAAAGCTAATTACCTTGACCATATGTTTCCTCCCCTTTTCACTGGGAGTCTCTCATGTTTTGCCTTTCCCTCTTCTTGTACACTGCATTGCATTTTATTTTAATTGCCACCTTACTATCAAATGAAAGGGAAATATTGCTGTAGGGATGGGTGAAAATTATAGGTTTCAACATTCCCCAGATGGGCTGGCTCCCTGGCTTAGGGGCCCTGTTTTCCAGAATGTAAGTTTGAAGGTCTTGGCCCAATTCCTAACCCTGAATGGACAACAGCACAGCATGCAGCTTGGTAAACATGACTTTCTGTCAAAGCTTTGGAGTTGAAGAAAGCTCTGGCTTCCCAGTGTTTTGACTGTGTGGCCATGCCATATAACTTCCCTCAGATTCAACTCTAAATTAAGTTCTGTAGACTAGTTAACCTCTACTGTCTCTTTTAGTTATGACTTATTTTTTTTTTATCTAAACTTTAGATGAGGTTCCTTCTCCTTTTCAAGACTTCTTCACTTTCCACCCCATCCAATCCCAAGACTGTTAGGTGCATTCTTCCATCAAAATATGTTATTGCAATTCATGTTCACCCACGGATCTGTCCCCAGATCTAGACCTGCATCCTATAGACAGAGACTCTGTGTTATTCATCTTTAGAACATCAGCTCTTTGCATAGTGTCCAGCCCATGGCAGGTGCTCAGTAATCACTGGTCGAATTGGTAATTAAAAAAAAAAAGAAGAAGAAAGGAAGAAAAAAATGAATGACTTAACATCAATCACCCAAGTAGTGATGATGATGAAACTAATTTTTCCCCCTGATCTCCTGAGTCCAGTATTGACTTTGGAGGGGCCTAGAAGGTAGGAGAATATTCCCCTTTTATTTCATACATGATGATATGAACAATAATAACTGAAATGATTGAATGCTTAGCGTAGACTCATGAATGAAATTATCTTATGGAATAGGCACAACAAACCTCTGAGATAGGTATAATTAATATCATCATTTTAATGACAAGAAAATTGAGATTTAGAGTTATGTAATGTGTTCCAAGTTTCACAGCTAGTGAGCAGTGAAGCTTGAATTTGTGGTTAATCTGACACCAAAATCATTATTTACCCATTATGGGATTCTGCCTCCAGGCTCCAAGCACTAAAACGCACCAGTGGTTGAGCTAGGACCCCAACCCTAAATCTCCATTTCCAGTATTTTCTGCCAGTCTTCATGAAAGCAAGATCTACTTATAATTAGAATTATCTATCCATAAGTTTTTTAGAAGTGGACTAAACTTAATTCAGTGAAAGTTACCTTGTAACATGAGCTGATGAACTCAGGGATGCACTAAATGTTTTTTATGTTTCCTCTCAGTAGATGCCAGTCACAAATGACAGTAGAGCATCACTAACTATAAAAGGATATACAGAAACTAGGTGGCTGATACAATCATGATTATTTTCATCTTATCAGAGAAGAAGATACAATTAGGAAACAAGGTTTGGTGAGATGTTTTCAGATAAGTAAGGCACTTGGATAATATAATAACAGCTAAGGATACCTCTTAAAAGGAGAAATGGGGTGTCAGTTGAGAGACATAAAATAAATATATATTTGTGTGTGCATTGTGTCTGTGTGTATATTGTGTGGAAACTGATAAACTATATATATATTCTGTATATGTGTAGGCATATCTAAAGAATGCCTGAAGGTAATTGCTTATTCTTTCCCTTTGTAGGAATATCATGAAGAATATCTTCTCTCATGTCTTACATCCTAGATGCCTTTGATGATGTCATGACATGACTTTGCATTTTTTTTTTTTTTTTGTCCTATTTATGTAGCAAGTTAGTCACCATCCACAATTGATGGACACCTTTTTGTTTTGCTTCATCAGTCTCCATAAAGATGGTGTCATCACCTGAAGACAGGGATATTCTTTTATGGTAGCCTTGGCTTCTTAACAGCCATTTGCACTAAGCTTAGAAACAGGCGCCTTTAAGCCCTGCTATGAATCTAACTTTTCTGCTGTAAAATGCCTATGGTATTGGAAACAACAACATTCAGCTAAGATGCTTTTGTTAAGTGTCTTTTGATCAACCTCTGATAGGAAAATAGTAAACAAACAAACCTCCCTTCCATTTAGACTTATTAAATATTCAAGTGATTCCTCAAATATACTCAGCCTTGCTGTGGCTTCATTAACGTGCAGCTCCACTGGCATTTTATGATGGAACACTGGTACAATGGAACACTGCTTCCTGCAGTGGCTGCCCACAAGCAAATAGATTGTTGCATTCTTCACCAGCCAAAGCTCAAAAGTAGTCCAACGTCAAGAGTATTATAGTAATCAAGGCTGCAGGTTAGAGGCATGGATAATGATTGTAAAATCCACATCAGTGAAAAAAAGAGGCCACAACTTCCTCATCAAGTGCAGATGGGAATAACAAACAGCTATTTCTAGTCAAAGCTTAGTGCCCCTTATTCTGGAAGTCACTTCTAAAGACCTGCTTTAGAAAGCCTACATGTCCATCAAGAGGCCATGTTTACTGGCGACAGTATTTGAAAATACCAAAATTGATAACTTGTAAGACTATGTAAACAAACAAACAAACAAACAAATGAAAAATCTAATGTCTACCATGATATGGTAAATGAAAACAACGACATAAAGGAATCAAGGACATATATGAACGATGACTGCAATTACTAAAAGTATGCAGGCATGGGGACAGATATAAAAAAAAAAAACCAGCAAACTGTAAAACCTATAACAATGAACTCTGTTGTTTACTATATGCCAGGCATTTCCCAAAGCTTTTTATATTATTTTATATAATTCTTAAACCAATCCGGATATCTATATTTATATACACTTAATAGATAAGAAAACAAAACCAATACTAAAAAAAATGAGTGATGCCCCAATGTCAATTAGCTAAATGAGAATATAAAACTGTGTTCTGTTCAATTACAAGTACTTTCCATTATGGTACATTGCTTTCTCATGGTAAATGATGTTTTATTGAATGACAAAATTATACAGATTTTTATCTCCTCTACTTTTCTAATTATATTATGCTGACTTTAAATTCAACTTTTAAATATGCTTTGGACTATACAAAAACACCATGCTCATCCCTAGATCCAATATTTCAGCTTTACTTTATAGACTTCTACTGAAGTCCAATAAGTCATACTGGAGCTTGTTTTAATCATCTTTAGCTCAGATTGTCTCTGTCTTTTTAGAGCACTACCTGAACACAAGCCCATAATGAATAATTAGCTCAGAAGATTTGATTTTGAAGTGTAATGTGCACTATACTTTCTGAGATGGGATTTTGAATCTACATGGGGACATGTGATATTCGCTTCCAAAAAATCTTTTGCAAAAACTGATGATATATTAGAATCAATGCTTCTGAAGATCTCAGGAGTCAACATAATTATGTGGGTAGGATTTGTTCACACAACAAATCCAATAAAACAGTTGTGAAAGGTATTAGTAATAGTCATCAAAGTAACCTTAACTCCTGCATGGCCCCATACATACAACTTCTCTAAAAGGAACTGCTCAATTTTAGATTATAGTCAGTTTTTCATTCGTTTACATATTCCAGAAATATTTGGTGTGTACCTGTTCATTGCGGGTACTCTTTTAGACCCTAGGGAAGGAAAACCCAGTGATGATCATCAATAAAATGATAGAATCTTAGAGAAGAGAGTCAACTAAACAGATTATTACAATACAATTACAGACATGTAACCCTCAAAAGATTAGTCTGTTGGCAAATATTGACAATATTTGTTCTAGAAAAAGAGAAGTACACTGACAAAGAATAGTCTGGGGCCTTCACCACCATCGCCTAACAGAACCAGAGTACTTAAAAGTTGTGTGTGTGTGAGAGAAAGAGAAAGAGAGAGAGATTGAGAATGCAGGTATACCAGGTACTTCACTAGGTATTCTTTGAGTCAGGGTTGGGAAGAAGGTGGGGTAGTCTGAGCTGATGAAGAGCAGCAGATACCAGATACATAGATGTTAAGATATGGCCTCTATTCCCAAGGAGCTTACAGTTGAGTGGACATATTAGAAATGAATAATTAAACCATAAGGGAGGATACAATTATAAGCTAAATAGATTCCTCGATTGAAATTTAAAAGAAGGTAGAGAACATCAGCGTGAAGTCAGCTGGTAAAGTTCTACAGATGATATGGAATAAAAAGCCAAATTCCAGGGAAGTTAAACCGCAAAGCCATAGTTTGTCAGGGGAGAGTCAATGAAGAAAGGCCTTTTTCCTAGCTTTGAATCAAGTATTTGCCCCTATTCTATGTGTTCTAAGGTAAAGGCAATGATGGAAATCCTTTCTTCTTCCCCAAAATACCACACCCCAGAGTTAAAAGGTTTTTGACTGGGAAGTAACTTCTACTAAAGACAATCTCAAGTTAAAAACTAGACATTGTATTTCACAGAGAAAAATCAGCATGTTGAGGATTTTATCTTTCCAAGCTATCTTTTTTATTGACAAATATAAAAAAAAAGTGTCACACTATTTCTTAGTTCATGGCATTATTCATAGAATTGTTAATAAAAAATGTTTTGAATAATGTAAACATCATGTTTTGAGGGTTTTTTTTGTTTTTGTAATGTCATTTGGTGGAACAATCTTTTTTTCTCTTTTCCAATAGTTAGCATTTTTATTAATAATCTTAGCCTCAGATGTAGAACAAAAATGGGTAATAACTGAAAATTCCAGGTAGCATAGGTAGATAATATGGGTGTGTATAGGCATGGTACAGCTATATCAAATATAGATAGAGAATACACAGAGATAAGTAGACAAGTGCAGGCATCATTCTTCATGCACTATATGGATCAGTTCCTAAATTCTCCTAATAATTCTGTGAAATGAGTACTATAACTACTCTAGATTTACAGCTGAAGAAACCAAAGCAAAGACAGGTGTATAAGTTTCCTTTGGCCTCTAAAACAAACAATCATAAACTTAGTGGTGTAGAACAACACAACTTGATTCTCTCATAGTTATGGAGCCCAGAAGGCCAAAGCCAGTATCCTTGGGCTGAAATTAAGATGTCATCAGAGTTGTGCTCCCTCCCCAAGCTCTAGGAGGAATCGTTCCTTGACTTTTCCAACATCTGGTCCCTCTTCTGGCATTCCTTGCCTGTGGCTGCATCACTCCAATCCCTGCCTCTATATTCCCACTGTCTTTTCCCTTGTGTGTGCATCCTCTCCTCTTATCTGTATCAAATCTCCCTCCATCTCTTGTGATTACATTTACTGCTCACAGGGAAAATCCAGGATAAACCCTACTTCAAGATACTTAATCACATCTATGAAGATCCTTTTTCCTTGTTAGGAAACAATTACAGTTTCTAAAAATTAGGAACTGGTATCTTTAGGTAACTTTTATTCAGCCTACTACAAAAGATTAAGTAGTTTACGAAAAGATCATACAGCTTGTAATTTGTGGAACCTCTCAGATAGTCAGTGCATAAGTTTTATTAATGATTCTTATTGCTGACCACTGTCCACCACCAAATTCTAAGGATGTTGCTGAGTGTTCACCAATTCTAAGAGAATGGAATATTTTAGGGGCAACTGGGTGGCTCAGTTGGTTAAAAATTTCTGCCTTCGGCTCAGGTCATGATCTCGGGGTCCTGGAATCAAGCCCCTGCATCAAGCTCCCTGCTGAGCAAGGAGTCTGCTTGTCCCTTTCTCTCTCCTTCTGGCCCTCCCCCCCATTCATGTTCCCTCTCGCCTCTCAAATAAATAAATAAAATCTTACAAAAAGAGAGAGAATGAAATGTTTTAATTTTATAACAAATTAGATTAAAATTTTACCTACTTCATTAAAGTTTTGGATTCTTCAAGACCCACTTTTACATTAAAGTAATTTGGTTTTCATTACATTTTTAAACTTTACTTCAAGGGTTTAACTGGTATAAAAAGGGTTCTGTTAGTGACTGTGAAGAAGAGGTGCCTGTCCAGCTCAAAAACTAATGTCCGAGTCCTGTTATGACACCACCACAGAGCAACACAAAAATCAGGATTTGTCTTAAATTTTTAAAGCTTTATCTGAAAGGCACATTTTGATTCTAACAGCAAACTCTTTCTTGATTGCTTTCTGAATAATTACTTCATGTGTTTGAGAATAGTTTTAACCATCTTATAATAATGTGAGGAAAGCTTACAACATAATAATGTGTTCATTAAAATAATCTAATAAATTACAAAAACAAATCTATCAGTGGCATAGGAGTGATTTTTGTTATAGCACTTAAAATTTTATTTAGGGATAATATAATATGGATTTTCCCCAAGTCCAAGGAAACCACTTCAAAGAAGAGATGCTTCCATCAACCTCTTGCAATAGAGGAGTATTACAAAACCTACTGTTGAAGTTATTTAAATTCCTTAGTGACAGTGCTGCAATGAAAATTAGTCAGAGTACAAACTTAGTTAATTTTATTCTGTGTAGGCAGTCTGATATTAATTATAAGGTATGGTATAACTACCAGTTTCTGGATGGATTGCATAATCAACTGAATAATAATTTGCATATATTTAAGAATCCAGTTGTCTGTTAAGTTTTTCAAGATGTTAAGGTCTGTGAATTTTATGATTATATATGTGTGTATATATATATATACACACATATACACACATGATCATATATATGTATATATACAAATGATTATATAACATGCAGAAATATATAATCATGTATATATATTTATTATATATAATGTATATAATCTCATACTCTCTTAAGAATCTTCAGTAAAAATTTTTTTTTAAAGATTTTATTTATTTATTTGAGAGAGAGAATGAGATAGAGCATGAGAGGGTCAGAGGGAGAACAGACTCCCTGCCAAGCAGGGAGCCCGATGTGGGACTCGATCCCAGGACTCCAGGATCATGACCTGAGCCGAAGGCAGTCACTTAACCAACTGAGCCACCCAGGCGCCCTTCAGTAAAATTTTGAACACTACTTAGGGAAAATTTATAAGCAAAGCACAAGCTGAGTGACAGCATGGAGTCCTTGAAGTAGGATGGACTAGAGTTCTAAGTGTAGGATTTATTTTCTGGCTCTCCATCAATTATTGACTATGAAATCTTGAGCAACTTCTCTGACTTTTCTGAGATGCAGTTTCCTCATCTATAAAATAGTGAGACCATTGACACCTGTAGTTGGACTGTTGTGTTGGTTTAAATGAAATAAGATATGCTTTATAGATTGCATTGCACCTGCAAGTGTTTTCTATTTAAAGTATAAATGCATAATTACTTTTTTTTTTTTTTTGAATGGGGTCCTTTACATATATAAGAGCCCAAGCCTGAACAAGATGAAACTGTTGCTGGAGTAGGATGCTCAAGACCCATCCTCTATACTCACCCATTACCCCTGACCTCAGCATAGCATAGAAATTCAGGGCTCAGAAGTGCAGTTTGCACACTCTTGACTGGGGGAAGTAAAACAGTGAGCACAGTCTATATAACCTGTACCTAAAGATGAATGTTTCAGTTCTCTCTCTCCACAGAATATGGATTTGACTATACCTCTCCTAACATTCCAGGAGCCAGAGGCAAAGTACCAACGGAGAGCCACATATCACATGTCTAAATAGTTATAACTTAAACTAACATTCCACTAAATAAAATCTATCTTCCCTTCTGTATTGACACACATGCTTTCAAAATGACCTAGAAGGCCAGCCTTAAACTGAGAATTTCAAATTCCTTGGAGTTCTGACCTTGGGTCTGTGTGACCCCCAGTATATCTTCCCTATCTTCCCATTTCCAAGATCACCCCATACTACAATGGGCTATGCACACATGCCAGTGGACATTCCAATGAACATGCCAAAGGTTGATTCATACCTCACAGCAAAAGATCCCAATTCACTCTTGGCCACCTCTGTGTCTAGGGAGCATACACTGGCAGAATGAGTTTCCATTAAGACTGATCTGAGAAAGAAGCAAAGGCAGGCTGTGGGAGAGGGTAGAAAGCCTTTGTAGCTTGGAATCCCAGGTTTCCAGTTTCTCGAAGCATGTTGTGGGAGGGGAGTTTGGGCTATAAAACGGATGTGCATTCTTCGCTCCTTCAACTCTTCATACTGTTGGAAGGGTACTAGCTAGAGGAGAGTCATGGCAGAACTGCTTTTACAAATCTATGTGGGGAAGGAAGTTTGTAATCTTGACACAGGCTTTTCTGATGCAGCTTCTGGTACAGTGGAAGACTGTTGTGTCAATTCAGCCATCTTTGCCCAGTCAGTTGTTCCTAGTAACTGGTATCACTCATTTGACCAGTCTTTCACGAGGAAATGGAAACTCTGAAGACGAAATAGAAAACCCTACATTTTCGACATCTGTAGGTGGTGATGAACTTGTATTCATCAGCTTGAGCTGCCATAACAAAATACCACAGACTGATGGGTTAAAAGAACAGAAATTCATTTTCTCACAGTTTTCCAGAGGTTGTAAGTCCAAGATCTAGGTGCTGGCAGGGTTGGTTTCTCCAGAGGCTTCTCTCCTTGGCTTACAGCTGTTTGTCTTTTCACTGTCCATACATGGCCTTTTCTTTGTGCACATGCATTCCTGGTGTCTCTTCTGTATCTAAGGACATCAGTCTTATTGGATGAGGGCCCTACCCTTATGACGTCATTTAAACTTAATTATCTCCCTGTAAAGATCCGATCTATAAACATAGTCACATTGGGGGCTTTACTGATATCATTTAATGAATTCTTTTTTTTTAAAGATTTTATTTATTTATTTGAGAGAGAGAGAATGAGAGACAGAGAGCATGAGAGGGAGGAGGGTCAGAGGGAGAAGCAGACTCCCTGCCCAGCAGGGAGCCCGATGCGGGACTCGATCCCGGGACTCCAGGATCATGACCTGAGCTGAAGGCAGTCGCTTAACCAGCTGAGCCACCCAGGCGCTCCCATTTAATGAATTCTTAACACAACTATGTAAAGATGGTATATTCTCACTAATTGTTAAAAGAATCTGCCTTTAATTAAGATGCCCAGGGATATTTAAGCCAAAAACTGCTACACTATCACTTTGCCTTCCAGTGGCTCCGGTACAGGTAGACTAAGATCTTCCCTTCTGCCCAGCTTAGAGTTGCCCAAGGCAATGTGGAAGAAATACATTGCAATAGGATTTAGGTTCCCACTAATTCTTTAAATAAATAATAGCAATGGCCTCCCTGAACATGTGGACACTTCTGTGTTCCTGAATTCACAATGTCAAGAACCATGTATAATAAACAGTATTTTGGTAGAAATTTAAAGTAATGCTTATGTCTTAACCACATGATTCCATAACATGACATTAGTCATAAGGGGCTTGAGCCTGTTGCCTTTGGTTTATTTTCCTTGCACTAATTCCTGGCACCACATGCTCCTTGATGAAAATGGAAAGCCCTCCTAGAATGCAGTGAGGAATAATAATGTCTCAGCAAAGTTGGTCACAATAATGAACAAATGATGAAACCTCACAAAACATACATTGATTGAAAATATTATGTGGGTTTTGTTGTTGTTGTTGTTGCTGCTGTTTTGGTAGCATTCTGAATTTCTAATCACAGCCATTGCTAATCAGTAAAGAAAGGGTATAACTTTTCTGTGAAAATCCTTCTCTTCTTTGGAAGTTAGCTGCAGAAGCAAGCACTGGCTGCAGGAGGCATTACTTGTTGCAGCATCTGGCTTCCCTCATGGCTCCAGATGCAGCTTTATTGGCCATTTTGGAGTTGCTTCTGGGCCTGGGGTTTTGGAGGAGGCTGCTGTTTAGATTTTTTTAGAATATCTTTCTTCTTGGAAACTGTTTTCCTTTGACTAACCTTCAATTTTCATTTGTGAACTAGGAAAAGTGGAAGTTAAAATTTCTTTGGGCTATTTTCATATCCTAGAAATATAAAGCAAGACAAATCTGCCAAAAATAGTCTTTATTTAATACTCTAGTTAAAAATTATGGAATTATAAGTAAACTGTAAAATATTGTTTCAATAAATTTTGAATATTTTACTGTGTATAATTCTTCCTTTAGAGATGGATTAAAAAATAGAGAACATATATATTTTGAGGGTGTTTTTTAATGAATAATATTGCTACTTATAAAATCATGTTTTATGAACATTATTATTAATATTATGACATCAGAAAAATTTCCACTTCTGTAATAACTTGTGTCTTTATTTCTGTATTTTTTTTTTAAAGATTTTATTTATTTATTTGAGACAGAGAGAATGAGAGAGAGAGAGAGCACATGAGAAGGGGGGAGGGTCAGAGGGAGAAGCAGACTCCCCGCCGAGCAGGGAGCCCGATGCGGGACTCGATCCAGGGACTCCAGGATCATGACCTGAGCCGAAGGCAGTCGCTTAACCAACTGAGCCACCCAGGTGCCCCTATTTTTGTATTTTTATAATACCTGAGCATTAAGATAATTTTCACAGGAAAGAATAAGATATCCAAGTAACCTTTAGATATGAAGAACAGAAGGAAATTGAATTGAGCTAATAGTGGGAATTACATTAAATAGATTTAACATGAACCTATTTCATAGGCCTTTACAGTAAGCTAAATTATAATGAATAAACTATATAAATTTTGTTCAATAGACCAATTACAATTTTTATATAGGAGATGGGGAGATAGGTTGAGTAGGCAATGTGGAGAATAAAGATATAGTGTGGTTCATAGTATAGAAATAACAGTGCCAGTCCGTCAACTGGCATGCATGACAGAATTTGCTGGTCATTTCTGTAGAGAGATTTTTCAGGTCTAATAAAGGGAGAATATTCAAATAGATTTGAGGGGGGTTATAATAGGCCCTGATCTTAGTCCAAGCTAAGCCTGGACTAAGACAAACTGCATTGTCCAATATTCCTTGTCCTTTGGTCTGTTAGCTAGTGATTCTATCTGCATTCAGTGCAACCCACTTTGAATTACATTTTATCTTAGGCTTTCTTTGTATTTGTGGCATAGTTAGATAGCTGAAACAGTGACTTGGGTAGTTTTGATATGTCTGAGCACCAAGATGTCATGAAGGTCAGGACACTCAAAAAATTCATAATAAAAAATGACCTGTTGGTCCTTAAAATTCATGTAAGTGTATATATTTGAAAGCTGGGTGCTGTCGGAGTAAGAAGGCCTTGCCTAAGGACCCACAGGTTCATGATTTTCTCTTCCTGGAGAACATTGATTATTTGGGATTTAGGAATTTATGTCAAGGGCAAGGGTTTGATATGAGAGAACTATGTTGAATATGTGTGAGTTGGGAAGGCTGCTGCCAAACCCTACAAGCCCCACACACATACACTCTCATACACGCATACACACATATATGTAGGTTTAAACAATAAAGTATAGAATATATAGACTTTCCTGTCAGGTAGATCTGTATTCATAACTCAGATTTACCACAAAGTTATTTAAACTCTTACCGCTTTAACTTCCTTACGTGTAAAGGAAGACACAAATCCTTATTTCTGAGGATTATCATGAAGATTAAATAAAAAATATAAATATATATGTGTGTAGTAGAATTCCTGTCACAAGGGAAGTGCCCAGTCAATGATACCTACAAATATGGTTTCAACAAATCATAGCTTTATCTAAGTTAATTAACTTAAGCTTGACCTGACATAACATATCATATATTCTCAGGAATATTCATTGGATCAATAAATTCTTGTAAAACTGTATAGTCAAGATTAGTTTCTGAGATCACTAAGTTTCTATGGGCACTTAGAAACTATTTGGGTATAGATAGGCAGGAAAAAAGGGAGCTTTTTTGCAGTGATGTAGCAGATTATATTTTCTAAATATGTTCACAGTATTATCTCCCACCCCACATGATCTCCTGAAATGTAACATGTCATCCCCCGATAAGAGATGTACCCTTGAATGAAGAAGGGGTATAAAGGAGTCCTGTAAGCACTTTGACCAACAGAATAGGACAGAAGCGGGACTCTTCTATCTGCTCCAAGTGTGACTCTAAACTGTTCTGGCAACTTTTGCTCCTGCCTCTTGAATTCCGGCTTCTATGTAAGAAATGTGACTTCTCTAAGATCAACATATTTGAGAAGCTCAAGCAAGTTGAAAGGACCCTAGAAGATGATCTATCATGTTGAAAAAGAGATCAAGGAAAACTAAGGTTCCAAATCTGTGAAGAAGCCATTTTTGTATCTGATCCTCCAGCCGCAGATACCCTAGACTGACACAACATGGATCAGAGATCAACTGCCCAGCTGAGTCTTTTCAATATTCCTGACCCACAAAATTGTGAGTATGGCTATTTCAAGTTGCTAAATTTTGGAGTGGTTTATTACTTATCAATAAATAAGCAGGATACATAGTAACAGTTTAATTATGATTAAAGATGGTATCTCTAATTTCCTGCCACTAGACTGCGTTATATTGGTGTCTCTCTTCTTTATTCTGCAACTTTAAAATAGTTGTATAAATAAAACCTCTAGTGATTGAGTCAATCAACTTGGAGAGTCTACATGAATGGGAAGAAGATTCTCAAAACTTTAATGATGAGGATGTAATGATGAGATAATAGCAACTTAGCTCAATCCTTGCCAGGTATTGATCCCTAACTGAATAAGCCCATGTGTGACAGGTTGTGTAAGGGTCACAGGCAGCAGGCGAAAATTCTGTATGAAAGATATTATAAGAATTACTTTCAAATTTGAGCCTCAACTATGGGTTCAATAGTACCATATTCTGAAATTATAAAATGCTAGATTCTAATAGTTTTCACCAGAAAGTATGGATTTTGAAAATGGATACACTTAGATTCACTCTTCCACCCACATCACTTACCTAAATTCTCTAAACCTTAGTGAGTTTCTTCAAGTATTAAAATGCCTATTGTAAAGACTAAATGTGTGAAATGTACAAAGGGCTGCAGTACACGTGTATGTCTTCCCTGTCCTCTCCTAAGCTCAGTCTTAGCTCCTCATTCATATGGTTAGAGCAGCTATCATTCTCTCTCATGACCCAACAAATGAATCCAATGAATTCTTTCTCAAAGACAAACCAGTGAATCAACCCAATAAATCCAGGGATATGACCCTAACCTAAGATTGCCTGATCACAATACTTCCCCAAAATTAAAAATTAAAAAAAAAAGTATACTAAAAAAATCAGTTGAAAATGTATGCCCACACAAAAACGTGCACACAAATGTTTCTAACAGCTTTACTCGTAATTGTCAAAACTTGGAACCAACCAAGATGCCCTTCAATAAGTGAATGGAAAAAAAAAAAACAGTGTATATATCCATAAAATGGAATATTATTCAGTGATTAAAAGAAATGAACTATCTATCAAGCCCTGAAAAGACACAGAGGAACCTTAAATGTATATTGCTAAGTGAAAGAAGCCAATCTGAAAATACTGCATAATGTATGATTCTAACTATATGACATTCTGGAAAAGGTAAGACTATGGAAATAGTAAAAAGATAAGTGCCTGCCTGGGGTTTGGTGGAGAAGGGAGGGAGGAATGAATAGGTGGAGCACAGGGGATTTTCAGGGCAGTGAAAGTATTCTGTATATTTCTCTAATGGTAGATATGTCATTATACATTTGTCAAAACCCAGAGAATGTACAACACAAAGAGTAAACCCTAATGTATAACTATAAATTTTAATCATAGTATATAAATATTGGCTGATCAATTACAACTAATTAGTATAAATTACTATGTACCATATTAATGTAAGATGTTAATAATAGCAGAAATGCAGAGGGTGGGTTGGTGAGAGAGCAGATGAGAACTCCTTTCATTTTCTCCTCATTTTTGTGTAAATTTAAACCTGATCTAAAAAATAAAGAAGATGTGGTACATACACACACACACACACACACACACACACA
>NC_138370.1:164914292-164970579 GCF_054177405.1 Leptonychotes weddellii | reverse complement strand
AGGGCAGTGGGAGGATGGGTTAGCCTGGTGATGGGTATTAAAGAGGGCATGTACTGAATGGAGCACTGGGTGTTATACGCAAACAATGAATCATGGAACACTACATCAAAAACTAATGAAGTAATGTATGGTGATTAACATAACATAATAATAAAAAATAAATAAAATAAAAATAAAAATAATAAAGTCTATAAATTAAAAATAAAATAAAATCAGCCCCTCTTTTGTAGGCAAAGCCAAGTTATATGCTGTTGGCAGAACACATAGTACCATTGGCAGTAATATGCTGCTGGCCCCTTCATGAGGAGAAAAAAAATCTAAAAGAGTATCATGATGACAAACTTCCCCCAAAAGCAGAGGGACACAGAGACAGATCTGGCAGCATTTTCGTTCCTGATTCCATTTGTTCCTGAAGTCCGGATTTATTCCTGACCTCCCTGTAGCTTATTGTTCATCCCTTACTTAAACTCGGGGAGTCAGCATGGCACTATTTCCCAACTTTCCCCTTAAAATCGTTTTCTTTTACCTACAGCTAAGAAAACTAGTACTAGCAGCGCCAAGGACCTCCATAGCACCTTATACATAGTACTCCACACTACATGGTTCCCAAACCTAACAGTGAGGCAGTAATTGTATTTTATACTACTTTTACAGTTGCAAAGAATTATCTTCCTTCATTATTCATCTTCTCATATGCTTTCAAACTGTATTATTATGTAGATTTTTCCCCAGCATTTTCACATAATTAATGTAACCTCCACCCTGATGTTCAGAACAATCTGTAACCAAAAAATTATATTTTGATTTCTTAGAAATACTTTGAAGTGTTTAAATATGTAAGTGAATAGAACCAGGACTCATCATTTTCTGAAAAAGTAATTTTAAAATATACTCTACAAAAATATTGTGTTAGGAATGTCAAACCACAATACATGTGTTTTGTGAAAAGGCCGAAACATCTGTTTCAGGATGAATAATGGTTAAAAATGGACTAGAATATCATAGTTTCTTCAAAGCACTTCGGATGGTCTTTACATAAATTTACTCATTTGTTTCTCAGAACTGGGCTTTTTCTCTTTTTCCCTTTAATGCATGAAAGAAGAGCAAAACTCAGAAAATTCAGTGACTAAAGTGCCCAGAAGCCAGACCACAAAGCTGGGTTGTGTGATTGCTTGGACTTGAACCTGTACATTCATTCTACCCTTACATTCCATGTACAGTCTACTGGTCCACAATGTTACTGACACATCCATTCAGCAAGTACTTATTGGGTACATACTATAGACCAGGTGAGAATCCAGTGCAATTAGGCAAACCTAATGCTTTTTATCATGGTCTTTTCAAACTAAGGAATAAGAGAATGGCATTTGTAAGTAATAATTAAAATATAATAACAGTTCCTCAAAAAAATTAAACATAGAATTACCATATGATCCAGTAACTCCACTGCTGAGTTCAAAGCAGAGACTCACACAGATATTTTTATACCAATGTTCATAGCAGCATTATTCACAAAAGTCAAAAAGTGGACAAAACCCAAGTGCCCGTTGACAGATAAATGGATAAACAAAATGAGGTATAGACATACAAAGGAATATTATTCAGTCCTAAAAAGGAAGGAAATTGTACCTACAATATGGATGAGGCTTGAAGATATTAATAGTAAATGAAATAAGCCAGTCAAATACTGAATAAGTCTACTTATATGGAATTCCTACTGTAATCAGATTCATAGAACAGAAAGCTAAATGTTGGTTGCCAGGAGCTGGGGGTTGGGGAGAAGGAAAATTAGTGTTTAAAGGGTATGGAGCTTCTGTTTAGGAAGATGAAAACAGTTCTGGGGATTGATTGCACAACAATGGGAATACACTTAACACCACTAAACCACACACTAAAAAATGGTTAAAATGGTAAATTTTGTTATGTATATTTTAAAGAACTAAATATAATAATAAGACATTTCATGTACTGTATTAAACATGTTATACATATTGATATATTTTAATCTCAACAACAATTATGAAGGATATGTCACTATTTTTCCCCATGTTACACATGTGCAATCTAAGAGGTTGAAAAGATTCAATCTAAGATTCAGAGTATGTCAACTATTCTTCAATAATAAAACTAAAGATTCAGAGAGTGACCTATTTTGAAGTTCACTCAGCTAGATAATGGCACAGCTAGGATGTGAACACAGTATTCTTTAACTCCCAAATGTGGCGTATTAATCACCACACTACAGATTATCAATAACACATTGAAGCTACCATACCTCTGCTCTCTGGCTTCCAATATTTTGGTTGAGAGGCTATCTGACAGTTTTGTCTCTCTGTGTGTTTATACTCCTTTGGAAAACATGTCTTTTTTCTCTTGCTTATCCTTTGTTTTTGATTGCCAACAAATTTACTGTGATGTAGCTAGGTGTGACTTACCTTTGGATTTATATTGCTTGGAGTTTATAGAACTTTGTGAATCAACATTTTAGATTGCTTGTAAGCTTTTTAAGATTCTTGGCCATCTTCTTTTCAAAATTTTAACAATATTTATTAATTACTTTAATGCTAGATACATTTACCATGACCCAAAAATCAGTACTCACTTTTCTCTACCATACCTTTCTTCCATGTTTCAACCTATCTGGGTTTTTGTGGTCGTGGTTGTATGTTTTTGTTTTTGATTTTTTATTGACCTATCTTCCCGTTCACTAATCTTTTAGTTTTTGTTGTTTTTTTTTACCTGAGGAAAATCTGCTCAAATGAGATTTAAAATTTGTTATTTTATTTTTCACATTTAGAATTTGATTTTATTTTTTATAGATTCCAGTTTTCTGATTAAATTATTTGTCTTTTCTTCTATTGTCATAAGCATATTAATCAGTTATTTCAAAGTCTAGGTCTGATATTTATATCTATATCTGATATCTTTCCTGTTTTTTCTTTTGTTTTTCAAAATTGGTTTACTTTGGTAATGGTGTCTTTTACATAGTTATCTAGAACCAGAGAACTCATAAGAACACATCAATTTTGTAAAATAGTTCTCAGAGAAAGTTTTATAGTATCAGAGAAGCACAGAAATTTTTACAAAGTTCTCCAAAGAAAATACAAAGCCATCACTTAAGAAATTTTCATACCAGGCAGTATCTGTTTCCAAATACCCTCAAGTGGAAAATAATTTTCATATTTTATTTAGAGAAGGACAGATGTTAAACTTCAGGTTTTCAGGGATTATTCACTAATGTCCATTTAATATGAATTCTTCATAAAGTTAGATCGTATCTGAGGACTATGTCCATATATTTTTCATGAAAACTTTGGATGCCAATTTCTTTTGTTTATTGACAGTCTATCCTACTAGCAGGATAGAATCACAGAGGTATTTAAATGCATTTTATGATAAATCCAAGCGTTGTTTCTCTTTCTTGTTGACAGTCAAGAGGAAAGTATTTTTCTGGGCTTTGACACATAACCTCAAACGAAACAAACAAAACAAAACTTATGATCCACACAGGGCAATGATGCATATTTTCCTGTTGCTTAAAATCTTAGTTTGGCCATGAGTCAGATGTCAAGAGGCAACCTCAGAGGAAAATCTCTTTCATTGACTGGGATAGTATTCTGAAGTCACAATAATGTAGATGCTTATAGACACTGTATTTGAAAATAAACATCCAATTGCAGTGGTTTTGTTTCAGTGCTGGGCATCTTATTAGGAAAATGGCATAACTAACAACTCAGTGAGTCATGTAGATGGGTCAAGAGGGGTGAATGTAAGCTTGTGGTTGGGAGCCAACCAAATTTCATGGTGATGAAATCAGTATTTCTTGAAATCAAATTGACAATTGGTGGTGTCACAATCATAATAGAAAAACATAATATGCTCATTATACTGTGGCTTGTAAAATGTATGTACATCATTATCTGAATAGCATTTTGTTTTTTATACTTGTCCTGTGATGTAGGTAGGGCAACCTGGAAACAGACACAAGGACTTGTCTGAGATCTTCAAATTAAAAGTATAAAATATAAAGCATCAAGTTTAGAATTTAAAACAAACCTTCCATTTGTCTTCTAAGAAATCTGCAATTTGACTTTTTGAGTGCCTACTAAAGGTAAAGCAGTGAATTTGGTGCTTGGCCAAGAGATAAATATCAATTTGGGGGGTTTAAAATCTAATGAAAGAGATCAAATTTAGTGAGAGATCCTTTTTTTGGGGCATTGCCCTCAGCTGAAGAATGCTTCTTCACCCCAAGGTAAAACCTCTAGGCAATTCTTGTCAGTAAGGGGGAATAGTGCCCAGGCCCTATTGTGTCTATTTGGGACAACTCTGAAAGACACCCTCAGCTCCAAAATTCCCTGTAGAATCAGCTGAGGACTTTGTTGTGACCTCCCTGCAGCTCACCATATCCTCCTTCCCAATCCTGCTTCCTCATTTCCACATAGGTGCCACCAACAAACTTCTGAAACACATATCTACTTCAGAGTCTATTTTTTAAGTGCCGCAACCACATTTCCAAGGGTTGCTAAAAATATATAGAAATGATAAATGTGAAAAAAGTATTTCCTCTATATGAAACACTATATGGACACAACTATTAAATCCACTGTTATATGAAACACGATATTAACTGTAAGTGGCTTCAAGGGCTATTTGAGAATAATGGTTGGGATATCAAAGACAACACATTGGGGATTAAGTCCAAACTTCTCTACTAATCAAAATTTTATTAATTTGTGGCACCTGGGAGGCTCAGTGGATTGAGCATCAGACTTTTGGTTTCAGCTCAGGTCATGATTTCAGGGTTGTGAGGTTGAGCCCAGCATAGGGCTCTGGGCTCAGCATGGAGCCCACTTGGGATTCTCTCTCTATCTCTCCCTCCCTCTTTACTCCTCCCCCACACACATGCACTCTCTCTCTCTCTCAAATAAATAAAATCTTTAAACAATTTTATTAATTCTTTAATAAAAATTAGTGAAATTCTTGCACATGGTTAAAAAGAGAAACTGCGTGGAAAGTTCTATGTTCAAAAGCAGTACCCTCCTATCTGACCCCCGCCATCATTGCACCCACTCCAAACTTTTGTTAAAATTTTATTACCTTAAGGAAATCATTAACTTTAGAATGATCGTCTCAAATCTCTATTAATTGTTTTATAAATCTAGGTAATATCTTGACTTGATAGGATGTTGGGTAAGGATATTAGCAATTTTCTCTTCCTTCTTCCTCTTGCCTCCATTTGTTTATCACTATTGTGTCTTTATGCCTTAATTGGCAAGGTCTGACAATGCTCAGTAACCAAAATTCAGTCCTTTATCCCATGAAAACAAGTGTACATTTTTGTGACTCATTCAACATTGTGTAATATGGAACAAAGGATAGTGTACAGTTGACATTTGCTTTACTATTGCCTCAGCCTAATAACTTTAATGTTGCTGTGACCTGGTGTCAG
Source organism: Leptonychotes weddellii (assembly GCF_054177405.1). NCBI lineage: Eukaryota > Metazoa > Chordata > Mammalia > Carnivora > Phocidae > Leptonychotes > Leptonychotes weddellii. The sequence goes on along the minus strand of NC_138370.1, from coordinate 164,965,130 downwards.
GACAAATAGCTCTCTCTTCTTACCCTCCACTGATTGCTTAAAATCATGCTGCATTTCGGTTTGCATATTATTTTGAAGATATATATCTCTACTTCTCTTCACAAAATTTTACTTTTATTTCTCTGTCTCTGAGTTCTTGTGTGTGTATGCCCCATAATGGCTGCTTCAGTCCCAAATTTAAATGAGCTTTCCTTTCCAGGGGCACTTGGGTGGCCCAGCCTGACTCTTGATCTCAGCCCAGGTCTCAATCTCAGGGTCATGATCTTGAGCCCCATGTTGGGCTCCACACTGGGTGTGGAGCTTACTTAAAAAAAAAAAATTAAATGAGCTTTCCTTTCCAGACACTTCTCTCATGTTTACCTAGTCTACGGTTTCTCCAACATGGTGCTATTCACATTTGGGGGCTGTATAATTTGTTGTTGTGGAGGTTATCCTGTGCACTGCAGGATGACTGGCAGCATCCCTAGCCTCTATCCCCTAGATGCCTGGAGCAATTTTCCTTTCCCCAGTTATAAAACCAAAAATGTCTCCAGACATTGCCAAAAGTCACGTGGAGCTTAAAATAATCTACAATTAATATCCACTAATCAATACAAATTATTTATATAACCTAACTTAACCTATGCATGTTTTTGAGACTGAAAACTAAAACTGCTCCTTTTGGTGAGGTTTTTGCTCCTTGCCTAGGCCTTTAGACCGGTTCACAGGGAATAGAATAAAAGCTGTTGTCTTCAATGGGTCTTGTGGTGGGTGTATTTCTCTTTTAGAAAGATTGATGGGCAGGCTGACATAATTACCAACAACACTAGCATGGTGTTGAAAATGTTTTGCCAACAAAGAAAACTGAGTTGATAAGGCTAAACATAATTTGCAAGAACTGCTTCCTCACAGAAAGCCTTGATATTGATATTATTCTAGTTGTGGGTTCATGATTTCATCTATGTGACCTTCTCATTAATAATCGTATGCTAATTATAAGCACCAACTAACCATCAACAAGAAGAAGGGTGTTAAAGGGAGAGCCAAGGCAGAACTCAATTTTTATTTTGTTGTAATTTTTCAGCAAGGGAAATAACAATTCTAGGATTTAATGGTCCTCTTGGTATTGAAGAGGTTTAGGTCTAGGATTTAATGGTCCTCTTTCTCTTCACCTTGCCCATCCCCCAACCAGCTTTTCAGGAATTATAGGAATTATAGAAGGGAAATCTGGATTGCATTTTAAGAATAGGAAATCCGACTTAATACCCTTAAATTCAAACCAGTGAATACGTTTTCCCAACCTTTAATTCCTCAATCAAGAAAGAACAGCATACTGGAAATCTCTAGAAGGCAAGTAACATATTTTTAGTCCCTTCTATGTCCAGATAATCAGAGAGGATGTTTAACCTTCTAATCCTTTTAATACTCACAGTGTTTACCATCTCCCCTCTTCCCCTACTCCCTCAAAGAAGTTAAAGAATTTATGAAAAATCTTACCATGAGTCACAAGTAGCACTTTGGTTAAAATCCATGGCTTCGATTATCAGAACCCATTCTGCTCTTCTGCCTTCAGAGACCACGATAACTCTCCTTAGAAAAGAGATGAGCCTTTATACTCCTTGTGGGCATAGCACCGCATATCTGATGTGGAGGAAGTAGTTGCTCCTCTCTGTTCATCTCTAGGGGGGTGTATTTTATGCATTTTCGTGGAGAGTAATGGTACATAGAGGTTCCTAACTCTAGTAAACTACTACTGGTTTGATTACTGAACCTTAATAAGTCCATTTAAGAGCCTTATTTATGAGAAATGGAATATCATTTCACCACAGTGTATAAAGTATGCAAGGAAACTCATAAGTTCATAAAGAGTAAGAATTTGTACTTTTGACCCCAAAGAATTAACATATATTTCCTGCCTGGTACTTATATAGCAGACTTTGTACTAGGGCTTTGGGATACAAGGCTATGTAAGCATAGTCTCTCTATTCATTTTCTAGAGTTGCTGTAACAAATCACCAAAAATGAGAGGATTTAAATGACAAAAATTTTTCTGTCACAGTGTGTAAGCCAGAAGTCAGTAAGCAAGGATGTCAGCAGCCCTAGGCTCACTCTGAACCTGCAGGAAAGGATCATTCCTTGCTTCCTTCAGCTTCTGGTGCCTCCAGGCATTTCTTGGCTTGTGGCTGCATCTCTATTCTCTGCCTCTGTCTTCACATGACCCCTTTCCTATGTCTCTTATAAGAACATGTGTCATTGGATTTAGGGCACACCCAGATAATCCAGGATGATCTCATTTTGAGATCCTTAGCTTAATTACATCTACAAAGACTATTTTTCATACTCACAGGATCTAGGGTTTAGGGTACAGAACATAATTTGGGGGAGCCACCATTCAATACCTTACAGACTCTTACCTGAAGGACCTTGCAGCTTAATATGGGAGACTAAATAGGCAGAAACGTGAGATATAGATGCTGAGACAGAAGTTGGCTTGGGGGTAATGAGCACACAAAGGAATAAAACATATACCACCTGGAGAAATTCAAGAAAATCTTCACAAAGAAGGTAACCCTTGAGCTTGGTCTTGAAACACAGGAAGAATGAAAATACAGGAGAATAAACTAATTTGGGCTTCGAGAGGAGAAAAATATACTATATTCCATCACCTGCAGATGTGTTTTGTTTGGTCCACAGGATACTTGCCTATACAATGTTTAAAGATTAATGGAATGAGTTGCCACCATTTAAACCTGGGATATTTCAGGATGTCCTGCTTCTTTTGAAAAAGTGAAGTATCTAGCAATGTTGGGCCTATATTAGTGCATGACAAAAGTCATCTGAAGCTGATTGAAAGTACTACCTTTGGATGGGACCTGTACATTTTAAGTTTTAAAATATCCCTGTAACTGCCTCTTATATACATTGTAATTAGGTCAAGTGTCAAGTGCCATTTGTTGTTATTGGATTTCTTGTATAATGGAGTTAAGAAGAAAGACAAGTTTGGGTGTCAGGTGGCTCAGCTGGAAGAGCATGCCACTCTTGATCTCAGGGTCATGAGTTTGAATCCCACATGGGTTGTAGAGATAAATAAAACTTAAAGAAAAGGTGGAAAGATAAGTTTAATCTTATCTATGTCTCCATTAAAAGTGGGAAAGTCTGTGATAGAGAGGACTTTGTGATTTAAAAAAAAAAAAAAAAAGTAAGAAAGCATACCTGTGTATGGAAGGGAAGAATTTTCTTTAAATGTAAAGTGTCTCTGGGGTAAAAATTGAAATTTTATTATAATTGCTTACTTCATTTATATTTCTTGTGTATTTTTCTTCTGTGAGTATTTGAGCTTTCCTCTCTTGACTTTATATTTTATACCTGGGAAGATGTATTGAGAAGTAAAGAGATCTCTAATATATAATGATCTATAATAGCCTTTACTGCTATCTCATTGCTAAATAGGGAACTCATGTTTGGGAAGAAACTGGAAATGCAGGTTTGAAGCCAGGACATGTTCTAAGCATTGACTATTCCTCTTCCTCGAAAGCCTGGCCACCTAACTAGAAGGAACCCATTGGGCATCACTTGCCTGTGGTCCAAAACTCCAAAATATTCCTGCACAGCGGGTTAGCTACTGGCAATACATAGCCATCCATTGCTGTAGGCCGAAGAATATTTGGGCTCCCTGCAGGGCTATAGGTTTGGAGGTGTTCCCCATGCATGTTTCAGATAAGAAATGTCCATCTAAATCCAATAATTGGCTAATTATGCAATTTATTATGTTTTTTTTAATAGTAGAAATTGGTATCCCACAGTAAGAACTCCAGTTGAGTTAGGATTGGGGATTAGGATAAAAACAGAATTTTACTAAATAGAAATGGAGAGCTCTTTGTCTGACAAAAATTCAGGGCTTGCCAATTTACAAAGTCCAAAATCATTATTTGGTGACTAATAGTATACAGTAACACAAAAAGGAGATCTGGCACTTCAGTATGAAAAAGGTCTTCTGAAAGAGAAGGCCAAGAATCTTTTGCTCACAATTGATCAAGACAATAAAGTCCCCAAACAAATTTTAAGTCTTAGGGCTCAAGGCTACAACCTAAATAATTAAAAACTAATTCTGGTGAGTTCAGGGAAGATGGTGGCAGAGGCAACAACATAGATTTTGTATTTTCCCAAATGCCCACAAAAAATCAAAAGAAAAACTACATAGTGAAACCCAAACCCAAAGCAACACACACACACACACACACACACACACACACAGAGTCAAATAAGAAAGTATCCCCATGGAACCCAAAATATAAAATGGTGGGGGGAAAAATCACCAAGTGTCGCAAGACTGAAAGTTAAGGCAGGGTATTTGAAAACAGTACCTAAGGAGTCTTGCTCACTCAAAGAATGGGTAATTACAAAGGGCTTTTGTCAGGGCCCTTAGGGGCTGAAAACAGTCTGTCATTTACGAACTCTAGAAACTGACTAGCTAGGGAGCCATTCCAAGACAGGGCCTCACACTGAGGAATACTGCTGTAAATGGAAGCAAAACTGGGCAGGATATGAGGAAAATAGGTGAAAAATAGACATGACTGAGATACAAGGGGAAGAGAGGAACCGAGCCAAGAGATTAAGGTGCCATATTTTACATTATATGAAAACAACAGAAAAGGAAAAATCTAGCTGAACCATATCTTCTTTGTTTTAAATTTTTAAAAGTTTTTTAAAGTTTTAAATAAAAAAAAATTTAAAAAATAAAAAAAAAAAGGGCGCCTGGGTGGCTCAGTTGGTTAAGCGACTGCCTTCAGCTCAGGTCATGATCCTGGAGTCTCGGGGTCGAGTCCCGCATCGGGCTCCCTGCTCGGCAGGGAGCCTGCTTCTCCCTCTGACCCTCCCCCCTCTCATGTGCTCTCTCTCTCTCTCATTCTCGCTCTCTCAAATGATGAATAAATAAAAAAAAAATAAAAAGTTTTTTAAAGTTTTTATTTTAATCACTTGAGGCTCAACATGACAAGTACACTCCTTAATCCCCATCACACATTTCACCCATCCCCCCACTCACTTCCCCTTTGGTAACCATCAGTTTATTCCCTATAATTAAGAGTCTGTTTCTTGGTTTGTCTCTCTCTCTTTTTCCCTTTGCTCATTTGTTTTGTTTCTTAAATTCCACCTATAAGTGAAATCATATGGTATTTGTATTGCTCTGACTTTTTTCACTTAGCATTCTACTCTCTAGCTCCATGTTGTTGCAAACGGCAAGATCTCACTCTTTTTTATGGCTGAACAATATTCCATTGTATATATATATATACCACTTCTTTATCTATTCATCAATCAATGAATACTTGAGCTGCTTCCATATCTTGGCTATTGTAAATAATGCTGCAATAAACATAGGGATGCATGTATCCCTTTGAATTAGTGGGTTTTTTTTAATTCTTTGGGTAAATACCTAGTAATACAATTGCTAGATCGTCCAGTAATCCTATTTTTAACTTTCTGAAGCACCTCCATACTGTTTTTGACAATGCCTGAGCCAGTTTGCATTTCCACCAACAATGCACAAGTGTTCCTTTTTCTCCATATTTCTGTCAACACCTGTTGTTTCTGGTGTTATTTTAGCCATTCTGACAGGGTTGAGGTGATTTCTCATTGTAGTATTGATTTGCATTTCCCTGATGATGAGTGATGTTGAGCTTTTCATTTGTTGACCATCTGGATGTATTCTTTAGAGAAATGTCTGTTCATGTCTTCTCCCCATTTTTAATTGGAATACTTGGCTTTTGGGTGTTGATTTGTATAAATTCTTTATATATTTTAGATACTACCGTTTTATCAGGTATGTTATTTGCAAATATCTTCTCCCATTCAGTAGGTTGTCTTTTAGTTTTGTTGCTTAGTACCTTCGCTGTGCAAAAGCTTTTTATTTTGTTGTAGTCCCAATAGTTTATTTTTGCTTTTATTTCCCTGACTCAGGAGACATATCTAGAAAAATAGTATTATGGCCAATGTCAGAGAAATTACCACCTGTGTTCTCTCCTAGGATTTTTATGGTTTCAGGTCTCAAGTTTAGTTCTTTAATCCATTTTGAGTTTATTTTTATCTAGGCTGTAGGAAAGTGGTCCGTTTTCATTCTTTTGCATGTAGCTGTCCAGTTTTCCCAACACCATTTGTTGAAGACACTATCTTTTCCCCATTGGATATTCTTTCCTCTTTTGTCAAAAGATTAATTGACCATATAATTGTGAGTTTATTTCTGGGTTTTCTATTCTGTTCCATTGACCTGTGTGTCTATTTTATGCCAGTACCATACAACTTTGATTACTATAGCTTTGTAATATAACCTGGAAGTCTGGAATTGTGATACCTCCAGTTTTGTTTTTCTTTTTAAAGATTGCTCTGATAATTTGATGTTCTTTGTGGTTCCATACAAATTTTAGGATTGTTTGTTCTAGTTCTGTGAAAAATGCTGTTGATATTTTAATAAGGATTGCATTAAATGTGTATATTCCTGTGGGTAGTAGCGACATTTTAACAATATTTGTTCTTCCAATACATGAGTACGGAACAATTTTCAATTTCTTGATGTCATCTTCAATTTCTTTCATCAGTGTTTTATAGTTTTCAGAGTACAGGCCTTTCACCTGTTTGGTTAAGTTTATTCCTGGATATCTTATTATTTTTGGTGCAATTTCAATGGAACTGTTTTCTTAATTTCTCTTCCTGATGCTTCATTATTGGTGTATAGAAATGCAACAGATTTCTGTACATTGAAATTATATACTGTGAATTTACTGAATCCATTTATAAGTTCTAGCAGCTTTTTGGTAGACCCCTTGGGTTTTCTATATATAGTATCATGTCACCTGCAAATAGTGAAAGTTTTACTTCTTCCTTACTGATTTGGATGCCTTTTCTTTTTCTTTATTGTCTGAATGCTGTGGCTAGGACTTCCAGCACTATGTTGAATAAAGTGGTGACAGTAGACACCCTTGTCTTGTTCCTGACCTTAGAGAAAAGGCTCTTGGTTTTTCCCCCATTAAGGATGATGTTATCTGTGGGTTTTTAATATATGGCCTTTATTATAGTGAGGTATGTTCCCTCTAAACCTACTTTGTTGGGGTTTTTTAATGAATGGATGTTGTATTTGTCAAATGCTTTTTCTGTGTCTCCTGAAATGATCATATGGTTCTTATCTTTTTGCTTATTGATATGATGCATCATGTTGCTTAATTTGTGAATATTGAACCACCCTTGTAACCCAGGAATAAATCCCACTTGATCTTGGTGAATGATTTTTTTAATGTATTGTTGGATTTGGTTTGTTCTTATTTTGTTCAGGATTTTGCATTTATGTTCCTCACAGATATTGGCTTGTGGTTCTCTTTTTTTGTTGTGTCTTTATCTGCTTTTGGTATCCAGGTAATGCTGTCCTCATAGAATTTGGAAGTTTTCCTTCTTCTACCATTTGGAATAGTTTGAGAAGAATAGGTATTGACTCTTCTTTAAATGGTAGAATTTGCCTGTGAAGCCATCTGGTCCCAGACTATTGTTTGTTGGGAGTTTTTTGATTACTGATTCAATTTCCTTGCTGGCAATAAGTCTATTTAAATTTTCTATTACTCCTGTTTCAGTTTTATTGGGTTATATGTTTCTAGGAATCTATCCATTTCTTCTAGATTGTCCAATTTGTTGGCATATGGTTTTTCATAATATTCTGTTATAATTGTATTTCTGTGGTGTTTGTTGTTATTTCTTGGATCTTGTGATTTTATTTATTTGGGTCCTTTCAGTTTTTTTCTTGATAAGTCTGGCTTATCAATTATATTGATTTTTTCAAAGAATCAGCTCCTGGTTCCATTGATCTATTCCACTGTTTTTTTAGTTTCTAGATCATTGATTTCTACCCCAATCTTTATTATTTCCTTCCTTCTGCTGGTTTTAGGTTTTGCTTGTTCTTCTTTTTGCAGCTCCTTCAGGTGTAAGATTAGGTTGTTTATTGGAGATTTTTCTTGTTTCTTGAGGTTGGCCTATATTGCTATAAACTTTCCTCTTAGAACCACTTTTGCTGCATCCCAAAGGTTTTGAATCATTGTGCTTTCATTTTCATTTGTTTATATGTATTTTTTATTTCTTTTTTTTATTTCTTGGTTAACCCATCCATTGTGTAGCAGCAGCATGTTATTTAACCTCCATGCTTTTGTGGTCTTTCCAGAATTTTTAATTTCCAGAATTTTTAATTTATAGTTTCATAGGGTTGTGGTCATATGAGGTGCATGGTATAACTTTGATCTTTTTGAAATTGTTGAGGCTTGTTTTGTGGCCTAATATGTGATCTATTCTGGAGAATGTTCCATGTGCACTTGAAAAGAATATGTATTCTGGTGTTTTAGGATGGAATGTTCTGAACATATCTGTTAAATCCATCTAGTCCAGTGTGTCATTTTCCTTGTTGATTTTCTTTTTTGGACAATTTGTTCATCCATGTAAGTGAGGTGTTAAAGTCTCCTGTTATTATTTTATTATTATTGATTGGTTCCTTTATGTTTGTTATTAACTATTTTATGGATTTGGGTGCTCCCATGTTGGATGCATGAATATATACAATTGTTATATCTTCTTGTTGGATTGTCCCCTTTATTATTATACAGTGTCCTTCTTCGTCTCTTGTTACAGTCTTTGTTTTAAAGTCTATTTTGACTGATACATCTATCACTACTCTGGCTTTCTTTTGACATCCATTTGCTTGATGAATATTTCTCCATTCCTATTATTTTCTATTTGTAGGTGTCTTTAGGTCTAAAATGAGTCTCTTGTGGGCAGCATATAGATGGGTCTTTTTTTTTTAATTAACATAATGTATTATTTGTTTCAGGGGTACAGGTCTATGATTCATCAGTTTTACACAATTCACAGTGCTCACCATAGCACATATCCTGCCCAATGTCCATCACCCTGCCACCCCATCCCTTCCACCCCCTTCCACTCCAGCAACCCTCAGATAGGTCTTGTTTTTTATCCATTTTGTCACCATATGTCTTTTGATTGGGGCACTTAGTACATTTATATTCAAAGTAATTATTGATAGATATGTATTTATTACCATTTGATTACTGGTTTTGTGGTTGTTTCTGATTTTCTCTGATCTTTTCTTGTCTTTTTCTCTGTCATGGTTGACTGGTTTTCTTTAGTAATATGTTTGGATTTCTTCCTCCTTATTCTTTGCATATTTATTAGTGGTTTTTGATTTGTGGTTACCATTAGGATGGTGCATAACATCTTCTGCATATAGCAGTCTGGTTTAGTAGCCATAAGCTCCTTTATTTATTTATTTATTTATTTAAAATTTATTTTAATTTTTTCTGGGAAACTCTATCTCTCCTTCTATTCTGAATGATAGCCTTACTGGATAGAGTATTCTTGGCTGCAGATTTTTCCCATTTAGCATTTGAATATGTCATTCCCATTTGAATATATCATGGCACTCCTCTGACTTCGCAATTTGCTGCTGAAAAATCTGCCGATAATCTTATGGGGTTTCCTTTGTATGTAACTGTCTTGTCTTGCTGCTTCTAATATTTTTTTAACCACTTTTTTCTGTGATATTTTGCCATTTTTATTACAATTTGTCTTGGTGTAGATCTTTTGTTGATTTTGTTGGGAGTTCTCTGTGCCTCCTGGATCTGGATATCTGTTTGTTTCCCCAGATTAGGGGATTTCATCAAATAAATTTTCTGCCCCTTTTTCTCTCTCTTCTTCTTCCAGGACTCCTAGGATATGAATGTTATTGTTTGAAGGAGTCACTGAATTCCCTAAGTCTATACTTGTTTTACATAATTTTTTTTTCTCTCTTTTGTTCAGCTCAATTACTTTCCATTACTCTATCTTCTAGGTCATTAATTCATTACTCTGCTTCTTCCAGCCTGCTGTTCATTCCATCAAGCATGTTTCTCATTTTGTTTACTAAGCCCTTTATCTCTTCTATGTTATTCCTTATCTCTGTGTTAATGGTCTCATGGATATCCTCCACTCTTCTCTCAAGTCCAGTGAGTATCCTTATGATCATTGATTTAAATGCTCCATCAAATATGTGACTTATATCTGTTTCACTTAGACCTCTGGCCGTGGCCTTGTCGTGTCCTTTCATTTGGGACAAATTCCTCTGTCTTCTCATTTTATCTAAGTCTCTGTGCCTCTTTCTTTGTGTTAGGAAAGTCAGCTATTTCTCCTGTTCTTGAGGGTAATAGTTTTATGAAGAAGAAGTTCTGTAGTGCCCTGCAAAGTAGTGTCTCCTGGTCTCCAGGGCCTGGTGTTTCCCAGAGTGTCTCCAATGTGTGCTGTGTGGGCTCTGCTGATGTTACCTGGCTGCATTATCCTAGAGGTCAGTTGTCTGCAGAGGCTCCCTTTGCCAGTTGTGGGCAGTGTTTGGTCCCTGGTCTGAATTTGGTGCATTTTACCTACGTGTGCTCTGTTCTGCTTATGAAATAAGTGTTGTAACCCCACCCCTTGCCCCGGACCAAGATTCACAAAATTCCCTGCCTTTTCTCCAAGAGCAGCTCCAGTGCCTCTGAGATCTCCTAGAGTCAAGACTGCTGACTTTTAAAACTCCAGGCTTTAAGCCCTACTGTTTGCAAGATCTCACAAATTTTGGGCCCTCTTGCTTTCCACGCCAGTTGCTCTGGGAATCATCTTCCCCATGCATTCTTTGTGTTAGTCTGTCTCTCGCCTTTATCCATGACCATGGCTCCTTCCCCACCTCAGTGGCCTGATCCATTTCTCTCCCAAGCCACATATCCACACTCCCTACTCACTTTGATGTGGCCTCTTATCTACCTTTAGTTGTGAAGTTTGTTCTGCCAGTCTTCAGGTCGATTTCTGGTGTATTTAGGATGATATGATGATTACCTACTTGCATTTGTGGGATGAGACAAGCCTAGGGTCCTTGTACTTCACTGCCATCTTCCTTCCTACTCTGAATCATAGCTCTTCTGAAAGTTTAGAAAAAGCTAAATTCACATAAAGATGAGCAACAGAAATTTATCAAGTCAGATCTAGTACAAAGTTATTACAAGATGGAAAAAGAATAAAGAGCAAAATGATAACTAGATATAATAAAGGCATACCAGATAGAAGTCCAAATAATACCAGACAATAGTCAAAAAAATAGAAGTCCAAATAAAATAATATGTGATATCAAAAAGGCTATGTCATTAAAAATGATACAATATATGAAATTCAACAAAACCAATTTTTAAAAAACAAGAAATGAGTTGAAAGTAATAAAAAAAGAATTAGAACTTAAAGAAAAATGTTATTTCACAAATATATACAAAACTAAAAGGAAATTAAGAGTCAGTAAACACAGTAAATAATGCCTCAAGAAAAATAGAAGGTTAAAAATTTTTAAAAAGTAAAGAAAGCAATTAAAGGGATTCAAGAGAAAGCAAATATTGAAGACAGGGAAAAAAGATACAGTTTACAAACAATGAAAGTCCCAGAAAAATGAAAAACAAAACAAGAGAACAGAAAAAGAATATTAAAAGCTATAATTGAAGAAACCTTTCCTCAAATAAAATAAAAGATATAGATAAAACTATATATAAAAAGCATATACTATGTACCAACTCAGAAAAATTAATACCAGTAAATAGTATAGTAAAATTTGAGGATGTTAAAGAAAAAAAAAATCTTTGGGCAATGAGACAATAATAGCAAATGATATATAAGAGACATAAAATCATCATCAGACTTATTATATATATGTTTATATATTATATATTTTTATATACATTATATACATGTAGTTGAGAATAAACAAGAGTTATAAAAGAAAGACTAAAGTGTTTAATGGCTTTATGATCTGATAATGTGGATATAGACAAATAATGAAAAGCAGGATTGAGGATAACATATGGACAAAAATTTAAGAGTAATCATCAATTATAACTTTATCTACCTACCTATCTAACAATGAAAAACACAGTAGCAGTAAGCATCTCTGCACCCAGATTTTAGTCTTTGAATACTATTTCTTACTAAAAGAATTTAACCCTTCTTCGAAAAATCTGGCTGAATCCAAGTTTAAAGGAAAAAAAAATGCACAATGAAGCTGGAATATCTTCATACACCAGATAGCAAAGGGTGATATCAATAGACTCAGAAACAAACTTGAAGAGGCCACCACTGATGACAGATGGGAAAAATTGAGCTTTAATAATGATAAGAATAAGAATTGTAATAGGTTGGGGGCGCCTGGGTGGCTCAGTTGGTTGAGCGACTGCCTTCGGCTCAGGTCATGATCCTGGAGTCCCGGGATCGAGTCCCGCATCAGGCTCCCTGCTCGGCGGGGAGTCTGCTTCTCCCTCTGACCCTCCCCCCTCTCATGTGCTCTCTCTCTCTCTCATTCTCTCTCTCAAATAAATAAATAAAATCTTTAAAAAAAAATAATTGTAATAGGTTGAAATATATCAAATATACTTAAATCCATGAGTTTATAATGATTAAAAAACTAATTCATCTTTTATTTTTTTGAAGATGACAGGGAACAAATTTATTATTTTGCAAATTGAATAAATGATACAAACAAATCAAGCAGTTATCTTATATGAACTGTATAACTGATTAAACAAATAGCAGAAAAATAAAAGGATTTTTAAAATAAAATCATGGCTGTTAAGATGAAAATTAAGTTTCAGAATTAGAATACCAACAATTTCATAATCCCTAATAAATTAATGAATTTAGACATTGAATATCACTGGCTGCTAAAAACACACAAGAACAAAACCAAACCAAGGCATTATGTTGGAAGGACAGAGCCGTCTATATTTTACCAAAGGGATCAAACTTGAGTATGATGAAGTGTTCAGATAGAGCAGCCAATTTGAAGCAAATACAGAGATCAGAGGAATATATTGAACCACACTGTAAATATGCAATCAATAAAATCCAGACTGTGAGAAACTCTGTAAATAAAATGCCTTGAGTAGCTAAGGGATAAACTGTAAGGAAAAGAAATGGAGTTGGGGGAACATATAGCTTTAAAGAGAAAAAAACAGTATTAAGTTAAAAAAAAGTGCTACTTAAGGTGAAAGAATGGTCTGGAATATCTTGAAGTTACAGGACATCTATACAGTTATTAATTATAGTTCGACTTCTTTCCAAGGAACTCAGTAAACATTGTAACTTTCTTAAATTAGGAGGTAATTTTCTACCTGTAAAAGTTGTTGCTGATGGGGCGCCTGGGTGGCTCAGATGGTTAAGCGTCTGCCTTCAGCTCAGGTCATGATCCCAGGGTTCTGGGATCGAGTCCCGCAGCGGGCTCCCTGCTAGGAAGGGAGCCTGCTTCTCCCTCTGCCTCTGCCTCTCTCTCATGAATAAATAAATAAAACATTTAAAAAAAAAGTTGTTGCTGAAACATAACAGTGAAAAGTTTTAGGGAAATAAATGACCATACGATGTTTTTTAAAAATATATTATTTGAGAGAGAGTGCATGCGAATTGGAGGAGGGGCAGAGGGAGAGGAAGAGAATCTTAAGCAGACTCCCTGCTGAGCACAGAGCCCATTGCAGGGCTCCACCTCATAACCCATGAGATCATTGACCTGAGCCGAATTCATGAGTAGGACTCTCAACTGACTGAGCCACCCAGGCGCCCTCATATGCTGCTTTTAACTTCATTTGGTCCTCTTTCCCACCTCTGTAGTTGCAAATATTCTATTTTCTTTGATAGCTTGTCATCCCTCAGATCTGGGCCTGACACATCAACTCCTGAAACACTCTGTTCTGATCATCCTTTTGCACTTAAATACTTACTAGCTGAACAAATTTATATTCCTCAGGAAAAGAAATTGTGTTGTTCACTCTTAATCATACTATATAGAGCTGCCGATGTGAGAAGTGGTTGAAAGTCAGGGCTCATAACTGAATCAGCAGTGATTTGAAGGATCTATGTCAACCACCATTTGTTTTATCCATGGCATCTGAATATCCATGAATGTGTCTCAAAGGCTTCTCATGATTCCTTGTTTTTAGCAGCTCTTGAAATATTTCTCTTTGGTGTCCTCCTTCCCCTCCCCCGCACATACATAGAATCTGAAAAGGCAAGTACTCTGTATGCTGTGTAGCTTATTATTTAAAGTCATACCATCTCTAGATATCCTCTAATTCTGTGATAATTTGTTTAGTCATGTTTTTCCTATATGGTAGCATATGAGCATACAAAGGATTTTCCATTATTTGTTTATATGCTTGATGCCTGGTCTCCCCACACTTAGACATTATGGTTCATGAAGACATTAACTATATTTTCCTCTTCATTAAACCTAGTGCCTAGCATCCTACTTAAGACATAGAAGGTACTTAATATCTATTAAGTAAATGCCCAAGTGACTAAACAAATATAGCTTGCTAATATCCCCCTATAAGTGCATCATCCGAAGTAAATACATGATTCTAAATGGAATCTAACTACCACAGAGTACGTCATCATATACAGTCTCTTGATCTGGATATTCCATGGTGTTAATGTAGCCTGTGAATTATGGAACTGTCTTCCCCCTCCTTTCTAAATAGTATGTCACACAGTCAGCTCATACTTAATCTGTTGCCAGTCTAGTCTCATGTCATATAACTTGTACTTATCTCTTTCTTCCCCAACCAAATTTTACTACTGGCATTTTTAAAATAGTGCAATTTGCTTATAAGAGGAAATTTAACAGGGATAAATACATTTTCCAGTCCAAGAATCTAACTGTTGAGATCTTTCTGAATCTTCCAAAACATAAACTATCTTCCTCAGATTTATAGCAGCAATAAATCTGTCTTCATACAAGGCATCATTGAAGATGTGGCAGGATGAAGCCCCCTACAGAACACTGGAGACCCAAGTGTCCTTTTTTTCAGATTGATGTAGATCTAAAAATCAATGACATTTTGTATTCTTCCTCAGTATTGTTACTAATCCTACATTCTTTCTGTTTCCAACATAGCTTGATAAAAATCTGAGAAAAGTTGAATACTAGGCTGACCTCAGAGTGAGACCATTGTGAAAGAAAAAGAGCAAGTAGAGATGAGAGAATCATTGACTGAATAATCCATTAATATTATCAAAATGATAAGGATCATTTATATTATTTATTTTTCAAAAAGGTATTTTGACTTCCTGTGATCCTCTTTTATTTATGAGTCCTCACAAACCATCTTGTTAGCATTTTTTTTCTAGAAATTTGTAGAAATCAATTCTTTTTCTGGTTTCCAATTTCTGAAATGTATACTTTTTTTTTTTAGAAATTTGAGAAAATATTTGCAAACACCAACATTAACAATTTTATAAAATACGGCTTCATGGATTTCAGTACCCTATACAGTAAAAGGATAAATGTAGTTTATAACAAGCAAGTATTAGATGCTGAATTTGTCAAAGTACTGGAAAATTAGTCAGGATCGAATGATATCACATTTAACAGCTGATTTGTTTGAAAATGTTTTTGGATGTCTACCTATTGCTGGATATGATAGCACCTACAATTTCATTTTTACTCTTATTTTACATGCCTCAAGTTTAAAAAAAAGTTCTTGTATTAGCAAAATAGTCAATCTGTGGAAGATTGATGGGTGGAACAGACAGTTCCAAAAATGAAAATGCTTATATTGTCTCTGTAACACTTACAGAAAAAGTGGTTACAAATATCAGAAACGTTTTTCATCAAATCTGATAGCTCAGACTTTGGACTTTTTCATTTCTAACCATACAACAGTCACTTTGTAGATAGGTAAACCTTGAACATTTCTTAAAATCTTTCAGGGACTTCCCCCTCATTAGTGATAATGAGATAACACTTTATGTAGTGTAGTTTGGGAATGTTAAAAGAAGGTGGTAGATTTAAATCACCTGTGATAATACTTGACCTACAAAGAGAGCTCAATGTTCGCTTTTCATGGTGGCTCTGATAATGAGTAAGTGTTCAACTGTTCTTTATTTTGCATCTAACAATTCATCTGTTAATTGTAAATGAGCTATAATAGAATATAAAATCACAACGGGTATTTTTCTGTGTCTGTAACTGTAATCCTGCTGGAACAATTTTGGATCATCCAGTCTAATTCAACCCAGATTTGACAGAGGCAAAGAAAAATTAGATTAGGTGGGGCCTTATAAATTTCATAACAGTAGGAGGGCTGTTTTTAGAGTATGATTTCCTTCAGCCAAAAAAGCCCAGTTCTGAGGGAACAATGGGATATGTGCTAAGACTTGGCCCTAAAGACACCAAGCTTCATTAATTCAGCGCCTTGACCAAAAACATGTTAAAATAGGTTTTGTTACTTTTCCACAGAACTCAGAACAGTCTGTATCCATGCTTATGGGAAATGAAAAAGAGACCCAGATTCAAATGAGAAAACTAAAACGAAATATGGGAAGCGAAAGACCTGAACCAATTGTGGTTTATCTACATTTTATAATAAAGAGATTTAAAATCACTGAGATTTTTCTATCAGGACTTCACTGAAGTAGCTGAAAGAAACATTGTCATTAAAAATAAAACATATGGTGGCCACATTCAAAGGGAGAAAAACTACAGTTTCACCATTCCTTAAGAAAATGTGTCATTAGGCTTGATTTTGCCTCTTAATTCTGGATTATGGAGTAAAGAAGAAAAACCAGAGTATAATTTCTTTTATGAGTTATTTTGTTTTGAAATCATCTTTCCATTTTTAGGAAAAAAAATCAAGAAAAATGCCACATTATAAAATTGGAAGTCCTTTGAGAATTTTCTGAGAAATCTCTATAATTCTATACAATCCTATTCCAAAGAATACTTACAAACTGTTTTCCCTTAGATGACAGCTTAGCCTAGCTATGATCAGAGTAAGTGGCTTTGATTCCCAGCTATATGACTTCCGAACTGTGTGATTGTGGATAAATTACTTAATCTCTCCAAGGCTTAACGTTATCTGCAGAAAGGTGAAAACAATTGTAATAGTGAAGGATAAAAAGATAAGGAATGTAAAGTACTTAGCACGGGTCTGATATATGTCCTCTCAATAATAAAAATATTAAACTTATATGTTATATATACATTATTTGGAACCAGACTGCCTAGTTCTAAATCCTGACTTTGCAACTTACTAGCCAAAGAATCTTAAACAAGTGACAATCATTTTGTGACTTGGTTTCTCGGCTACTAAAAAGGCAATAATAACAGGCCCTCCCTCTTAGAGTTGTTATAAGGATTAAATATGTTAGGGTATGAAAAACGTTCATGTATAAAGCCCTGGCATTTAATAAGTACCACATAGGAGTTAGCAAGTACTATTGATTTTGTTTTCATTAGGAATATTACTCTTTGAGATTTTCATCTTTTCCTACCAAATCATAGTGATGGTACAGAGTGGGACAAAAGTTGAACAGGTATTATTATACACCTAAAAATAAATGAATATTTTTTGATTTTCTCTTCTAGAAAGAGTTCACCTTTTCTTGCATCCAGGGCTCTGCCATGATATCCCTGCCATCTAAAGACTATATTTTCACCTCCTCTCCTTCCTTTGCTCTCTGAACTTGTCCTTCAGCCTCCATGTCACATTTTACTCTAGAAAGCCTTCCCTCCACCTTCTCCCAGCATGCACCCTGCTGTGGTCCTGGAGTGCAAGCGCTGTATTGTACTCCCCATATCACAACATTGCTCCGCTGTCCATGGCCTGATTAATTACCCTTGTTTCTTACAAAATGATAACCACTTTGCAGGAGAGGTCCCTATTTATTTTACTTCTCATTATAGATCCTCTGTGGCATAATACATGGCCATAAGATATTGCCTTGGGTATTCATTAAATTAACAGAGGAATCTGAACAGGCCAGTGTGTAACATTTGCATGGCTTGGGACAAAGATACAAATTAATGACTATCTCAATATCACTTTATTTTTTTTATTACTATCTGCACTTTATTTTTTTGTATAGTTTTTTTATTAACATATAATGTATTATTTATTTCAGGGGTACAGGTCTGTGATTCATCAGACTTACACAATACATAGCACTCACCACAACACATATGCTCCCCAGTGTCCATCATCCAGCCACCCCATTCCTCTTACCCCCCTCCCCTCCAGCAACCCTCTGTTTGTTTCCTGAGATTAAGAGTCTCTTATGGTTTGTCTCCCTCTCTGGTTTTGTCTTGTTTCATTTTTTCCTCTCTTCCCCTATGATCCTCTGCCTTGTTTCTTAAATGCCACATACCAGTGAGATCATATGATAATTGTCGTTCTCTGATTGACTCAATATCACTTTAAAAGCAATAACAGAAATATCTACTTTCTTACTTTGATATGCTTAAGGTTATTGTTTTTATAGAACTAAAATTTAGGAAAATATGAAAAATTAATATATTATCACAAGTATGTAAATATTTTATTGATGTTCTGGAGGTATCTGGAAGAAAAGCAAAAAGCAGTGGAAATATATACAAAGTCCTATATTTTTATTGCAGTAAAATCAGTGTGTTGCTATAAACAACTTCATATAATGTGTGTACAATTATAGATATCTAAAAAATGAAAGTAAAATGGAACTGTATCTAAGATGTTGACAATCCGAATATATATTCACTAAAAGTAAAACTTAGCTATAAAAACAGAAAATTTAATTTTATGCTTTTCAAAAACAACTTTTCTGAAATTCTAAAAAAAAAATTAAAAGGCTAAATACAGAAATTAATAGCAAATTTTAAACTAAACAAAGCTGAAATTCTGATTTTAATTTTAAATTAGTTACTATATTAGTTACTATATATTTTATATTATAATTATAAATATGTAACACTTATGTATTATGTATATCTACGTATCCATGAAATACATATTGGACCTTTGGGATATACAAACGATTGACATTTTGATATGCAAGAATATATTCTATCCATGCTATCTCAGATCAGAATTTGACCAGTTAACTTGTCTCTGCTCTTATTTAAGCACTGCACAGTCAAGTCTTCCCTGAAATCAAAAGCAGTGTTCACCTCAGACATCAGAGGCATGACAACTACAGTCTTTACAGAATTCAGATGCGGTTGTCTTTCATTTGAATGACATAGGGGCAGAGGAGTGAAGAAATATTTCTCTAGGGCCTCAGTGGGGTCGGTCATGACAGCAGATGTTTAGGGTTTCTGGATTGTGTTTCAATGTGCTGAGTACTGGACCCCAAGTCACAGAAGCATCCATGAGTTCTTTAATAAATGTACTTACTTTTTTTTTCTGTTAGTGATACGTTGGGAGCTCCAAAGAAAAGGACACAAGGAAAAGACCCTCTTGGCCAGATCTCAGGATGTACTGAGCGGGAGTCATCTTGTATACTGTAAATAGGTCATCGATAGCCTGACTGCTTAACCCCAAGTGAAACAAAACATGGCTCCCTGAAGATGGAAACTGAGACTTTTCATCATCTTAAATCAAGCAAGTAGCAAAGTGCCTGGTACCAGATCTCAATGCAAATTTAACAAACAAATGAATGAATAATTGAATGGACAAGTTAATGCCACCGTGGTAGGCTCCTTCTAACTTCTGTAAAAACTTAAGAAAAGATAGACTGGCTTAGCATTCTTTTGGGACTTTAATACTCTAGTATATCCTTCCTTACCTCCCCTTACTTTCCACCCCAATTGTTATAATGCACTTCGTGGACATTCAAGAGTGAGAATTTGAGTTTTCCATCTATCTTTACTCATTATAGACAGGAAAATAATTCTTCCTTGATTTGGACTAGTATAGCATTCATATTCTATTTATATCCTATGAACATTAAAGCATTCACCTTGAATAAAAAACATTCACTTTGGTCTATATGTATTATATAGCATGAAAATCTGTGTATTAAAATTTTTTTTGTTTCCTCCATATTTACCGCTGAAACATATACAAGATTACTAGATGGCTTGCAATCTTAATCTCTTTTAAAATGAATCCTGGTACTACTGCATTATCTGACAAAACCATATTTCAGGAATTTTTCTGAAATACCAGAAACTCTGTAGGTATGTCCATGTGACATATACACACATGCACACACATAATCCTGTAAGATGAAGAAGCATCAGTGATGTTCATCATGAAAAGCTTTTGTATGTATGTTTGTGTATGACCTATATTAACAAAACGTCTCCAAGAGAACTAAGTGAAACCAGACAATTGTGGGTTTTTATTTTCTCTTTCTAGAACAGTTTCTCTTATAACATATTCAAAGAGTATAGCTGTCAAATGTCTTTTTGCAAGTTCACCTAACGTATTGTTTCCACATGTGTTAAACTTACAGCTCACTGCTGACTTGGACACAAGAGGGTATCCAGTTGCCAAAGCTTTCATTGAAAGGCAATTTTATTCTGTTTCACTGTGGAGATATTTGGGGAACATTCTGATTCAAGAAATTCTGAAAGGTTTCCTCATACAAACAATAGCTTAACTTTATAGAAACTTTCCGTTAATTATACCTAGATGTTTCATATATGTGCCTGTGGTGGGATTTTCGGGCATATTCTTAATCTTTGTGGAGTTTCCACATCTTTGAGTGTGGTCCCACGCAGCAAAACTAAGCCAACAAGCAGCAGCAAAGTCCATTAATGTGCTGCCTGCTCAGCACAAATATTTTTCTTTTTTAGATCATCATCTCTGATATTTTATATCTGATGACCCAGAGGCAAGGATAGGTTTTAAGTGAAAAAATAGTCCAGGTGTACACACACACAAACACACACACACACACACACACATGATTATGATATCCTACTTGTCATTAAAAAAAAAATCACACACACATTGGTCTATAGTTACTATGGCCAAAAGCTGTTGTGTATATTCAAATAGTATTCTCCCACTCTTCCTCAGTCCCTCCCTCCCTCTTTTCCCCTCTCCTTCCCCATCTCTTCTTTAACTCAACAAATAATTGAGTGCTGAGTATGTGCTAGGTGTTATTTCAGGTTTTCAGTGGCAGAGTTAGAATACTACATAAGATAAATAGGGCCCCTGACATCAGGGACTTTGTATTTGAAAGGCAAGAAAGCTTGCCTAGTCACAAGTAAGCAAGTTGATAGGTTGGATAAAGTTAGAGAATGATTGGTCTCAGGAAGAAGATAAAAGACAATGGAGGGACAGAAAATTATTTGGGGAACCAGGGAAGTGGGACAGAAAGGGAAACCTGTTTGAAGTGACAAGACAGGGATGTGCTGCTTCAGGTCTAAACCTGATTGAGGTCTTCCTCTATTGATTTAGTACTTCCCTGACCTGTATCTTTGATTTCTGGGCTGGAGATCTATTATATTTTGCTGCCAAGCCTCCCACTTTCCCTCCTCCTGGGAACATCAGCCATTGTACTGACAACAATTCCTTCACCAACTCTTAACTGTTCCCAGAGGGTTCCAAGTCATAGTGCCAGCCTGACCCTATAGCGGTACATGTGGCAGGCTTAGTCAATTATATTTCACCATCCTCTAGTCATAGCTAGTGGCCCATTGATGGACAGGTGGGTACCGTCTGGTCAGACAAGGTCTTTCTCTAAGATTGTACATGCTGATGCTGACTGAGAGAATTTCTCTTATTTTTATGGGATGTGAAACAATATTGTTTGGATCCCTAGACTCAGCCCCAACCTCAGATGTCACAGTTTGAGTTAGTATTTAAATTTTCTTCCTAAAGTTATTTGATATGGGTCATTGTCACTTGCAACCAGAAAAGTCCTGACTGTATATGCACACTCTGCTGATTTATTTCCATTATATAAATATACCCAAGCTTCTCTTGTTAAAAACAAGACAAATTACATTTTCCAATACCATGTCCTCATCCAGATACCATGTCTCATTCTTTTTCTCTTGTCCTCTGTCTTCTTTTTCACTAACTCCTTATTAAGTTGTATGCCCTCAATCTATTTCCTTACTTTCCATTAACCAGTCGTATTTCAGTCTGCCTCTGTTTCCACCACACAACTCTGAATTTGTTTTTAGCAAAATCACTACAATAACCTTGTTGCAAAATCCAATAGATACTGTTCAGATATTGCTCTGTATCGCCTAAAATAAAGAGATTTTCTGCCATGCTGGTTAAACCATCATTCTGACTTGGTTTTCTACCTACCTCTCTGATGATTCTTCCTCTCTTGATTACTATTCACCTTTAGTACCTGTGTCTCTCTTAAATGTTGTTGTTCCCCCATTGGTGCTCTCTTTGGAACCCTTCTCTTGATGTTCTTTCTCTAGACCATCGTAGGCCTTCTCTGGGTTTTAATTGCCACATATTCCCAACAATTCCCAAGTCAATATTTCCTGCCCAAACCTGACTTCAAAGATCCAGACACATACATAAAGTAGCCCTTTAGACACTAACTATAGTTTAATAGAACCCTCACATTCAATATTTGCCAAACATAGATCATATTCTTCATGAAGCTCAGTCCACCCCCTGTGTTCCCCAGCTCAGTAAAAAGCACCAGATGCTACCCTGTGTTCCAAGCCAGATACTGGAATCTATGAGGCAGTTAAACCTGTAGGGCTATCCTGAGCCTGAAATGAATTATGTAATACACTGGCCTGAAACGCTCAACAAAGAGTAGGTACAAAAGAATGAAAGATATGAAGAGAATCAAACCCATTTTAAGGAACTGTGATATATACAAGACATAAATGAGTCATAAACCAGGTACATAGACACAGGACCACATTAACTCATTTATTCAGTCTTCTATTAAAAGAAAAAAAAAACTCTTCTCCACTTCCTCAGCACAAAACCCATACTGCTTCTTAACATAGGCTGCAGGAATGCCTGAAAAATCCCTGCTCATCCTTCACTGGCATGTTAAGCTTTATCTTCTCTTGGGGACCTCTGGGCATTGCTTGCTGCCTCCTGAGGGCTCCCCCACTTCCTGTGCATTCCTCTGTATGAACATTTATCACATTGTGTAGCTATTATTTGTTTACGAGCCTCTCTCCACTATAGGCTTTGAACTTCTTAAGTTTGAGGGCCCTGTCTTAACCATGATGTCTCTAAGTTTGATGTGATGCGAAGTTCTCTGCGAAACATGCACATTTTAAATGGCCTATAAAATCCTCCCTCCCCTAATTACAAACTTGTGAACCGGGAGGCATTCCCAGAAAAGCAAAATGACTACAACGTTCAATGCATTTTCCCCTTTGTGTTTCACAGACATGTAGCAAAGCAACATCAGCTTACCTTCCTCCAGTAACAATAAATATATGTAAATTTGGTGAATTTAACAATTAGGTTTTCATATTGAATACCTGCAAATTTGTACTGAGGATTGGCCCCACCATCAACTCAGACTGAGAAAATTTGTTATGAGGAACATTTGCTTATCTCAGCTGTCTTTGATTTACTCTGTAGCTTGACTCCCAAGTGGAACCTTTTGATTTGAGTTCATTTCATGACTAATGCTATAAGATGCTGATTGCTTGAATTAAAGTCTCTTTGCTTCTCAAGCTATTCACATGCAATCACTAACAAAAGAACAAAACAATGTCAGCCTTCCAAGATCTAAAGCGCTCCATGTAGTGTTCCCAGGTTGGCTACAATACGAAAGAACTGAGAGTGGTAGTAGGAAGGTGTCTGGCCTCTTGATCTTCCTTGAAGGGTATTTTCTAGGTCTTGGTTCAGATTTTTGAAACTCTTTCATTAAATTATCACAATATGAGAATAAATGGATTCAGCCTACCTATTGCTCAATGGCCACCAAAGTCTTCATGAAAACACGGGTATTACTTTCCTATAGCTTCCATAAAAAAACAAAAAAGCAAAAAAACAAACCACAATTTCATGTCTGAAAAACAACACAAACTTATTACCTTATAGTTCTGGAGGTCAGAAGCCCAACAAGTCCTCACTGGGCTAAAATTAAGATGTCTGAGGGGTTGAATTCCTTACTGGAGGCTCTATGCGAGAATACATTTTCTTGCTTTTTCCAGTTTCTAGAGCCCACTTTTCTTATCTCATGGCTCTTTCCTTCACCGTCAACACTAGCAATGTTGAGCCAAATTGCTTACACTTCCATCTCTCTGGTTCTCTCTCTATCCATCTTTCTCTCTCTTTTTTTTTTAAGATTTTATTTATTTATTTGACAGAGAGACAGAGAGAGAGCACAAGTAAGCAGAGCGGCAGGCAGAGGCAGAGGGAGAGGGAGAAGCAGACTCCCTGCTAAGCGGGGAGCCTGACGTGGGGCTCGATCCCAGGACCCTGACCCATGACCTCAGGTCATGAGCCGAAGGCAGATGCTTAACTGGCTGAGCTGCCCAGGCTCCCCTCTAGTCCATCTTTCATTTATAAGGACACTTGTGATTACCTTGAGCCCAGCTGGATAGTCTCCCCATATCAACATCAGCTGATTAGCAATCTGAATTCCATCTGTAACATTAGTCTCCTTTGCCATGTAACCTTACAGGTTCTGGGGATTAGAATATGGACATTTTGAGGGGCCATTATTTGGCCTACCACAATTTGTAAGAAAAATCTTGATTGACAGTTGCCAGGGAAAATACAGGATGCCCCAATATATTTGAATTTCAATTAAACAATAAAATTTTTTTAGTCTAAGTATGACCTATGCATTTTTAGTAAATTTTAAATATTTCATGGGACATAGTTATATTTTTTTTAAAAAATCATTATTTATATGAAATTCAAATTTAACTGGGTGTTTTTTATTTTTATTTGTTAAATCTGGCAACTCTACCAGGGATAGAAGTAAGTAATCCTGATTTCTGATCTAGAAACAAAAGCATCACTGAAACTCATTACAGTGTTGTATTTAAAAGTGAAATTTATGACTCTAACCCTATGGGAATTGTTAAGTAAAATGTAAAATATCTTTTTGATGGAATAAATGTGCCAATTAAAATGTTATCTTATTAATTCTCTAACAGAGAAGTCATGTGACAGTGTTATGAAAAAAAGCAGGATACAATATTGCATACAAATTATAACAACATAAACAGAATAGTTTAGGACCATGAAGATACTGGAGGCAAATACTCCAAAACATCAAGAGTGGTTTCACTTTCTTGGTAGGAATAAGGGTGATTGTTTTAAATTTTCTTTGTACTTTTTTTCTCCTTCCTTAATTTATTTCATGTATTGCTTTCATTATATAAAGATATAATAATATGTGATGTGAGCAGATAATGGTAAAGTGTATCCTGCATCTCTAAGAAGTATTATTTTTATGATAGAGATCGTTAGGCTACATTGGAGCAATACCAGGATACTTAGTATATATGAAATTTGTTTACCATTTATGAGTGGAAAATATTACATATTAGTGTATTGTGGCCATTCTGCAAATTTTTTTTACACTCCATTCTGTCCAAAAGTAAACATCAAAATATAGTCTGTTTCTTTTAAATTAAATTCATTCAAACGTCTGTTGGCTTAATAACACTTGAGAAAACATATCTCATTGGGGGCATTTAAAACTGATACAATCATGCAGATAACAGCATCAGGAATCATTGTCACACAACTTCAATGCCTTTGTTAATTAGCAACATTTGTGAGAACCTGGTCATTTCCAGCAACTTGCTCTTTTGATTAATGTCTTGAAAGTAAAGCCAGCTGTTAATTATGTTAACAACCAATTCCTTGGGAATCATCATAATCCATTTTAATGGACTGACAATTATTATTAATCAAACCCAGAGACCTGAAGAAGTGTTACAAATTTGAAAATTCAGCTTTGCTGAGCATCAGGGGATAAGACATGTGTGCAAGCAAAGAATGACAGAAAATTTATTCTTTCTTTTTTTTTTTAATGAAGAAAGCAGTGCTTTTTTCTAATTATGTGAGTAGTCCTTTGATTGTAGTATTCAGCTAAGCCTCCTTTCGTGATGCAAAACAGCAAGCTACAGGGTGGAAAAAATAATTCAGAATTAGTTGTTTGGCATACTGCAGAAAGAAAAAGGATGTTAGACAGAATTCAGCAAAAAACAGAAAAATAAACAGAACCTGATACTGTGGCCATAAGTTCAGAAGAAAGGTCAATGGAAGTAGTAATAAGCTAGAAAAGAGGACCAAGGAGAACTCAGAGTTTTCCTTCCTGCCCTCATCCTCTATCATTTGTTACTTCTAGTCATTTGTTTTGGTAAGTGGATCAAGAGATTTATGACTTTCAAACCATTGACAGCATAGATAATGTCACATACATTAATTCCTGGTTCTGGAGCCACAGGCTTTATTGATGGTAAATATTTAGTACATTTGAAAAAGACTCAAGTAAAAGAGTATTAATGCATTCTATTTTGCATTTCTGGTTAACAAATCTATATGAATAGCATTCATTCATTCATTCATCCAGTGCTAATTATCTAGCTTCTACTCGGTGAAAGACTCTGCTGTAGGTCCTACAGATATTCAGATGAGCAAGAGAGATAAGGCCTTGCCCTCAAGGAGCTCACTGTGTGTTGAGAGGAAAGCAAACATGTAATTAAGTGAATAAATATATAATTCAAATAACTGTAATTTGCTAATAAGAAGTGTAGAGAAAATTAACAAGGATGATGTGATAGAGGTTCAGTAATAGGGAGGGCATGTTAACTTAATGGTATAAACAAGAGATGATTCCTTTAGAATGTGATATTTGTACATAAACCTGAATGACTGGAGTCAGCTAGGCAAAGATTTGGGGGAACAGCGTTCTGGGCAAAGGGTGCTAGCACAAAGTTTCTAATGTAGTAAGGGGCTTGGTGTGCGTAAGGAACCAAAACACCTGTGAGCTTGGAGCATAATGAACATTGAGGTGGAAAGTTGTAAAATTTGAGCTGTAGACTGGCAACGCCCAGATCTTAGAGGGAGTGCATGACCAAAGGAAGGCTCTATTCTGATTGCATTGGAAAGCAATTGGCAGAGTGTTTAGCAGGTCAGAGACATGATCTGAAGTTAGTCTGTTCCTAAGAGCAAAGGTTTTTCATGTGAATAATGGCAGAGACAATTGATGATATAAACACAGGAGTAGATTCTAAAATCAAATTCTATGTTTTTCGTATCTTTCCAACAAAACACAGTTAACATTTAACAAAAAAGAGTTTGGCTTTGAATTGATAGGCATTAATTTATTGAATACTCTTTTCTTTGTGAAGCTGATTGATTATTCCAAAATTTCTGCTCAATTATAAATACCCCATTATATATCATAATAATGATCCATCCTAACTAGTTTGTGTCTGAAGCTGGAAGAAAGCTTTCTGGTTATATATTCAGGGTTCTCAGCACAGACAGGGCATTGGAATATGGCAAAGACAAGGGCCCCCATATATTAGGCAGGAACTATACCCACTACAGGCTGGATCTTCATTGACCACTGCCTCCTTGATGTGTTTGGTTTCCAACCTTACGCTCTATCTTTGTATCACTTGCTTAAGATTCAAAGGTCTTTGGTAAACATCTGGACAGCCTGTTAGAAAGAGTTCCAGTGGGAAAGTTTGAGGACTTACCCAGGGGGTTAAAAAAAAAAAAGTGATAAATTCCTATGAATTCCTTAAACGAACAAATGAAGAGATTGATATCGGAATCATAAAAGAACTTGCTCTAGATACCTGAGCTAATTGGGACAGAAATATAACTAGAATCCAGGTCCTTCATCTTTTATATCATTTACTTTCCACTGCACTGCAGGGCACATCTTACTGTGTTTTTATGGAAATCCAGGCTTATCCACACAGGCTAGACCTTCTTCCAGGAACTTTGTACTTCCTTGCTAATGTTTAAATGAATAAAATGGCTAAAAATCCCAGAGAAATTCTGAAAACAAGATTGAACACAATTAAGAAACGATGTGCTCTTATTCTTGACAGATAGTTATTTTTCTTCCCTGGCAGGACAAAGTTCTGCCTCGATTGATATTTCAATAATATGTAAGTATTGGATCAAGTTTTACTCCAATACTGCCGGTCATAACTGTGACGTAGGTAAGAGTTAGATTAACTTCTTGCTTTTGCAGGAAAAATGTACTGACTGGGATACAGGAGTCCTGGCTGCTCATTCCAGGCAAGTTCTAGAAAGCTCTCTGATCTAGAGGAAAATACTGGTTTGCACTAAGTTCTCAATTAACCCTTTGTAAAATGAGATGGTTGTAGGGAAAGCTTTCTAACATCCCTCTTTATTTCTATAATTCTATGAGGTTGCATAATTGGAAAAAGTCATGGATTGTGAAGCTAGTCTTAACTGAGGCACTAACTAGCTGTGTGACTTGGTGCACATCTCCTTCCCTCCTCTGAGTTCCAGCCTTTTTATCCTTACACAAAAAGGACTATGACTTGCAATTTTCCTTATGGATTAAAAATTCAATTTAATGATGCAAAGAAGATAAGGCTTTTTGAATTATGTTGTTTTCCTGTTCAGAAGATGACTTTGTGCTGTATCTGTCTTCCCAGGCCCCTTGCCCATTAAATGTGCATGTTTATAGGGTGAGCAGCTGGGTTTTGTAGCACACACTATGATATAAGAAAAGATATCATAGACAGGACAATGTACAGTTTTTAAGAGATGTATGTATATTTTTTTTCTATGTTTGGAAAAAATTAACCTGAAAAGAATTTGAACCTCTAATTATTCACATGATATTTTAACTAGTTGATAATTTCTGAATATAGATAGGGCTTAAGTGGGTCCTAATGCATTTCTTGTTGTATAGCATTATCAAAAGATAAAAAGGCGTATGGGGCCTTTTCTACACATAATAATAATAAATGTTTTCTTATGTATTTTAGACTATAAAAAAACATAAAATATAACTCAGTTCTAATTCTGTCACCATAGGCATATTGAGTTCCTATCATATTGGGGTACTACTCTCTTGTATTTTTATATTTGTTTATAATTTGGACTATAATATAAATGCTTGGTATCATGTTTAATTTTAAAATGTAATTATTTTTGATATGGCAATATGGTTTTTAATATCTTAGAGATCTTTCTTGGCAGTAAATAAAAATTAACCCTTATCATTGAATTTTTTTCTATTTTATTGATTCTTAATTATTTAATTGTTTTATATTTCTAATTTTCCTATTATTTTATACTTTAGCTTTGCCATGTTGTATTATATATAATTCATTCATGCGTTAAACTCTTACTAAGTGCTTTCTATGTGTCTGGCAGAGTGTTAGGTTCTGGGAAACCCAATAATAAATAGCACATGGTCCCTGTCTTTGAGGAATTTACATTTTAGCTAGGGAAAAGTCATGCAAAAAATGTAAGAGGTATCACTGTAAAAAATAAATAGATAAATAAAGACCTAGAATAACAAAACAAAGGGAACTTAAATCTATCTAGTCATGATTGAGGAAAGAAATGAAGTAAAGTTGGAACTGCATCAGAAATAAGGAATGAAAATTTATCAGACCAAAATGTGTGGAAAGAGCCTATATATGCAAGTACATAATGAAAAGCTCACCATGATAGGGGACATGTCTATAGTTTCCCAGACCAGCTCAAACAATGATGAGTGACTGGTAATGAGTTAATAAAATAAGCTAGGGCCAACCAGAAAGCTGTATGTACTATGGGAATGGATTTTGAAAAATATCTAATAACAACACTAATGACAAAGATAATATTTACTTAATATTTGCTCTGGGCTAAGTACCATGTTAACCACTCAATATGATGTGGTGTTCCCTACTATTACTGTATTCATCTTAGAAAGAAGTAAACTAAGTCACAAATAGAATAAGTAACTCAATTGCACAGAAGTGATGGTGAAGCGATAACTCAGTGGTATGGGACTCTACAGGCAGTGTTCTCACCGACTTCTGAGCCAGAGCCCCACAATGCCGCCCTGTAGGCTATGACAAGCTTCTCTGTAGACATCAAAGAATTAGAAGGATAGAAGTGAAAAACCATGCTCTACAAAGAACTCTCTATTGGGAAGGAAATATTTGTTTCTTCCTCTGGCAATCTCGCTTGCTTCCTATATTGTGGCATCCTTGAATTACAATAAAGAGAACTCCTTTGATTTATATTTAGATGAATTTGCTTCCCAGCACACATCTCGAGAAAGTTCCCTGCAATTGTTTAAAGCTTTGTTTTTTGACCACAGGCCAAGAAAAATGCTTTTCTCACCAACTTCCCTCATTTATCATTTTTGTATTAGGGCCTCAAGCAAATAAACTTATTCTTCTATGATATTAACTTACTTATAGTAATGATAATATTTATGTAGTAGCTTCACCCATGAATACCATTATGTTCAACTAATATTGATCATGAGCTGAATGTCATAATTTCAGGACCAAGGTTATGCCTTTCATGTGGACCTTGACTGATAAATAAAGGGGCCACTGGAAAGTCCATTAGCATTTAGCAGCATGGCTTCAGTGGTAGATTTGCAGGAAAAAGGGACTCTGGATAAATGTTTTGGAACTTTTGACCGATCTGTTTATGAGACCAAGGTATGTGAGTAAAGCTTTATAAATTTCCCTAAATTTAACCTCAACTCGGAGTCTTCTTACTCTTCCGCTAACTGCTTTAACCAACTGGATTTTTTCAAAAGCAATTGGAGTATTTTTCCACTTTGTGAACCTATAGTTTATTGCAGATATAGAGATGTGAATAATTTAGAAAATGCCTATGAGAAGGTAATGGAAGTGATTAAAAGTTTGGAAAGTAGGTCATAAAGGAAAACCAGGGAAGCCAGGAAGAAGTAAAGAAGAAAGGGTACTTAATAAATTTTTATGTTCTGGAAGAGATGGTATACAGATGGAGACAGTGAATGTTTCCTCTTTTCTCATTTAGACCAAAAGAAAAGAAGTTGTGCTAAAGCTGAAATATGAGGAATTAAGGTCTGACTTAAATATATATATAGAATATATATATTATAGAATCTTCTCTGCAGTTTTTTTTTAAATATGGTAGTTTATTCAATTTAATTAATACAACACAAATAATGACTCGAGCACAAGTACTATGTAGAGATAAATAAGTCATCTAGCAGTTTGGGTGGATGGGGGACCATAAAGAATAAGTGAATTAATGCTAAAAGAGAGATAAGTAGAAGGAAGAATGGCAGTGCTGCTATATCTAGTATATAATTAGAAATCGGAGATGAGAATCAGGGGCTATAGATAAATATGTAGAAGTCATCAGGGTATAAGTGATATTTTGAGAAAACAAAAGTGAGTGAAATCTTGAAAGAATTTTCAACAAAAACTGAGTCTTCGTTTTGATAAATTTAATCATATGACCAGATTCTAGATTTTCTGTTTTGTGATTATAGAACGAAGTTTTCTCCTAGCGAACCCACATATACAACCATTGCAGATGTGTATTTTATTTTAAATGTATTCTTTCCTTGTGTGTGTGTGTGTGTGTGTGTGTGTGTGTGTGTGCTATAATAGGTTTTAAGAGATAAAGAAAAAATAATGCTGACAATTCTAAGTAGGATTTATACAAATGTTTACATTGGAGAGCCAGACAGCATATGTTGAGATTATTCTAAAGTTGAGCCGATGTAACAGGTGAAATGGTGATAAAGCATTTGACTCAATGCCTTCTCTTCCAAGAGCTGATAATCTACTTGGGAGAGAAACAAACATAAGAAATGGTGAAAGTAGACTATTTTAACACATGGCACCAGAATTCATAGAGGGGTTTCTTTACTTAAATAGTCTAAAAAAAAGAGACATCTACCTTTCAAATATGAGGGAAGGATTTTATAACAATAGAATATTTGAGATCTTCTGTAGGAGACATGAGGAGAACTTTGCTTTTGTTTCTGATGCGAAAATGCGGGTGGTGACTGAAAATAGATGTTCAAAAAAAAAAAAAGGAATAGAAAGTAGAAATCTTAATGATCCATCATCTATTATCTTAATAAAGAGAAAAAGCCAAGAAATGTGATGGTCTTTTTTAATAGTGTGATGCTTAAATTAACTTAAAATAGTTTCTCTTGATAAACCCCCCTCTGTCTTCTAAGTAGACAAAATAAGTATACTCAGTGTCACCTTTAACCACTGGTAGTAACAAGGCTAGGTGTGATGGTTCATTTTATGTATTAACTTGACTGGGCCAAAGGATACCCAGATAGTTGGTAAAACATTATTTCTAGGCATGTCTGTGAGGTTTCCAGAAGGGATTAGCATTTGAATCAGTGGACTAAGTAAAGAAGTTCTGCCCTCCCCATGTCAGGCATCATCCAAACCACTGAGGGACCAAACAGAACAAAAAACTTGGAGGAAGGGTGCATTTTTGTTCTTTCTTCTTGAGCTGGGATGATGATCTTCTCCTGCCTTCTGACATCAGAGCTCCTGGTCTCAGGCCTTCAGATTCTGGCTATCAACTTCCCATGTTCTCAGGTCTTTGGTCTCAAACTCAATTATACCAACTGGCTTTCCTTGTTCTCCAGCTTGCATAACCACATGAGTTGATTCCTAAAATGGTCTCTTTCCTCTCTCTCTCTCTATCTTTCTATTCTATTCTATTCTATTCTATTCTATTCTATTCTATTCTTCTATTCTATTCTATTCCCTCTATTTCTCTGAAGAACCCTGGCTAATACACTAGGTGATTCAGATTAAACACCTGTTCATGATAGCAAAAAGTGACAGGCAAGAGTTTTCTTTGCTCAAAAGTATCAAGAAGTTAACAAGGAAAAAAGGATGATGGGGACAGGAGTTAGGAGAATATAGTCCTGTGCTTGCTCTAGGAGCACATGTTAGTTGCAAGGAACTGCTGAGAACCCAAGAGGTCCTGAGATCCTCATAAACCAGGGGATCTAAAATGTGGAGTTCAAGGCTGCCCATAGGAAGGGGCATGAGAAAATCTACACACATTAGGACAGGACCCTGAAAGGCTACATTTTTAAAGAAAGGGTGAACTGGAAATAGAAACTTCTGGCATGGCTGAAAACATCTCAATGCATATTAACCCCTAAAATTAGACCTATGTCATATGGAGTCACCAGCACCTCCAGACACCTTGAAGAAGCAAGTTTGCATCCGACCTGATGAAATATAATATTATTCTAAGTCTCAAATTATCTTTACAATTTGTTCACATACATTGTCTAGTAGTCAATAAAAAATCATCAGACATGCAAGAAAAAAAGACAGTATAAACACTAGAAAAACACTCAAAAGGACTTAAGATAGTAGAGTTATCTGGAATAATTTTAAAGTAGCTTAGGATGTTTAAGGTGATAAATGATAAGATTGAAAATTTTGGCATAGAACTAGAAATTATTTTTTTAAAAAATGAAAGAACCAAATAGAAATCCTAGAACTGAAAAATACAATATTAGAAATTAAAAACTCAATAGATTTGCTTAACAGAGGACTTGACATAGAAGAAGTGAGAATAAAGTAGACAATAGGTCAGAGGAAAAATTTAAAAAGGACAGAGAAATGCAAAAGAGAAAATAAAAGACATAGTGAATACAGTGAGAAGAAATAACATGAGTAATTGGGGTACCAAAGTAGAGGAGAGAAAAAAAAAGGAGAGAGAGAGACAGAGAATATGTTAAGGAATAATAACAGAAAAAATTTACCAACTTTTAAAGACATCAAATCACTGCATCAAAATGGGGCTTCTGATTCTAGATATAATATAAATACATTCCACCATACTCATCTCACAAACTACAACAACAAAACAGAACCATAGAGCCAAATTTTCTAAAACAACTGACAAAACACTTTGAAAGTTGCAGAAAAGGAAGACTGTCCAGGAGTCTCAGGATTTGAGGAACAATACAATGGTATTTCCTTTCTGCATCTTCAAAGACTATGGACAGCACCCAGTCTTTCTTCACAACTGTGCAATAAGGAGGTAATGCACATTCCCTCCTCCCCAACAGTAGAGCTGGGGGAGGAGTTCAGAAGGGAGGGAGTTGCAGAAAGAAATTTGCAAAATCTGTGTATGAATTCCTGAGCGGACCTCTAAGTGGCTCATGCATGAAACTGACAAGAAACAACAGAGCAAGAGTTGAGAACTGAGCAGGGATCTGAAATACAAGGGAGGATTCAGGTTAGCCTCTGGGAAACACACAAATGCAGCAGAGCAAAATAGCACTGCAAAGGCTTTGAAAACAAATTGACATTTTAATTACAGTTCACAAAAATGTGCATTTTTTTGTGGACTAAACAGGTTGACTGCCTGCTAAATAGATTTTAGGAGCTGGGGTCTCATAACATAATACACATAATTTATAGGATAAAATCCCAAATTACGCATCATAGCAAGAACCTCTATGACCTCAGTCTCAATGAGAAAAGGCAGTAGAAGATTGCTAACACTGAGATGGCACAAATGTTGGAATTGTCTGACAAGGATTTTAAAACAATATATGGACTGAATGTTTGTGTCTCCCCCTACCCCAAATTCATACCGTGGTCCCTAAGCCCCAATGTGATGATATTTTGAGATAAGGGCCTTTGGAAGGTAATTAGAATTAGATGAGGTCATGAGGGCAGGGATTAGTGCCCTTGTAAGAGAAGATACCAGAGAACTTGCTTAAGCTCTCTCTCTCTTTCTCTTTCCTCTCTCTCATTTCCCATCATGTGAAGACACAGTAAGAAAGCAGCCATCTGCTAGCCCAGAAGAGAACTCTCACCAGAACCTGACCATGACGGCAGCCTATTTTGGACTTCTAGCATCCAAAACTATAAGAAAATAAATTTCTGTTATGTAAACCACTCAGTCTGTGGTATTTTTTTAATAGAAGCTTGTAACAGACTAGAAAAGCAACTTTCGTAAAAGTGCTCCAGCAAACAATTGCAAATCATCTTGAAAACAAATGAAGAAAATAGAAGTCCTTGGTAAAGAAACAAAAGATATAACATAGAACCAAAAGAAAGTTTTGAACTGAAAAATATGGTAATGACAAGCGCAACAACAAAACATCACTGGATGGGCTTAATAAAAGAATGGAGATGACTGGAGAAATTATCAGTGAACTAGAAGACATATCTAAATGAATTGTCCAATCTGAAAGCAAAGAGAAAGTAAACTGAAAAAAAATTGGATAGAACTTCAAACCACAGATATCTCAGGAAAAATAACAAACATGGCATTCATGTGAGCAGAGTCCCAGAAGAAAAGAAGAAAACATAAGTCTGGAAAAATATGTGATATATTGGCATAAGTGTAGGTATGTAGAATGATAAAATAGTATAGATTCCAGAAATAGACAGTACATAAAAGTCAATTGAGTTTTGTCAAAAGTATTAAAGTAATTTAATGGATAAAGGAAAATCTTTTCCATAAACGGGGTTGACACTAGACATCCATATTTAGAAAAAATAATAATCTTAAAACTTTACCACATATATATAAAAGTTAATTTGAAATGGAACATGGACATAAACACAAAATCTATAACTATAAAAGTTCTAAAAGAAAACATCAAAGGAAATCTTTGTGACCATGTGGCAAACAACTTTTTTTAGACATAGTTCCAAAAGAAACAAACATAAGGAAAACATTAATAAATTATATCTAATAAAACATTTTTTAAAATGCTGCTTTTTAAAAGACACTGTGAAGAAAAAAAAAAAAAGGACAAGCCCATAAGTGACATATTAGGATAAAATATTTGCAAAATATATTTGTAACAAGAGACTTTATCCAGATTATACAAACAATTCATAGTAAGAAAACAACCCAGTTTTTAAAAATGGCCAAAAATTTGAACAGTCCACTAAAGAAAATACACAAACAGCTAATAAGCACATGAAAAATTTCTCAACAACATTAGTTATTGGGGAAATGGAAATTAAAACCACAGGAACTATCAACATACTCACTAGACAGATAAAAAGCTAAAAACTAAAAAGACTGGCAATAGCAACTTTTGGTAAAGATATGGAACAACTGAAATTAGTACACATTGCAAGGGGTATAAAATGTGAAAACCACTTTGCAGTATCGAACTACTTTGAGTGTTTCTTATAAATGTAAATAAATAATTTCTGAAAGATAGAATTCTACTCCTAGATATCTACCAATAGAAACGAGAATATATGTACAAATAAATATTTGTACAAGAATGCCCATAGAAGCTTTACACATAATAACTCCAAATTGGAAACAACCAAGGTGTTTATCAGTAGGTAATAGATAAACAAACTGTGCTATTCATTCAACCAAATAACTATT
The DNA here is from genome assembly GCF_054177405.1 of Leptonychotes weddellii. NCBI lineage: Eukaryota > Metazoa > Chordata > Mammalia > Carnivora > Phocidae > Leptonychotes > Leptonychotes weddellii. The sequence goes on along the minus strand of NC_138370.1, from coordinate 164,929,032 downwards.
CAACAAGAGAGAAAATAACATGCAAAAATCTCAAAAACTCTATGATGAGTGAATGCAGACATATGCAAAAACATGTGCATACTGTGTTTCTCCATACAATTCTAGAACAGGAAAAATTAATCTCTAGTGACAGAGAGCAGATATTCATTTGCCTCATCTGGAATGAAATTGTGGAAATAGGTTTAAAGGAGAACAAAGGAAATTTTTGGGGTGATGAAATACTGTATATTTTGACTATGGTGATGGATACAATATTCTATACATTTTTCAAAATTTACCAACTTCTATGCTTAAATGAATGTATTTTTTTTTAAAGACTTTATTTATTTATTTGAGAGAGAGAGAATGAGAGACAGAGAGCATGAGAGGGAGGAGGGTCAGAGGGAGAAGCAGACTCCCTGCCGAGCAGGGAGCCCGATGCGGGACTCGATCCAGGGACTCCGGGATCATGACCTGAGCCGAAGGCAGTCGCCTAACCAACTGAGCCACCCAGGCGCCCTAAATGAATGTATTTTATTGATATATATTATACCTCACTAAATTTATGTATATATTATGCATATGTATACACCCAATTTGATACATATAGTGTATATGTATGTGTATTTACTTATGTGTTTATAGTATATGTGTGTGTGAATATATATTTTTTCATAGAAAAAAAAAAGGAGAGTGAAAACTTTATCAGTGTTCCTTAAAGAAAGATTTTTATAGGAATATAATTCTTCTAGAAAGTCCACTACTATAATATAGCATGCAAAGTAAGAAAATTAAAAATAAATTCAAGATGGATTAAAGACCTAAATTGAGACCTAAAACCATAAAAATCCTACAAGAGAACACAGGTAGTAACCTCTATGACCTTGGCCGTAGCAACATTTTTCTAGATATCTCCTGAGGCAAGGGAAGTAAAAGCAAAAACTCTTAGGATACATACAAATAAAAAGCTTCTGCACTGTGAAGGAAACAATCAACAAAACAAAAAGGCATCCTATGGAATGGGAAAAGATATTTGCAAATGACACACCTGATAAAGGGTTAGGATCCAAAATATATAAAGAACTTAGACAACTCAACACCCAAAAACCAAATAATCCAATTAAAAAGGGGCAAAAGACATGAAAAGACATTTCTTCAGTGAAGACATCCAGTTCGTGTGGCCAACGAACAGATTGAAAAGATGTTTATTGTCACTTACCATCAGGGAAATGCATATCAATGCTACAATGAGATATCACCTCACACCTGTCAGAATGGCTAAAATCAACAACACAAGCAGCAACAGGTGTTGGCGAGGATGTGGAGAAAAAGGAACCAGCATGCACTGTTGGTGGGAATGTAACCTGGTGCAGGCACTGTGGAAAACAGTATGGAGGTTCTTCAAAAAGTTAAAAATAGAACTACCCTATGACCCAGCAATCACACTGCTGTGTATTTACCCCAAAACTACAAAAACACTAATTCAAAGGGATACACGTACTCCTGTTTATTGCAGCATTATTTACAATAGCCAAATTATGGAAGCAGCCCAAGTGTCTGTCCATTGATAGATGAATGGATAAGGAAGATGTGATATATATACAATGTGATAGATACATATATACACACACACACACAAGGGCATGCTATCATTATATATATATATGTGATGTGATATATATATATGATATATATATGTGATGTGATACACACACACACACACACAATGACATACTATAGTATTCAGCCATAAACATAATGAGATTTTGCCATTTGCAACAACATGGATGGACCTGGAGAGGATAATGCTAAGCAAAATAAGTCAGAGAATGACAAATACCATATGATTCCACTCATGTGGAATTTAAGAAACAAGACAAATGAGCAAAGGTGGGTGGGGAGAGAGAGAAAGAGAGAGAGAGAGACAGACAGACCAAGAAACAGACTCTTAACTATAAAGAACAAACTATAGTTACCAGAGAGGAGGTGGGGGGATGGGTGAAATAGGTGATGGGGATCAAGGAGTGCACTTGTGATGAGCACCAGGTGATGTATGGAAATGTTGAATCTCTATACTATACACCTGAAACTAATATTACACTGTATGTTAACTGGAATTAACATAAAAACTTAAAAAAAAGAAGAAACTGAAAACAGAAAAGAAAATTAATGCCCACAGAATTAGATACCTTGAAAATCAGAAAAATAATGACTGCAACAGAGAACAAACTGAGGTTGCCACAGGGAAGGGGGTAAAGGGATGGGCAAAATGGGTGGAGGAGAGTGGGACATAGAGGTTTCCAGTTATGGCATAATTAAGTCATGGGAATAAGAGGTATAGCATGAGGAATATAATCAATGATTCTGTAATAGCATTTTATGGTGATAGATAGTGGCTACAGTTAAGGTGAGCGTAGTATGTAGAAATGTTGAATCGGTATATTGTATACCTAAAACTGATGCAATGTTGTGCGTCAACCATAGTCAAATAAAAAGTTTTAAAAGATTCATTATATTACCATCAGTTATACATTCAGTGACCTTCATAATTATTTATCTTAAAATTAAATTAACTAATTAAATGCAGCAAAGAATGTATTGTTTAGAGGCACTTATAGTAGTAATTGATGGAATAAATACTGATTTTCTAAGGCAAGCAAGGTTCTCAATGTGACAATTTTGTAAAGCTGAATTATTTTAACAAGCTCTTAAAATTCAAATATATTTTTATGTGTTATAAACACATATGGAAATGATATATTTCATTTTCTTCAGCAGCCAGAAAGATGGTTATCAATGTTAATTTCCTTTGTTAAGAAAATTCGGAATGATCTCTTGGATTAGCTTTCATAAAATTGTTGCTTCACTATTAACATGGTTGTGATATTCTTTAACAGGCACATTTCTACATCTTAAATGGCTATTAAATATAGAAAAAAGGGAACCTCAAATTTGATGTAAATGATATTTGATAAGTGTGTCCTTTAGTGACAATTAATTATTTTAGTCCTTGATAATATTCCCAGGTCTCTAGAAAAAGATGGGGGAAAGCCAATTTCCTTTAAAAAAAAAAGAAAAACCTGTGTTTGGGTTAATGTTCCTTTCTAAATGAAATTGTGTTGCTTATTTCACAATCTCAAAAGTTTACAATTTTTAAAACAAGTAACTTGCGTTTCAAAGATAATTTGAGATTTCCAGGTCATTGAAAAACTGTTTCCTTTTGTATAAATGTAGTAAACACTTTAAGAAGATAAAGAAAAAATGCAAAACACCTAAACAAAATTAGGCACTTTTTTGTTTTTAGCTAGCTGGCATATACTCCTCAACTCTACTTCAAACAGATTTATTAACAAAATTTGAAGGGCTTAATAATTTTCAAAGAAAAATATTGCCTCTGGAAGTCAAGGGCCTTTTGTGTCGTGAGCCAAACCTGTCTTCTGTGTTCCAAATACCTCTCAACTTTCTGGTGGGAATTTTGCAACATGCCGTTTTTATAAAGGTTAAGAATTATTGGATCAAATGTGGATGTAATTCCTAATTTTAAAATATAATTAACAATACATACTTGAAAATCTTTATTTTATTTCCCTAGGACTATTTGTTCCTCATGTGAACAGGTCTAAATTTTGTGCAACTCTGCAGAGAGCACTTTCTATGCCGGCCAGCAATCCTGCCTGGTAGCATATCCATTGAGTCTATCCAGGGTTGTGTGTTTAGGGAATACAAATCAGAATTCTTTGTTTTTCCTTTCTCCCACTGACTCAGGAAATAACATACAAAAGGTAAAAAATGAGTAATTTTGCCCTTCTTGAACCCACACTTTCTCCTCACCTCACTCCAGCCCCATCACAAATATCACAAATCTTAGTGTATGTTGAATATCTTGGCCTTTTTCTAATTAAAGGCGGCTGCCCAATTCCCCAGGCAGTGCAAAAACCCTTCAGGTCCTAAAAAGAAGTGACTTTCAAATCGAAAAGCTAGTAAATAAGTCAGTTTGAAGCCCAAAAGCAATTATCATTACAGGGAAGTATTTTGTTAAAAGTCTATCTTGAGTTGGCTAGTTTGGGTTTTCTAGTAATTGGAAGGCAGACAGACAGCAATTTCGATCCCAAACATTCATACAAAGACAATTTCTCCACATTATAATGACACTTAGGTAAAGATATTTATGCTAGAGTTGCCTAAACAGCAACAGTGTTTGTCACTCTCAAAAACTCTGTGGGAAAGAGATGATTTTATCTTAAACTGCATTTATATAATTCTAATTATACCCATATTACTGGAAATTTTAACTGGTTATATAATACAATTCAATTCAGGATCTGAATCTTTATTTGATGCAAATCACAGCACTTAACTTCAGAAAGGAGATGATTATCAAGGTGGTTAAAGTACAAGTAATTTAAAATTTGCAAGGAAGGAGACGAAATCCCATTACACAAAGCATAGGAGAAATTTTGTAAACAAAGGGCAAAGGGCCGTGGAGATGCAAGGAAAAAAAAAACTGTAGCCTCTGGTCCTGGGAAAAGGGTGAGGTAATGAAGGAAGATTTCATGGAGAAAGTGACATGTAAGAAAGTCTTGCAAGACAACTTTATTTCCACAGGCAAAGATGGAGCAAGAGGGCTTTCTAGAAAAAGGAATGGTTAAAAGCCTGGAGATGGAAAAGCGTGGTGGTGTGTTATGGAAGCAGAAGCCATAAGGTTTCAATAAAGGGGAGAACATGAATAAGGTAAAAGCAGGCAATGTGTCTTCACTGCAATCTGCAACAAATATGTGAAATTTCCCATTTTGAAGACATGGACAGCCAATATATTATATTTTGCAGGGAGTAATATGATAAGGGCCATTTGGGGATAAATAAATATATCGACATGGAGAATAGAATGTTGGAACTGGAGACACCAAATGGAGAGTTGTGACTCACCAGAGGTGGCTGAAGCAAGAGAACTAAAGGAAATGCAGGTTGCATTCAGTCAGGCGCCCTTGGCATAAAGAAAGGGAGCAAATGAGAAAGGTGTAGAATGAACAATTTACAAAATGCTCGAAAAGGGTGAAAGAAAGGGAAGGGTGTCATTATGAGTCAAGGTTTAAGACCTAAAGATTTGGCAAGATGATTGGATAGAAACAAACTTGGGGAATTCAGTTGGAGATATATTTAAATGAAGTGGCAGTGAGGATAAATGAACAAGAATTCTTCTCACTACCATAGCATGAGCCATCACTGCTATAAAGACAAGACACTAAAATTACATTCATTCATTCAGAAAGCACTTATTCTCATTGTGTGTCAACTATATTTCAGTAAAAAAGCACCTCTTCTAAAAGAGAAAATAATTGAAAATTCTGTATGCATTTTTATATGTACTTCACATGATAAAAATAATAGCTAATATTTATTTAGGATTTTTTTATATGCCAGGGCCATTCTCATTTACGTAGTCATTTAATCCTCATATCTCCACCTGATAGAAGATCAGGTTTAGCATGGCTGGGACACTTAGCCAAGGATACACAGCTAGTATATATCACAAGCTTGGCTGAAATCAGTACCTATTTGTTTCCAAAAAAGATGCTTTTCGTCTGTGTTATGCTATCTAAATTGCTATTGGAATCCAAGGAGTTGCAGTGGGTAAAATGATAACAAGAAGGTATCTTAGAAGACACTGAATATGTAACTGAATCTCGAAGAATTATGGAGGCAGTTGGATGTAAGGCAGATCAGGAGAGAGTGCCAGGGGAGGAAGGGCTTTCTAGAGAGTGAAAGCAGCCTATGCAAAGGCCTGGAGGTAAGAAACAAGGCATGTATAGGGACCTGCAACACATCACAAGTTTATTATTCTGTCCTAAGATATCTCTGGAGAAGTGAGCACTGTTAGTCACCCTGCCATTACTCTTTGAAAATGATATCAGAAAGTTATTAGGGAAGGAAAAATAAAATAAGATGAAAATTGGGAGGGAGGCAAACCATAAGAGACCCTGAACTCTAGGAAACAAACTGAGGGTTGCTGGAGGGGAGGTGGGTAGGGGGGTTGGGATAATTGGGTGATGGGCATTAAGAAGAGCACTTGCTGTAATGAGCACTGGGTGTTATAGGCAGCTGCTGAATCACTAAATTCTACCTCTGAAGCTAATAAAAAATAAAAATTCCTTGTTCAAGAAAAAAAAACTTATTAAATTAGATCTCAATTAAGCAGAGGCCTCAATTAGATTGTGTCTCACAAAATATTATTTTTCAATAAGAAAAAGAAGAATGACAAGTGTTCAACCCTCTTTCAGGCAGTCAGTTGGGCTAGAGCACAACTGAACCTCAATCTCTCATCTGTTAGGTAAGGTTTGGCAAGAACGACTCTGAGGTCTAATAACTAGAAGAAAACAAACTCCATTACTCTGATTTACTGTTTCTATTAAAGAGCATCCATGACAGGAACTATTTGAAGTGAGATATGGAGGTTTTGACCTCCTCTTTTATCAGAGTTATTTTGGAGTGAGGATGGTAATCAAAGGTTTGTGGTCTGTGATACTGTGTGGTTAAGACAAGCAACAGGAGGTACATTTAAAACTATTGATCCTGCTGCATACTGTCAGGGTTGGGATCCTGATTTTTATGAACTGTGTGACCTCTGGCAAGTGTAATTGTCATAGCTTGCTGTGTAACAAGCTATCCCAAATTTGGAAGCTTAAAAATAACAAATATTTATCACACACAATCTATAAAGGTCAGCAATACAGGAGAGGCTTAGTTAGCTAGATTTGGTTTAGGATCTCTAATGATTTGGAGTCATCTGAACACGCCCAAGAATCCAAGTTGACTTCTGTGGCTATTGGCAGGAGGTTTTAATTCCTCACTATATAGGTCACTTCATAGAGCTGCTCACAGGTTTGGTAATTGGCTTTCCCTAGAACAAGTGATCAGAGAGATAGAGACAGACAGAAAGAGACCAAGGCACAGTGTTTTTATAATTTAGTCTTAAGAGGGGCATCCCATCACAACTATTCATTAGAAATGAATCACTAATAGCAGAAAGAGAAATTAAGAAAATGATCCCATTTAAATTGCACCAAAAATAATATCATATCTAGGAATAAACTTAACCAAACAGGTGAAAGATCTATACTCTGAAAACTATAAAACATCAATGAAAGAAATTGAAGATGACATAAAGAAATGGAAAGATGTTCCATGCCCATGTATTAGAACAAATATTGTTAAAATGTCTTTACTACTCCAAGCAATATACACATTTAATGCAACCCTATCAATATATCAACAGCATGGGGCACCTGGATGGCTCAGTTGGTTAAGCATCTGTCTTTGGCTGGGGTCATGATCCCAGCATCCTGGGATTGAGCCCCACATCTGGCTCCCTGCTCAGTGAGGAGCCTGCTTCTCCCTCTCCCTCTGTCTGCCGCTCACCCTGCTTGTGCACTCTCCTTGAGAAAAAAAAATCAAAAGCATTTTTCACAGAATTAGAACAAACAATCCTAAAATTTGTATGGAACCACAAAAGACATCAAATAACTAGAGCAATCATTAAAAAGAAAAACAAAACTGGAGGTATCACAATTCCAGACTTCCAAGTTATATTACAAAGCTATAGTAATAAAAATGGTATAGTACTGACATAAAATAGACACATAGATCAATGCAACAGAATAGAAAATCCAGAAATAAACTCACAATTATATGATCAATTAATCTTCAACAACAAGAAAGAATATCCAATGGGGAAAAGACAGTCTCTTCAACAAATGGTGTTGGGAAAACTGGACAGCTACATACAAAAGAATAAAAATGGACTACTTTCTTACACCCTAGATAAAAATAAACTCAAAATGGTTTAAAGACCTAAATGTGAGACCTGAAACCATAAAAATCCTAGAAGAGAGCATAGGCAGTAGTTTCTCTGACACTGGCTTTAGCAACATTTTTCTAGATAATGTCTCCCGAGGCAAGGAAAATAAAAACAAAAATAAACTATTAGGACTTCATAAAAATAAGAAGCTCCTTCACAGTGAACAAAAATAAAAGACATCCTACTGAATGGGAGAAGATATTTGCAAATGATATGCCTGCTAAAGGGTTAACATTCCAAATATTTAAAGAACTTCTACAACTCAACACCCCCCAAATAATCTAATTAAAAATGGACAGAAGACATGAACAGCTATTTCCTCAAAGAAGATATCCAGATGGCCAACAGATGCATAAAAAGATGTTCAATATCACTTACCTTTAGGGAAATGCAAATCAAAACTACAATGAGATATCACCTCACACCTGTCAGAATGGCTAAAATCAACAACACAAGCAGCAACAGGTGTTGGTGAGGATGTGGAGAAAAAGGAACCCGTATGCACTGTTGGTGGGAATGTAACCTGGTGCAGGCACTGTGGAGAACAGTATGGAGGTTCTTCAAAAAGTTAAAAATAGAACTACCCTCCTATCCAGCAATCGTGCGGCTGGGTATTTACCCAAAGAATTAAAAAAACACTAATTCAAAGGGATACATGCACCTCTATGTTTACAGCAGCATTATTTATAATAGACAAATTATGGAAGCAGCCTAAGTATCTGTCCATTGATAGATGAATGGATAAAGATGTGGTATATATTCACAATGGAATATTATTCAGCCATAGAAAAGAATGAAATATTGCATTTACAATGACATGGATGGAGTTAGTATAATGCTAAGTGAAATAAGTCAGTCAGAGAAAGACAAATACCACATGATTTCACTCATATGTGGAATTTAAGAAACAACACAAAGGAGCAAAGGAAAGGAAAAGAGAGAGAGAGGGGCAAACCAAGAAACAGACTCTTGATTAGAGAACAAACTGATGGTTACCAGAGGAGAGGTTGGTGTGTGTGTGGGGGGGGGTGAAATAGGTGATAGGGATTAAAGAGTACACTTACCATGATGAGCACTGAGTAATGTATAGAATTGTTGAGTCATTATATTGTACACCTAAAACTAGTATAACACTGCATGTTAGCTATACTGGAACTAAAATAAAAACTTATTAAAAAAAAAAAAAAGAAATGAATCACTAAGTCCAGACCAAACTCAAGGGGACAGGGATTAACCTTCACTTTTTGGGATAGGAGTATCAAAGAATCTATGGACCTACTTTTAAACTGTCACAGAAAGTTACCTAATTTCTTAGTGTGAGTTTCCCCTTCTGTAAAATAGAGACACCAATAATATCTACTAAACAGGTTTCATGTTAGCCAGAGAACAGAACCAATAGGATGTGTGCGTGTATGTGTGTGTGTGTCTGTGACTGTGTGTAAGTAGAAAGAAAGAGGAAGAGATTTATTTATTGTAAGTAATTGACTCACACAATTATGGAGGCCAATAAGTCACAGGACTTATAGATGGCAAGCTGGAAACTCACAAGAGCCAATGTGTATTCCAGTCTGAATTTGAGGGCCTGAGAGAGTCACTCATATAAGTTCTAGTATGAAAGCCATCAGGCTCAAGACCTAAGAAGAGCCAGTGTTTCAGTCTGAGTCTGAAGGCTAGAAAAGACCAATGACCCAACTCAAACACTGAAACAGAAGGGCCCCCCCCCCTTAATCCATCTTTTTGTTCCATTTAGGTCTTCAACTAATTGGATGAGAACACCCCACCCCCACCACCGCCACCACTAGAGAGGCAAACTGCTTTACTCAGTGTGCCAGTTCAAATGTTAATCTCATCCAGGCACAACCTGACAAACACACCTAGAATAATGTTTGACCAAATGTCTGGGCACTTTGTGGCCCATTCTAGTTGACACAAAACTTACCATCCCAGGATTGTGACATAAATTTAGTTCATTGATAGTTGAAGAATGCTTAGAACAATGCATAATGAGCATTTGTTACTCTCATTTTCAGATGAGACTAATTTCTATAGAAGTAAAGTGACTTGGTGGTTAGCAACACATAAACTATTAAATCTTAATTTTTCTTTCTATTACTGTTCTTCTTTTCCATGACTTTATAGGCAATCAGGGAACTCTAATTCCCTTGCCCTATAAGCAAAGTAGCATTTGCATTCATTGATGGTGATATAAGATGTTGACTATATTTATACTTTTCTGAATTAATCATTACCTTCTCCAGGTGATTTCCTTGGAAATAAAAGGGAGTTCATTAAAATGTACTGATAGGGGCAGCTGGGTAGCTCAGTTGGTTAAGTATCTGCCTTTGGCTCAGGTTATGATCTCAGGGTCCTGGGATGGAGCCCCACTTGGGAGCTCCCCCTGCTTGTGCTCTCTCTATCTCTCTCTCTGTCAAATAAATACATAAAGTCTTAAAAAATGTATTAATAAATTGCCAATATATGAGTCTAACATCCAAGGAGGGAAACGTATTAGGTCAGGTTCACCATAGTGTGTGACAGCTTCATTGGGTTGTGCTCTCCTTTATAAAAGCACTGAGAATTTCAGAGAGGGAAAGCAGTTATATGATATAAGGATATAAAGAAAGAGGGAGCTGGACACAGCAAGCCTTCAACTTTCCCCAAATTAACTCTCTATCAGAGTGTTTGGAGAAATGAGAAAACACTGTAAACCAAAGGAACACTTGAAGCTCAGCTCCTGTGTTCTTACCGCTGGTCTGTAGGCTTCCTCTCAGTGAGGTTTGTGTGGGACCCATTAACTGAACATGAAGAATCCACCCCAGCAGCTTCGCATTGCACAGCTGTTTCTGAATGCCTTGGTTCTGGTCTCTGAAGAAAACATAACCTAGGGAATATTCCTTCAAATACATAAGATCTCCATAAATTCCAAAGTGCAGGTCCCTCTCACTTTTGGCAGGCAGCAAGATGTTTCAGCTCTTAAGCTAGAATTGCCTCTTCAGGGTCACCAGGTTATTATGGAATTGCAGTAAAACAAAGACAGGCTTCCCGTGGAGAGTTTTCAATAAAGTCTTCTTTGTACACGAGGAAAATGCATCAACATATTAGCCCCCATTGTCTTCTCAGGCTCTTAGTTGAAGGGAAAAGGACAATAAAAAATAGAGGGGAAAAAAGGAAACAGATCTTTGAGTAGCAAATGGATGAAGTTATGCTCCAGGTCTTGAGAGCAATGTCAGGATATGCTTTTTAATTTTTTAAAAATGTATCATGTCATTTGAATAAGGCAGGGCCACGTGGAAAACAGAAAGCTATGAACAAATTTGTTGATCAATAAAAGATGAAACAATGTGAAGTTATCATTTGCATAAATTAGACTCCTTAAGTTTCCTTCTCTTCTCAGATCCAAATTTTTCTACACCTGAAGAGATTTGGACAATCTGCTGGCCTGGATAGTACTAACTTTGGCAGGCATGCCGGTTTAGATGGGGAAAGAGAAGATGGTCCACATTCATGGTCCTCTACTTTGATGGGTTATATCAGAATCACGTGGAGGGCTTGTTAAAACAGACTGTGGAATGCTACCCTCAGAGTTTCTAATTCATTAGATCTAACTGGGGCCCAGCAATTTGCATTTCTACTAAGTTCCCGGGTGACGCTGATCCAGGACTACACTCCCAGAACCACTTCTGTAAGGAAAGAAATAATGGTCTGAAAGTTCAAAAATGGGTTTTGTTTGTTTTGTTTTCTAATACCAAGATATACTAGTTTGGATACTTCACACCTTGAAAACTACTTATGTATAATAAACTATACAAATCTACCATGTATGCATATACAGTCTTTCACAATTAAAAAATTTTCCATGTATATTATCAAATTTGCTTCTCCAAGAAGCTTAATGATATGGAAAGGGCAGTAACTATGATAATGACACAGTCAATAAATGAGAAAATGTGACACTTATGTGGCCTAAGAGTAAACACCTTGAAGTCAGTGATCATATCTTATTTATATTAGTATCCTTAAAACTTAGCAATGTGAACAAAGCATTTACAAGTCAAGAAGTCTTTCATTAGTCAGTCACGTTTGCACATAACTCCTAAGTAATGGAACCAGAGATCAGAGTCCTGTGACTCCAAGTGCGGTGTTCTTTCTAATTTTCCATAATACTGTCCTGTCAGAGTTTCTCTGCTCCTAATCCCCCTTCTATTTGTACAACGTGTAATAGATCAAGAGCAGCAGTGAATAAGCCACAAACACTAACCTACTTGAGTGGCAACAATGGCATCTTCACCTCTTCCTTCATAGGAAGATGCCTGACACACAGTAGGTACACCACTCATGTTTTGGGGGTTGAATTGCATGTTTCTCTTCCCTACCAGCTTTACAAAATCATGACTGTATGTGTCTGCCATCACAGAATCTCTGGCAGGCCTCAAGCTTGGGGAATAAGTTTCAGGGAAACCACAAGCCGTGGAAGAGAGCCACCTGGGGTTTGGTCCATATGGTTCTGGCTTCTTCCTTGTGGGAGGGAAGCAGCCTCTTTAAACCAAAAAGCTTAGGAGGGGTGCCTGCCAATTCTGCTAACTGGCAGCTCCACTCTGCAACCCTTGAGCTTGCTCTGCTATGTTTCCAAGTCCTCAAATGTGTTCAAATCAAGGGAATGCTGCTGAATTGAAATGGATTTCCCCATCACTGCAAGGAAACAAGGAAAGCCTTAATTTTGACTTCTAAGCAGAGTCCCAGAGGGAGTATGCCTAATTAGACCAAGGATCAAACTCCTTCATGCCCTGCCAGAGAGGCTCACTGAGTTTCTATGGGCCGGTGGTCATAGAATCTGTTTTCTGCTCACCGTGGCCTGGCTTCCCAGAAAAAAAAACAAAGCAAAACACAAACAAAACAAAAAAACGTAATGCATGTTATCTTATCCAAATAATTTATAATGTTGGAAGATGTTTCCTATATCAGTAATAGTCTAAACTCTGTGTTTCTGGTATTTTCACAGAAAGTAACAGCTCTCATAAATGTCCCATTAATCATAGCCATACATTTTACTTGGCTATTTGAATAATTATATGCTAAATAAAAAGTTAGGCCTTCTTCGCAAAATATGACCAACTTTAAAATAACTTCCACAAAATCCAAGCCATTTGTCTTTATTTACAAAACTAGCTGTAATATTCATATAACCAACAATCTCCATATAAAACTGAAAGTTTTCTGAAAGCATTTTAAAACTAAAAATCAGGTTGTACTTCTTTAAAGAACTCATAACCTTAAATAGACATAAAGTTATCTCTACAAAAACTAGATATAATTGTACAAATATTTTCCTTCCCAGGGTCTCAGTGACAAAGCTGTGTATTTATAAATCAAATGAACACATTTGAGCACTCTATTTGTATTATTAAACCCCACAAAATAGAGCTGTCTGGACATCTTTATGTTCTGACCAACTTTGAAAATCCCAGCTGCCCCAGGAGAAGGGCCTAAGATCCTGAGGATTAGAAAGACAAGCCTCCAAGAGCCAGGTACACGGGGCCAAGAGTGGGGTAAGCAAGAGTGAAGACAAAAGTGAAGGTTAGAGGTGATTTGTAAAGGGCAGCTGTAGCTGATGCAACAGCAAGTTATGAGAAAAAAATAAAATTAAATTAAAAAAGAAGTTTACCATGGGAACGGGGACAGAAAGAAGCCAGATGAGAGAAAGGTTATGTGTTAGGAAAGTGGATTGGACCGTAGTCAGGTACTCAAGAAGGGCCTACTGGACAATGTGACAAGTCCTAGCTGCTGTACATTGCTTCTTTTGTGATTTCAACTCCTCTGATATAAAAAGACGGTAAATACAGGCTCTTCTTGCCTGACATTGACATGGTTTCTAGGAAACTGTCTTGTAAAAGGAGACAAATTTATGCAACAAATATTTATTAAGCATTAATACACATCAGACACTACACGACGTGCTATTTATACATTGTGTTTGCACTGCGAAAACTCATAACCCAGTTGGGGAAACAAGCATTTAATATTATTTGAATCCAAGTAAATGTTTTCTGAATTACTGATTGAACGTGTGTGCGTATGTGTATATGTGCATACACAAACAATCAGAAACCTGTAATTGGAATAATTTCAGCAAAACATCCTGAAATAATACCAGATTAAATATTCAGCAAGACAGGTCAACCACTGAAATACTTCCAAAATGATCCAAAATCACACGTTGGTGTCTCAGATTTACTGAGCTTTTGGAGCCTGGAAGTTTGTGTTTCTCTCTTGTTACTATCCCTACTTGAATCCCTTGAACCACTTAGAGTCTGTTTTTATTCCATCTTATTGATATCTAAAAATCAGATCAAATCAGAACATAGAAAATATTTATCAAATGCTTACTATTTGTATGATAAGAAAGTACTAATGTCACATCATGAGGTAACCAAATCTTTATCCATTCTCTGAGTGGATAAGTCTCATTAGCTGCTTGCATGGAGTAGGGTCATGTTCAGAGGAAGGGATCCTTCTTGTTACTTCTCCATACTCTTTACACTTACCTACCTACCACAAGTCCTCCCCTCCATGACTTCTTTGCCAGGAGTGGAGTGTCTTCACTAATTTACACCCCCAACACATACACACACACACACACACACACATACACACACAAGGAGTGATTTTTCAAAGATCTAAATTTATATACAGTCTGCAAGACACTCATTTTAGACCCAAAGGCACCCCCAGATTGAAAGTGAGGGGGTGGAAAACCATTTACCATGCTAATGGACACCAAAAGAAAGCTGGGGTGGCAATCCTTATATCAGACAAATTAGATTTTAAACCAAAGACGGTAATAAGGGAAGAGGAAGGACATTATATCCTACTTAAAGGGTCTATCCAACAAGAAGATCTAACAACTGT